>NW_026652281.1:156207096-156649388 GCF_009828535.3 Hylobates moloch
GGGACTACAGGCGCCTGCCACCATGCCCGGCTAATTTTTTTGTATTTTTAGTAGAGATGGGGTTTCACTGTGTTATCCAAGATGGTCTCGATCTCCTGACCTCGTGATCCGCCCACCTCGGCCTCCCAAAGTGCTGGGATTACAGGCGTGAGCCACCGCGCCTGACCTTTTTTTTTCTTTTTAAAAAATATTTTACTGGCCCAGCGCAGTGGCTCACACCTATAATCCCAGCACTTTGGGAGACCAAGGTGGGCAGATCACTTGAGGTCAGGAGTTCAAGACCAGCCTGGCCAACGTGGTGAAACCCCTTCTTACTCAAAATATGAAAATCAGCCAGGCATGGTGGCACACACCTGTAATCCCAGCTACCCGGGAGGCTGAGGCAGGAGAATAGCTTGAACCTGCAGAGGTTGCAGTGAGCCAAGATCGTGCCACTGCACTCTAACCGGGGCGACAGAGCAAGACTCCGTCTCAAAAAAAAAAAAATTACAAAGATTGTTTGTGGCGCTGGTATGTGGGATTTCCTCACAGCACAGTTCATTTTTCTGGTAGCGACACCTGCTGGGTATCTGCGCTTCACCTAGGGGAAGGTGCTCCTTTTTGTACGGTTTGAAACTGACTCACTCTGTCCTGCTGCTGGTGTTTGATATGCAGGCTTCTCTTTTGGCATCACTCTCGGAAGTGGGATTAATTCACCAAGTCTGTTCTGACAAAGGGGGTCTGTCGGCAGCAGACCCCAGCATTCAGAAGGGATCCTTCTTGAGACATCAAAACTCAGGAAACCTTGTGTAATTTTCTCAGTTTCACTGGCGATAAAACAGGAACAATGATACTCATCTAGGGTTGTTTTGAAGGTTGAGTGAGATCCTGAATTAACTGAGAATAATAGTTTAAGAATAATTAACTGGGAATACATCATAAGTAACTGGAAATGAGGGGTCAGCAAGCACATGACTTAAGTGAGGACTTCTTCCTACAGCACTTGGTTCAGATTTGTGCTTTATCAAAGTAACAAGTTGCTACTTGACATGGATTTCCCTTCCTCAAGTCACTGAAAACTTGAGTGTTGCATGAAATGGACCTACTTTACCTGAAGAGAGGGTCAGGGCTCCTGAGTGTCCTGTGGACATACAGGGCGCTGGGAGAGAAATGTTGGGATTGGGTTGGAATTGCCAATAGTTAACAATTATTGCCTTAAAAACTTCTGATGCTGTAAGTCCTACCCTCTCGTGGAGTCCCTCTGACTGATGAGGAACACAGGTTGGGAGGGCGGGGTCTCAACACATGGTTAAAACAATTCAAGTGAGAGAAATGGGTGTTAATGAATGGAGAGAAGTGGGTGGGTTCAAGAAATGTTAAGGAGGTAGACTCCATAGGACTTGGGTACCGATTGTATGCAGGGACTAAGGAGGAGCGGGAGGGAGGCTGGTTTCTGGTTTATGTGACAGGGCAGCTGGTAGTGACAGTCTTACGTAGGAACAGAGGAAAGGAAACAAGACTGGGGATAGGCTGGCCTCAGCTTCGGACAGATGTCATCGGAGTCATCACTCAAGTAGAGAGGGGCTCAGTAGGTCTTTGGATAGCCAGGAGTAAGAGCTCTGCAGAGGTGGGGCATCAGATGGCATGTTTATTCACAGACACTTATCAAGTGCTGGACACTGTCCAAGGCACTGGGGTCTCTGCTTGGCATTCTAGTGTCGGGTTAGGCCCTGACACTAGATGAGTGCCTCTGGTAGGGGATCAGCAAGAAAGTACTGTGGTGTGGGTGGCAGGTGATGTGGATGATGGAGGAGATAAGCCACCTGAATTAGAAGCTGAGTCATCCCCAGAAAAGTTAGAGGGAAGAGGTGCTCTGGACAAAGAGAAGAGCAGGTGCAGAGGCCCCAAGCAACACTGAGCAGGCACATTTGAGAAGCTATAAGCTGTAAGCCAGCCACATGACCCCAGCATGCTGCACAGCAGGGAGGGCTATGAGGGAAGTTGGAAGGGACAAGGGCTGAGTGGATCAGCGTTTGGTTCCCAGACATTTGGGTTTATTTGAGTGCGATGTTCAGTCATGGGAATTTGAAGGCATGGGAATGTGTGAAATCTCTCAGAGTATGTAGAGTAAAAGGGGAAGAGGACTGTACTATTTGATAGAAGGGCAGGAGAAGGGGAGACTTTTCAAAGGATACTAGAAACAACCAACCATAAAAGCAGAAGAGAATGCAAGAGGAGTGGTAAAGAAAAAGGGAACTTTAAAGATGGAAGCAGGCTGGGCGCGGTGGCTCACGCCTGTAATCCCAGCACTTTGGGAGGCCGAGGTGGGCAGATCACAAGGTCAGGAGATCGAGACCATCCTGGCTAACATGGTGAAACCCCGTCTCTACTAAAAATACAAAAACAAAATTAGCCAGGCGTGGTGGCGGGCGCCTGTAGTCCAGCTACTCAGGAGGCTGAGGTGGGAGAATGGCGTGAACCTGGGAGGTGGAGCTTGCAGTGAGCTGAGATCGCGTCATTGCACTCCAGCCTGGGTGACACGGAGAGTCCCAGTCTCAAAAAAAAAAAAAAAAAAAGATGGAAGGAGGCCAGGTGCAGTGGCTCACACCTGTAATCCCAGCACTTTAGGAGGCTGAGGCAGGAGGTCGCTTCAGCCCAGGAGTTTGAGACTAGCCTGGACAACATAGTGAGACTCCAGTCTCCACAAAAGCAAAAAAATTAGCCAGGCATGGTGGTTCACGCCTGTGGTCCCAGCTACTCAGGAGGCTGAGGCGGGAGGATCACTTGAGCCCAGGAGTTTGAGGCTGCCATGAGCCTTGATCACCCATTGTATTCCAGCATGGGCAACAGAGTGAGACCCTGTCTCTTAAAAAAAAAAATTAACAAAGGGCCGGGTGAGGTGCCTCACGCCTGTAATCCCAACACTTTGGGAGGTCGAGGCGGGCGGATCACATGAGGTCAGGAGTTTGAGACCAGCTGGCCAACATGGCGAAACCCCATCTCTACTAAAAATACAAAATTAGCTGGACATGGGGGTACACACCTGTAATCCCCGCTGCTCGGGAGACTGAGGCAGGAGAGTCACTTGAACCTGGGAGGCAGAGGTTCCAGCGAGCTGAGATTGCACCATTGCACTCCAGCCTGGGCGATAAGAGCGAAACTCCGTCTCAATAATAATAATAAAAATGAATTATTAAGTGGCAGATGATAAGAGGGAGAGGAAGGGAGTGCAGGGAGAGAGGAAAAGGAAGGACTGAAAATATGGCCTATGTGTAACAGTAGGAAGATCATTGCTGGCCTTGGAGAAAGCAGTTCTCAACTCCTCCCTTCCTTTTCCCCACATCCCATCGATTTCCAGATTGGCCAGGAATGTAATCCGTATTGCCATAGATCAAGGTGCTAGCTCTAAGGGGTGGGAACTGGTGGCGTTTGGCTGACAGGAGGATGATAGAAGAGATAAAAAAGAGGAGGCAGGAGGAAAAGCAAATTTCCTGATGAGTAGGGCTAGAAAGTGGCATCGGCTGCTAGTGCAGAAGGAGCACTGATGAGAGAACACGCGTGTCTTCAGCAGCTGTGTCTGTCAGCTCAGAGTGGAAGCATGTAGGTGTTGTCATTTTTTGGTGAGTTTGGCCACAAAGCATTCTGGGATTGCAGCGGTGGGTGGTTGAAGAAGGAGGAAGTGGAGATAGGCGAAGGATTATCCTTCCTATAAGGCTAGTGCATGGTGGGTGAGAGACTGACAGGATGCTGCTTAGGAGTCCAAAAGGTGTGGCCAGCTCCAGCTTGATTCAGAGCAGTGGTGGTATCCTGGAGCTCCTCTCCCAGAGCAGAGGATGGCAGGTGGCACCTGGAGAGTGTGGCCTCCCAGGGACGGAGCTGGCATAGGCTAGGATGGGAGTTAGGTCAGCAGGGTGTCTTGGTGGAAGGCTGAGCACACGTGGTTCTCCAGCTGACCACGAGCATCTGATCATATTATCTCCCAGGACTGGGTCCTCCTGGAACCCTGTACACTGCAGAAGCTCTTCAGTAGTTACAACAGGCACCTTTGAGCTGAGCACCCAGAAGTACCAGAATGCGCTGGAGCAGGCTCCTGTGTTTATACATGGCAGCCAGTCTAGTATTGCTTTATAGCACCTTTTGTGTTTGTTCTTACATAACTTTTAATCTGTTCAGGCTGTTTTCCCATCTCTATTGTGATTCTTGGAGTTCAGGCTCCAAGGCTTACTCATCCTTGCCCTGCATATCAGACACTCCTGCAAATGCTCAGGGCTTAAAAATCTGCCGGGGCCACCACATTACACACTCCTATCCCCGCCTACGTTATTCCAGTTAAGTTTTGTGAGTAGTTGACAAAATGCCCTACTGTTTCCTTTGGTTAAAAGCAATAGGTATTACAAAATTGAGTTGTGACACTGGAACTTGTCTGCAGCTGTTTGCATGTGGATATTGAATGAGGGAGTGGTACCTTTTGTAATTGTTAGGGCAAAGAAAGATTCTGTTTCTAATCTGAGACAACCAGCTGACTCATCAGGTGCCTTGACCCTTTAGATTTCCATCTTTCTTTTCCCCCTAGGAAAATGGAAAACTGAGCTCAGAAGTTTACAGATAGCCCAGACCTGGCACTGTGGAACAAAAGAAAGTGGTAGAAAATATGAAAATCAAGGAAATGTTAGCAACTAATTTTTTATTTCCTCTGACCATTTAAATGGGTATGAATTTGCCTTCCACAAGGAAAACTTTTCAAATAATGGCTTTTATAAAGGGTCTGTTTTATGTGCATGGTTCCCTTCCACCCCTAGGTGGCAGGAGAAAGCAGAAGAACCTGCATGAAAGTAAAGCAAACGCCCTGCAGCTGTGGGGCGGTGTTCTGAATCCTAGGATTGTTGCTTACCTCTGCCCTGCAGTTCCATTTTTCAGGCATCCCTGCGATTTTTTTTTTTTCAGACCGACTTAGTTACCCATATATGGATTTTTAAAAATACTGACTTGGCTAGGATTTATAGAGCACTGTGTAGTCAGCTTTAACTGTTCAGAAATAAGCAAATCTTGATGTGGGGAAAAGAACAGGAACATTAGAATTGGGGATTAGAGGTTGAGAAAATGGTCCTCCCTGGTGTCCAGTGGGTAATCTGCTGTTGAGAACTGATGCCCGTGGAGTTGCCCCAGGCGGGACACCCAGGCCAGGGCACTTCACCTGGGCTCCTGGGGTTGGTGTGGAGAGTCAGGTGGCCTTTCTCTGCAGCCGGAGAAGCTAGCACAGGGGGCTCCCTGTCTCCTCTGAATCCTGTCTAAAGATAATGAGGGCTGTTACTTGGAACATTTTCTAATAACATGCTATAGATGCTTAGGGTTTATGGGAAGGGGGGATGGTACTGGGGTGGGGGATAAAGGACAAAAACATAATAAAGTAAACACAGGAAAGGAGCAGCATGTGTTCAGAAGCTGAGCATAGGCACCTCCTCTGAGCAGTGGAGTTGAGTCCTGACTGCAGCACATGCAGCTGAGGAAGCAGTAGAAAGATTCCATCTTCTGTCCCCTTCCCATCCCTTCTGACATGTTCTTATCTTGAAATTGCCGCCCCCGAACTCCCAGGGTACTTACTGTGTGCTGCTCTCAGTCTGTAGCCATGTCTGTGTCTGTCCCATGTCCTGAAAGCCCACGAGAGGAGGAGCTGTCTTGTTTGTCTTTATGTTCCCCACAGCACTTGTCTCTGGCACAAGGCAGAATCTTAGTAACTTTAGTGGCATGAATCCATCGAGGAGGAAACAGGAAGCAGAGTCACAGTGTCACATCAGACATGATTGTGTTCAAGCAAATAGTCCCAATAAGAAGTAGTGAGAGGCTGTCCGGGCGCGGCGGCTCACACCTGTAATCCCAGCACTTTGGGAGACTGAGGTGGGCAGATCACCTGAGGTCCGGAGTTCAAGACCAGTCTGACCAACATGGAGAAACCCTGTCTCTGCTAAAAATACAAAATTAGCCGGTCGTGGTGGTGCATGCCTTTAATCCCAGCTACTCCGGAGGCTGAGGCAGGAGAATGGCTTGAACCCGGGAGGCGGAGGTTGCTGTGAGCCAAGATCACGCCATTGCACTCCAGCCTGGGCAACGAGCAAAACTCTGTCTCAAAAAAAGAAAAGTGAGAGGCCAGGCACAGTGGCTCATGCCTGTAATCCCAGCACTTTGGGAGGCTGAGGCGGGTGAATCACTTGAGGCCAGGAGTTTGTGACCAGCCTGGCCAACATAGTGAAACCCTGTCCCTACCAAAAAATACCAGAAGTTAGCCAGGCATGGTGGTGCACATCTGTAATCCCAGCTACTTGGGAGGTTGAGGCATGAGGATTGAACCCAGGAGATGGAGGTTGCAGTGAGCTGAGATTGTGCCACCACACTCCACCCAGCCTGGCGGCAGAGCAAGGCTCCATCTCAAAAAAAATGTGTGTGTGTGTACTCTCTGGCCTTTTTTCGTTGGCTCCATTCTTGGGCATACCTCCAGATGAGATGGCTGTGGGCAGCCTCATGTCTGTCTCCTGCAGAAAGAGGACTGCAGAAGCACTTTAGCTAGACATCAGTTCTGACTGGCCAGGTACAGGACCGTCAGGGAAAATGGAGGTGTGTCCCCAGAAATGGGAGTGTAAACTACGCAAGCAGAACCCACTGGCAAGCATTGCAGGGACATCAGCCCTTGGCTTGTTACTGTCATAGCAGAGCAAATTCATATGTATCTTAAGTCATTCTTTTCAATGTTTTTCAGCATCTTCATGATACAGTTAAGAGGAATCTTGACAGAGCCACTTCCCCTCAGAATGGTGATCAACAGAATGGCTATGGGGACCTCTTTCCTGGGCATAAGAAGACTCGCCGGGAGGCCCCTCTGGGAGTTGCCATCTCTTCCAATGGACTGCCTCCAGCCTCCCCACTTGGTCAGTCTGACAAGCCTTCTGGAGCCGACGCCCTGCAGTCCAGTGGGAAGCACTCTCTGGGGCTAGACTCTCTCAACAAAAAGCGTCTGGCTGACTCCAGCCTCCACTTGAATGGAGGCAGTAACCCCAGTGAGTCATTTCCTCTGAGCCTGAATAAAGAACTGAAGCAGGAGCCTGTCGAAGACCTGCCTTGCATGATCACTGGGACTGTCGGCTCCATATCGCAAAGCAACCTCATGCCAGACCTCAACCTTAACGAGCAGGAGTGGAAGGAGCTCATCGAGGAGCTGAACAGGTCGGTGCCCGATGAAGACATGAAGGACCTGTTTAATGAGGACTTTGAGGAGAAGAAGGACCCAGAGTCTTCTGGCTCTGCCACACAAACCCCCTTGGCACAGGACATTAATATTAAGACGGAATTCTCTCCAGCAGCCTTTGAGCAAGAACAGTTAGGCTCTCCACAAGTGAGGGCCGGGTCTGCAGGGCAGACCTTTCTGGGGCCTTCGTCTGCCCCTGTGAGTACAGATTCCCCCAGCCTAGGGGGCTCCCAAACCTTATTCCACACCTCTGGTCAGCCCGGGGCGGACAATCCCAGTCCAAACCTGATGCCGGCATCAGCCCAGGCCCAGAACGCACAAAGAGCCCTTGCAAGTGTGGTATTGCCCAGTCAGGGCCCAGGAGGGGCCTCAGAGCTGTCCTCTGCCCACCAGCTCCAGCAGATCGCTGCCAAGCAGAAGCGCGAGCAGATGCTCCAGAACCCACAGCAGGCCACCCCGGCACCGGCCCCGGGCCAGATGTCCACATGGCAGCAGACGGGGCCCTCCCACAGTTCCTTAGATGTCCCTTACCCCATGGAGAAGCCTGCCAGCCCTTCCAGCTACAAGCAAGACTTCACCAACTCCAAACTGCTCATGATGCCTAGTGTGAATAAGAGTTCCCCTCGGCCCGGAGGCCCCTACCTCCAGCCCAGCCATGTGAACCTGCTGAGTCACCAGCCACCGAGTAACTTGAATCAGAACTCCGTGAATAACCCAGGGTCTGTGCTGGACTACGGCAATACAAAACCCCTTTCTCATTACAAAGCGGACTGTGGGCAAGGCAGCCCGGGGTCTGGCCAGAGCAAGCCAGCCCTGATGGCTTATCTTCCCCAGCAGCTGTCCCATCTGAGTCACGAGCAGAACTCCTTGTTTCTGATGAAGCCAAAGCCAGGAAATATGCCTTTCCGATCACTGGTTCCACCTGGCCAGGTAAGTATGAGCCTTTGCTTTCTGTTCCTCTGCTGCAGACACTTCAGTGAGGTTACTCGCTACTTTGGATGTTAATTGGATCCGAGGTAGTTGTGGGAAGAGGGAATAGCTGCTGTCATCCTTTGCTCCTCTTGGGAGTGGAAATTTATAAAATAAACCACAGTTGATTGTTAATAAAAAATAGGGTAAAGTTCCCTAGCATAGCTTGATTTTTAACTACACAAAGGTTTGAGGAATCACCTGCATTTAGTCCAGTGTCTTTTTCATGCCGTAGGATTTAAATTAAGTAATTTGTGACCGTGTTTTGCAGATAAACATTACATTTAACGTGCTTCTTAGAGGCTTGGCTTTTTTTTTTTTTTTTTTTTTTGCTACCTTTCAGATCTCCATGTACAAAATTCCCTAATTTTTGGTAAGCTTATAACATTGTAGGCACTTGCTGCTTCCCAGCACAGCTCACCTCTGTGCTTACTTTATCATGGTTCTAAAGCCTGGTAGCATCACATGGAAAATGGCCCTTCGGGTTGTTTCCTGTTTTCTGCTAGTGCAGATAAGCCTGCAGTGAACGTGAATTTGTAATACATGCTAAAATTTTGCAAATTATAAAGCCCAGTGCCAGTAATATCCTGAGGAAATAGACGCACTCCTATATTGATGAGAGTGTGTAAATGAGCTCACTGCTTTCGGGAAGTCATCTGACATTACATATTTTTCACATGCTATAAAATGTTCATATGCATTGACACACTATATACCCGACAAGTTGATCTACAAAAATAATCCAAAATAAAAGAAAAAGTTATACCCAAGATATTCATTGTGTGGTTATTTCTAATAGCCAAAAACTGTAAGCCGTTTAAGCATCTCCTAGTGCTGATAATTCCACTTACTTCAGCCAGTAAGATGTCTCACGCCGTTCAGCACCCCCTGAAGAGAGGTTCAGCTGCACACAGTGAGGGTGCTTGCCATCCGTGTAGCACTCTGCACCTTACGAAGCACTCTCAGTAGTTCTTAAGCTTCCGGTGACTAGAGTGAAGAAATTATACCACAGAATGTTAGAATGAATAACTAGAAAGGAGCTCAGCAAGCTGAAACTGGTTTAAATAATGATTGCTTTTTGCCCATCTTCTGCTAAGTTCTCCCCTTTTCTTCTAAGTGTCAGTAATGACAGGATAATATTGTGGTGGCCTTTGACATGACTCTCACTTTTTGGTCTATATATTGACAGAGAATATCTGTTAAAGTTCTCATTGATTCTCAGTATTTTTTGAGGATGGGTATCTGACAAAAGCTAAGCAGTCTCTTCCAGTAAAATGCTTGTACAGATGTACAGTTTCGGGTCGTTCAGGGATAGCCCCAAATCCAAGGTTTATGCACATGGGACAGAGTGGTCTCCATTGACCAAAGCCCCCTTCAAAGTGTTCTTCCCCTAGGCCGGGCGTGGTGGCTCACGCCTGTAATCCCAGCACTTTGAGAGGCCGAGGTGGGCGGAGCATCTGAGGTCAGTAGTTCGAGACCAGCCTGACTAACATGGAGAAACCCCATCTCTACTAAAAATACAAAATTAGCCAGGCATGGTGGCACATGCCTGTAATCCCAGCTACTCAGGAGGCTGAGGCAGGGGAATCGCTTGAACTTTGGAGGTGGAGGTTGCAGTGAGCTGAGATCGTACCGTTGCACTCCAGCCTGGGCAACAAGAGCGAAACTCTGTCTCAAAAAAAAAAAAAAAGTATTCTTCCCCTATTGGCCCCCTCTGCACTCACATGTCCTGATAAGTGAGCATTTCTAAGCCTTGATTGCTTACTGGAACTATCGTGCGCAAATATGAAAGCTTACATCTGCTTAATGTAAAACCATACCTTTGTCACTGGTGAATCACTGGGAGCAAAACTAACACGTGTGGAGTAATTGTTTGTTGCTAGGTGCCTGTATGCTCAGATGTCATCACTTTTGGTCTGTGCTCCAGCCCTGTGGGATTGGAGGTCAGAAGGGAAGCAGAGACTTGGCTTCAAGAGAGTGAACCTTGAATTCACTGAATGGAGCTTATTTGGTCTGATCAGAGCTTAGAGACTTCACAGTCTCCTATCTGTGTTGACAGGAGCAGAACCCTTCCAGTGTCCCTGTGCCAGCCCAGGCTGCCAGTGTTGGGACCCAGCCTCCTGCCGTGTCCGTGGCCAGCTCCCACAACAGCTCCCCCTATCTCAGCAGCCAGCAACAGGCCGCTGTAATGAAGCAGCATCAGTTGCTTTTGGACCAACAGAAACAAAGGGAGCAGCAGCAAAAGCATTTACAGCAACAGCAGTTCCTTCAGAGGCAACAGCACCTTCTCGCAGAACAGGTAAAAAGAAAGGTGGAAGGAAACCACTGCTTCCCACCTTTGCCTGCACCCTGAGTCACTGCTGCACTCACACCTTCTGCTTGTGTGTGTGGAATTTGCACTGACTTGCATGCCTGTTGTTAGAGTGCTTTGCCTTTTAAAAACATCTTTCCAGGAATGTGGCATTTCTCAGACAGGGGCAGTCTATGTCAGAAGCTGCTTCATGTCACTTAGTGGAGAGTACTCAAGGCAGACTCGGAGGCTAAAACTGTTTGTGGAAGGGACATTTTCCCATGTTTCTGGTCAGCAGCTTCCAAGCCACTGAGCTCACGTGTCTGTCAGTCCACTATGGGGTCAGCTTTGCTGCCACTACAGAGCCTGTTATAAGCCAGAATGTGAAGAGGGAAGTGAAGTCATCCCTGAGGGGAAACACAGTTCACTCGCTTGGTTACCAAGTATAGTGCGCAGGCACTAAGGGTTACAAGTGAGAGTTCTTTTTTTTGTTGTTGAGACAGAGTCTTGCTCTGTCACCCAGGCTGCACTGCAGTGGCGCGATCTTGGCTCACTGCAGCCTCCACCTCATAGGTTCATGCAATTCTCCTGCCTCAGCCTCCCGAGTAGCTGGGACTACAGGCGAGAACCACCATGCCTGGCTAATTTTTGTGTTTTTAGTAGAGATGGGGTTTCACCATGTTGGCCAGGCTGGTCTCTAACTCCTGACCTCAAGTGATCCACCCATCTCGGCCTCCCAAAGTGCTGAGATTACAGGCGTGAGCCACCACGCCTGGCCTTAAATTACATCTTTAAGACATAAGAACTGGCTCCAGACAGTGAAGTTCATTGAGGACAATCACTGCCTCAGTTCTGCCTTTAAAAAAAGCAGCTTTATTGTGATGTAATTCACATAGCATATACTTCACCCACTTCAGTGAACAATTTAGTCATTTTTAGTATATCACAGTTGTGCAACCATGACCACAATCCATTTTAGACATTTTCATTACCCTAAAACAAATCCCATACCCATGAGCAGCCATTCTCCCATCCATCCAGCCTCTCCAGCTCCTGATCTACTTTCTGTCTCTATAATTGTCTGCTCTGGGCCGGGCGTGGTGGCTCACGCCTGTAATCCCAGCACTTTGGGAGGCCGAGGCGGGCGGATCACAAGGTCAGGAGATCAAGACCATCCTGGCTAACACGGTGAAACCCCATCTCTACTAAAAATACAAAAAATTAGCCGGGCGTGGTGGTGGGCGCCTGTAGTCCCAGCTACTCGGGCGGCTGAGGCAGGAGAATGGCATGAACCCGGGAGGGGAGCTTGCAGTGAGCCGAGATCGCGCCACTGCACTCCAGCCTGGGCAACAGAGCGAGACTCCATCTCAAAAAAAAAAAAATTTTTGTCTGTTCTGGACATTTTATATTTATGTTATGTCATTTTCAATCATGTACTATGTAACAGCAATTGATTCCTCTTGATAATAATATTCCATTTTATGGACATGTTACATTTTATTCATTCGTCTGTTCATGAACATTTAGGTTTCTTATTTGGGCTGTTAATGAGTATTGTTGCTGTGAACATTCATGTACAAGTTTTCATATAGACATCTGTTTTCGTTTTTCTTGGGTAGATACCTGGGAGTGGAATTGCTTCATCACATGGTAATTTTTATGTTTAACCTTTGGAGGAACTGTCAGACTGTTTTACAGGCTGTCTCATTTTACATTCCCACCAGCGGTATATGAGGGTGCTGATTCCTCTACATCCTCACCAACCACTTGTTATCATCTGACTTTGATTCTGGCCATCCTAGTGGGATCTCGTTGTAGCTGTGATTTGCATTTTCCTAACCAGCTCTCCATTTTTTAAAAACAGATATACCTACCTTTTAAAAAAGTCATTGCTCCCTAGATCTGTTTCATACTATTTAAAAACCCCACAATGAAATCAGCACTATTTCCACAGGAGCCCATTTGTGAGTAACAAACTTGGATAAGTTACTTTTTTCTGACCTCCCTCACTCCATTTGTTTTGGATTTTGTTGTATGTTGGTTTTGTTTTGTTGTTCTTGGCATTTTCTAGGAGAAGCAACAGTTTCAGCGCCATCTGACCCGCCCACCACCCCAGTACCAAGACGCGACACAAGGCAGCTTCCCACAGCAGGTTGGACAGTTCACAGGTAGGGGGTGTCTGCATGAGGAGCAGGGACAGGGGAGGCCGCTGCCTGGTGCTGGTTGAATCCCTGCTGTCTGCCCAGCTCTATGCCTTGACTTCATCAAGCTGCATGCATTGTCATCATACACACCTCAGTTTGCCTAAGGGTCCTGGTTTTCTAGTTACTCCACGGCATCAGGAGAAGAGGGCACAGAGGCAAACCGCTAGAACTACCTTTGCGGGGTCCCTGGCTGTACAGTTTTCTGAAGCAAAATCATTTCTAGTTGGAGGACATCTTATCAGCAGGAAATAGCTTCTGTAATTCTCAAGAAAGTTCTTTGCTTCTGCTTTTATGTGTCTTCAAAAAATGACTCTCCTATCTTCCAGATAAGGACTTAATGCACTTGCGTGGCCTGTGGCTTCTTTCTGTCCTCCCGTCTGCCCACTTGAGTATCACAGATGGCAGCATCACTAGTGGACAGTTGGCCAGAAAAGGGCAGGAAGCACACTTGAGTCTAGCTGTTGCCTCTGAGATGTGCCAGGGAACTTCATAGGCCATCCCTCCAGAAATGCACAGAGATTTCAGGGAATGGACACAGGAAGCTCTGGTCTGCCCGCCTTCCTAGCTCCTCTCAGAATGTCTTAGAAACCTGTTTTAACCTGTTTTTCCTTATTTGGGACCTTGCTATAAAGGGTCCCAGAGAGACTTAACTGCAGCTGTGTGTCCTGGAGGAGACCAGGTGCGGTTTTATGTGTGTGCTACTTGGGGTCAACGTGGGGTTAAAATCTGCAGGCATTTCAAAAGCATGGGTCTGACCCATGTTTTCTGCCTTCAGACCCATCTGACATTTTGTGGATTATTGATGGGAATGAAATAGCCTGTTTCAGCTCTCCTCTTTTCCTCAACCCAATTTTATTATTGTTGTTTTGAGACAGAGTCTTGGTCTGTCGCCCAGGCTGCAGTGCAGTGGCGTGATCTCAGCTCATTGCAACCTCCACCTCCTAGGTTCAAGAGATTCTCCTGCTTCAGCCTCCCAAGTAGCTGGGATTACAGGCGCCACCATGCCCGGCTGCCTTTTGTATTTTTAGTAGAGACGGGGTTTCACCATGTTGGGCAGGCTGATCTCGCATACCTGACCTTGTGATCTGCCTGCCTCGGCCTCCCAAAGTGCTGGGATTACAGGCGTGAGCTACCATGCCCGGCCCCAGTTTTTATTACGTAGTTGCTAGTAGAGAGGAAGAACAAAGCACTGAGTTACGGCCAATCCCTGAACAGTGACTCTCCTACCCACAAAACCTATTTCAGTTAATGGTGTTGCCATATGTCCATTGCTTAAGCCAGGAGGCCTAGACAGCAGTTCCCTGAGCATAGGGGTGCTTTCTCTTCCATCCTCTGCTGTCTCTCCAGCACAGCACCTGCCACAGAGTGGGTACTCAGTGAAGATCTGATAATTTCCTGCGACTCCTCCCTCCTTTGGCCATCTTGTCATTTCATAGTATAAATGGTGTGCCATAAGGTGGTATATTGTCTGGTGAGATGTTGTCACACAGTCCTGCGCCTCCACCCCCCATTCCCACATGGTCTGCCCTCCCTCATCTCTGTGACTGAACAGCCTCTCCTCAGCATGGTCTCAGCCACACTCTCAGTCCAGCCACTCTTGGGCTTTACAACCCTGTTCTTTGTTTGTTTGTTTGTTTGTTTGTTTGTTTGTTTGAGACAGAGTCTTGCTCTTTCACCCAGGCTGGAGTGCAGTGGCACGATCTCGGCTCACTGCAGCCTCTGCCTCCCAGATTCAAGCAATACTCCTGCCTCAGCCTCCCGAGTAGCTGGGGGCATGCGCCGCCACCCCTGGCTAATTTTCGTATTTTTAGTAGAGACAGGGTTTCACTGTGTTGGCCAGGATGGTCTTGATCTCCTGACCTCGCGATTCGCCCGCCTTGGTCTCCCACAGTGCTGGGATACAGGCGTGAACCACCGCGCCCGGCCACAACCCTGTTCTTCACATGCCATCCACAGCGCTTCCCTATCTGGCCGGAACTAGCTCTTCCATTTTATCTCTAACCAGCTGGCCACTGTCTCCATACCCTGGCCACGGCCAGCCTCTGAAAGTTCCCCACACAGGTGCCTTTTTCTGACTCTGCCTTTGCACACACTTGCCTGGAATGCTCTTTTTCCCCAAACCGTTAAATTGCTAAACTTATGTGCTTTTAAACCTAGTGGATTCATCACCATCTCTCTCAAGCCTTCCCCGATGCCAGGGCTTCCGGCCTGCACCCTGCAGCCTGCTGGCCAGGCGTGCCCCATCGCGCCCCATCATGCCATGTGCTAACTTTGCCTCCCAGAGGCGGATCTTGCGTTGAGTCCACCTCAGAGTCCCCGGTGCCCACCACAGGGTCCCCACAGAGTAGAAATTTGGTGGGTGCTTGAAAGTTAGATGAAGCAGGTCACTGGTTTTCTCTCCCCTGGGGCTTTGTCCTTCCTCTGTGCCTTTCTGAACCCCATCATTGTTTCAGAGACCAGGCCTCCATTCCACCTGTGGGAGGCTTTCTGCTCTGTGTTCCCCAGGGCCCTCTTCCCAGTGTGCTGTGAACGTGAGAATTCTGGTGCTGCGGCTCGGGTCTCAGAGGGACCCAGTGGTGGTCGACTCCTGACTGCCAGACTCTTCTCTGTCTTGTAGGGTCCTCTGCTGCCGTGCCCGGCATGAACACCTTGGGTCCATCCAACTCCAGCTGTCCTCGAGTGTTCCCTCAGGCTGGGAATCTGATGCCAATGGGCCCTGGACATGCTTCAGTTTCCTCTCTCCCCACAAACTCAGGCCAACAGGACCGGGGTGTGGCTCAGTTCCCTGGCTCCCAAAACATGCCTCAGAGCAGCCTCTATGGCATGGCTTCTGGCATAACCCAGATAGTTGCCCAGCCCCCGCCACAGGCCACCAATGGACATGCCCATATTCCACGGCAGACCAGCGTGGGCCAGAACACCTCTGTCTCAGCTGCCTATGGGCAGAACTCTCTGGGAAGCTCTGGCCTCTCCCAGCAGCACAATAAGGGGACCCTGAACCCTGGTTTAACAAAGCCACCAGTCCCAAGGGTGTCACCAGCCATGGGAGGCCAGAATTCCTCCTGGCAGCATCAGGGAATGCCGAACCTGAGTGGCCAGACCCCAGGGAACAGCAACGTGAGTCCCTTCACTGCAGCCTCCAGTTTCCACATGCAGCAGCAGGCCCACCTGAAAATGTCTAGCCCGCAGTTCTCCCAGGCAATGCCCAACAGGCCCATGGCTCCCATGAGCTCAGCAGCTGCCGTGGGGTCCTTGCTACCCCCAGTGAGTGCACAGCAGAGGACCAGCGCCCCTGCCCCAGCACCACCCCCAACAGCCCCGCAGCAGGGCTTGCCTGGCCTGAGCCCAGCAGGGCCTGAGCTGGGGGCCTTCAGCCAGAGCCCTGCCTCACAGATGGGCGGTCGGGCGGGGCTGCACTGCACCCAGGCCTACCCTGTGCGGACCGCGGGCCAGGAGCTGCCTTTTGCCTACAGCGGGCAGCCAGGTGGCAGTGGGCTCTCTAGTGTGGCTGGACACACCGATCTGATCGACTCCCTGCTGAAGAACAGGACTTCCGAGGAGTGGATGAGTGATTTGGACGACCTGTTAGGGTCTCAGTAATGGAAGGATTTGTAGTGATTTTAGTGTTCATTCATCCTATATTTTTATTCTCAGATTCAAAGAAAGAGCAACTACTTTGGACCAAAAGCCCATGGCCTGGGGAGCTGGGCAGGTATAGCCCAAGCTCCAGGTGAGGCTGGCCCTGGGCAGGGTCTGTGGCTGCGCCCCTCAGGCCAGCAGTTGAGGTCCATCGGGCTGGCCCCAGCCCATCTGCTGGCATCAGTACCTGGTGTTGGGACAGCAGGATAGGGTTCTAAAGGTGGTTTTCTATCCAAACGACCAAAAAACCAACAGTAACAACAGTGAAACCCCACAATATCAGGCTTATAAAAATCTGTGCCATCATGGTGATTTTATCCAAGATTTCTCCACTTACCCCAGTGTTGGGGACAAGTTTTTGTTGAAACTTTATATAGCAGAATTATTTGCAATTTGTAGCATAGAAAAGATTTTTAAATTTTTTTACAAAAGGTTTTTAAACAGATTAGGGTAGGTGATGGTTTAAATCAATTAAGTGGCATTGGAAACCTAGGGTTTCCTTTTGATTAAGAGCCTTTTTTGTTTCTGCTCTTTGTCAGCTTTCAGGGGAGAAGGAGGCCACTGGAAAATTATTTCCCTAAGTGCAGGCTGTTGACTGCGTATGCCAAAAAGGGACAGGAGGCATGGAATAGTAGGTCTGGTGACACAGCTAGGGTCTTCCTAGCAGCTCCTCCTCCTCCCTCCCAAGGCCCCCAGGAATCCTTTCCTCCCATGTCCTGGCAGCCGGACCCCAGGCTACATGTGGAAGGTAGAGATGTGGGGGTCCTGTGCCCTGGAGTGTTATGTCTCCCCACCTTCTGCAGTTTCTCTGAACGTGTATGTTGGCCATGGTGGGAGCGTGGTCACTGTGCACAGATGTCTCTCCTCTACCTGTGGCCTTTCTGTCTGCCTCTCCTTCCTCTCTGCAGCCCAAATGGAAAACAATTATTTACTCCATTGGAGGGGGAAAGCAAGAGTCTTAGAATTCCTAAGGGAACCCTAGCATAAAGGTTTTGGGGAAGGAGGCCGCAGGCCGGCCCAGAGGAAGCAATTCCACTTTGTTTGACAACTTCTGCCACTCCCATGTCAGATGACTTGCACTTTTTAAAGAGATTGCTTTATAACACTAAGACATCCTTTCTAAAGATTCAAGTGGACTTGACTAAGCTGAGGGTCCACAAAATAGAATATGACATGTGAGCTGTTTTTTGAAAACGAAGATGGAGAGAGCACTTCCCCGTAACGAAAGCAAAGTGGTAAGCACAGGGTGAGACCCTTTTACACAGAATGGTGGAGAGAAAAGAGAATGCTGAAAAGTGGCTCAGATGCAGAGTGTTCTATGGAGAAACTGCAGCCCCATTTCTGTTTCCCTGGAGTCTCCCAGCGGATCATTCAGGAGTGTCCTATGTGAGAATTGAGCCAAGGAAAATACTCTGCAACCAGCCTGAGTCGCAGTGAGGGGCCGAGAGGTTGTACACACATCGGTAGTTACTTTGCACCAGCAGTGCCTTTCTCACTGGGGGTACTTGGACCCTCAGATCTTCTTTTCTAATAGCCATTTGCCACCCCAGGTGGTATGTCGGCCATTTCTCCTTAAAACACCTTCCCTACCTTTCCCATGTACTCAGTTTAGCTCTCAAAGAAGGGGTGACTCATAAAGCCAGTGAAAATTCCACCCTCTGAGCGAGTTCCCCAGTCTGAAGGGGAAGAGGGTGGCCTCAGCGGCTTTTCTCCCAAAAATCGGCTGAAGGCTGGTTGTGGATCCTTGTTCCTCTCCTGACCCCATCTGGCTGCTGCCCCGTCTCCCACCCCTGTCCCCAGGGCTTGCTGGCCCTGCACTCTGCCTTAGTCCTGGGGCCGGCGACGCAGTGGGCTCCTCACTTGCTGCAGTGTCATAGCAATAAAATGTGATTCTTGGGGTCCCCCCAGGGAGCTGCCCATGGCTTTATTTATGAATCTGGTTTTCGGGAGTCAGGGGAGGAGATGACTTTGCTTCTGTGCACAGCCCCGTCTTCCAGGAGCCACGACTCAGAAGAAAAGGGTGCTCAGACTTTTGTTATACACATTTGCTTTGTGTAAATAAATGTTTACAATTTTATATGAAAGATGGAATAAGCGCTAGAGCTTCCAACTGTATATTTTTTACTTTTATAGATTTTAAAACTATGATCCTTTATATGTGTGTTTTGGGGGAGCTATGATAAGTTTTATGGCAAACGGTTGGTATTGTTAACTTTTTATTGTCATCAAAAGTGCATAAAAGTCCTATTAATCCCCATATTCTTCTACTGCCCTTAACTCTGGTATACACCAAAAAGAAATCTTTACTTTCCTTGTTTTATCATTATAAAAATAAAGTATTTTGCTAGTATGGAAACAACCTTTGTATTTGACGTCACCTGGGGTCTGCTGGCAGAAGTTTGGGGATTGGTTTTCTTCTGTAATTTAGCTGCTTGCTTTTCTTGTTTTTTTTTTTTTTTATTTTTATTTTCTTTAAAGAAATGCTCCTTGAGTCATAGATTTAGCTGCTTTCTTATTGTACATTGTTGAGTGGGAGCTGGTTTGGTTGAAGCCTCAGAGGAGCTTCTGTTATCTGCTGATAGATACTAAATTAGAGCTAGCATCACCCTGAGAAAGCAGCCTGTCTCCGGGACTCACAGGCATCCATGCAGCTGATGGAGGGAGCTGGGCCGGACAACTGTGCTGTCGTAGCTGCTGGGTGCTTCTTGTGCTTCATGTAGAACTCTTAGGTTTGCCCCTGAAGTCTGTCTGCTCCATGTCCTATTTAGTTTCTTTTCAGCATAGAGCTTGGTTTTCTCTTTTTTTAATTGTAAGAATGATGTGCTCTGGCATGTCACACTGTGAAAGGGGACCAGATGATGGAGCCTGGACTGAAAGGGTGAATGGGGCCTCTCACCTCAGAACTCTCCCTGCTTTGCTTTGCTGGGAGCAGGGGGCAGGGCAGCCTGGGAGAGGCTGGAGTTCCTCAAAGGGCAGAGAAGAACAGCCTTCAGGGGACCACAGCGAGGAAACATGCCACGATAGACTCAAAAAGCTAGATTATGCTAATAAAAAGGGGAAGACATCTGTGACACACAGGAAACAGTGTTTGTGGCCTTGCCATAGAAGGCACAGTGAAGGAGGAAAACTGCGGAGACTCCCTGTGAATTCTTGGCTAAGAATGCACGTTATGTGCAGTGATCCAAAAACACAAACGAGAACAGAAGTGAGTGGCTCTGCCTGGGAGATGCACAGCGCTGAGCGGCACCCAGTGCTGGCTGCAGTATGGGAGGCTGGCTGCTGTATGATTTTTTGTGGGAAGAAATTTTGTAGAAGTTATCAAGCTCCGTAAAATGTTCGTGCTGTGTCTGCCTGGGCAGTTGCAATTCTGAGAAGTGATCCTCGAAAATGATTCTGGGTATAGAAAAAGGTACAGCACAGTGGTGTTCTTAGTATGGCTATTTACAGTCGCAGAAAATTAGATGCTAAACTGCTGCCCTAGGGGATTGGTTAAGCAAACTGGTGCTTCCACTCCATGAGATAGGATGCAGCCATGTGAAATATTTATGAAGGATTTGGACATAGTCATTTGGAATAATGGTTTTGTTGGGGCTCTTAACTTGCAAACCAATAGAAAAGAAATCTGGCTAATAGAATCCTATAAATTATTTCCCTACAGCCCATTTTTAAGGTTCCCAGTAACTTTCAGAATCAAAGGAGACGTCGGATGGCCAGGCTTCAGTAGTGGCAAGGCCCAGGCAGTTCCAGATCCCTGCAGCCTGCCACTACCCCGAGTCTCTCCAGGTCACCAGCCAGGCTTGGGGGTGATGGAGGAGGACTCGGTAAGGGACAGTTCACTCTGCAAATGTTTAGGGAGCACCTGCTGTGGCCAGGCATTGCCCTAGAGGCAGGGAATATGGCAGGAATTGCGGCAGTACAGGAAGGCAAGGTCCCTGCACTGCAGAGCTCACAGTCTCATGGGAAGGAGTTCTCACACAGGTCAGGTAAGTGTTCGGGAGAAACTAAAGCCAGGTAACGAGAGAGGGCAGTGGGGCTGCAGAGGCTGGGGTGGGCCACAGACTACTGTAGACATGGTAGCAACGTAGGTCTCTTAAGAAAGTGACACACAACATAGGCCTAATCACAGCACTTTGGGAGGCCAAGGTGGGAGGATCACTGAGACCAGCCTGGGCAACATAGAGAGACCCTGTTTCTGTAAAAAAAAAAAAAAAAAAAATTAGGCATGGTAGCACACACCTGTGGTCCCAGCTACTCAGGAGGATGAGATGGGAGGATCACTTCAACCCAGGAGGTTGAGGCTGCAGTGAGCCAAGATCATGCCACTGCACTGCAGCCTGGGCAGCAGAAACCCTGTCTCAAAAAAAAGTGCTGTTAACAGGAAGAGGGAGGAGTGCTGAGGAGCAAGTTAACAGATGCCTGCACATGTTAAATTTAAAAGCAGGCCAGGCACAGTGGCTCACGCTTGTAATCCCAGCACTTTGGGAGGCCCAGGCAGACAGATCACCTGAGATCAAGAGTTCAAGACCAGCCTGGCCAACATGGCAAAACCCTGTCTCTACTAAAAATACAAAAATTAGCTGGGCGTGGTGGCACGTGCCGGTAGTCCCAGCTACTTGGGAGACTGAGGCAGGAGAATGACTTGAACCTAAGAGGCAGAGATTTTAGTGCCAGGATCGTGCCACTGCATTCCAGCCTGGGCGACAAAGCTAAACTCTGTCTCAAAAAAATAACAACAAAAACCCACAAATTTAAAAGCAAGCAATATGCCACTGCATTTGGTAGGATGGTGGCTCTTGCCATCCTCCAGGTGCCTGTGAGCTGCAACGAGCCTGCAGTGCGGGCCTGCACTGTTCTGAAACCTCTGCCAGCCTGGGCAAGGTTTGCCCGCCTCCCCAGTCCAGCCCCAGAAGATGCCCAAGGTAAGTCAAGGACAAGCTCCAGGGTCTCTTGCTTGCCCCGGAGTTGGATGGCACACCATGGTTGGTGGCATTATCAGTAATGCTCCCTGCAGGCCAGCCGGCTGATGCCTGGAGCCGGCAATGTGGCTCTAAAGCTGTTGAAAGATGCAAGATGTTAGCTACCTGTGAACTTGGTCCAAAGCTAGTGGCTGAGGCCGGGCGCGGTGGCTCATGCTTGTAATCCCAGCACTTTGGGAGGCCGAGGCGGGCGGATCACGAGGTCAGGAGATCGAGACCACGGTGAAACCCCATCTCTACTAAAAATACAAAAAATTAGCCGGGCGTGGTGGCGGGCGACTGTAGTCCCAGCTACTCGGAGAGGCTGAGGCAGGAGAATGCTGTGAACCTGGGAGGCGGAGCTTGCAGTGAGCCAAGATCACGCCACTGCACTCCAGCCTGGGCGACAGTGCAAGACTCCGTCTCAAAAAAAAAAAAAAAAAAAAGAGCTAGTGGCTGAACTTCAGTGTTCCAGGCCCTGCCCTGGCCAGCACAGGGAATGGTGAGTGGTGACAAGTGTTCTTGACTGGACCTTTCTTCCCCTTTTGCCTTCAAGCAGTTAATGTCCTGGCCACTCTTCAGATTGGCTTTACTTATGCTTCATGGATAATTTGCTCTTCGCACGGTTACAGTAAGCTGAGCTGCAGAGTTTAGCTAGTGCATGAAAACCATTTCATGGACATTGGGAAAGATAACTCCAGAGCAGAAACCAGCGCCACAAGGGCAGAATTCAGGGATCCACCACCCTGTCAGTCTTCTGGGAGGGGTAACGTACATTGGGAAGAACTAGATGCCGTCTGCTGCAAAAACAAACAAATGCAGCAGCTGTCTACTGGAGGCAGGGCTGCAGAACGGACTTACTCTGAGGATTTCCACACTGCAGGCGACCTTAAGCAAGCCCTGACCGCATGGGCTGTGGTGAGAAGCAGCAGGCCGCATTAGATTGCTATGTGGGATCAATGCGGAGGGCTCCACTTTTCTTTGTGCCTGGAAAGCAGAACTTTTCAAGACTGAGGACGAAAAACTGGAATTTTGTATCCTTATTAAGATCTAGCTACATTTTATGTAGCAGAGACAACTGCTTGCTCACTACTTCTGGATTTATTACTACTGATATTATTTCTCATGAATTTTAAAGTTTTAGGCTGGTTCTATACTTGTAATAACAGATTATTTTATATAACGCAAGACAGAGTCCAACCACATGCAGAATCTTCAAGAGCTACAGATACTGCCATCCGACCTATCTAGAGCTAGAGGCCTAAGGAGGTCCTAGTCCCCAAGTAATAAAGAATTTAAATCTTGGCAGGGTGCGGTGGCTCATGCCTATAATCCCAGCACTTTGGAAGGCCAAGGCAGGAGTATTGCTTGAGTCCAGTAGTTTGAGACCAGCCTGGGCAACATGGTGAGACTCCATCTCTACAAAAAATTAGCTGAGCGTGGTGACACACGCCTGTAGTCCCAGCTACTAGGGAGGCTGAGATGGGAGGCTTGCTTGAGACTGGGAGGGTGAGGCGGCAGTGAGCCATGATGGCACCACTACGTTCCAGCCTGGGCGACAGAGTGAGACACTGCCTGAAAAATGAAAAAAATCAAATCTTGCTGGGCATGGTGGCATTTGCTTGTAGTCTCAGCTACGCAGGAGACTGGAGAGAGATGGTTGCTTGAGGCCAGGAGTTTGGGGCTGCAATGAGCTATGATTTTACCTGTGACTAGCCACTGCACTCCAGCCTGGGCAACACAGCAAGACTGCCTTTTTTTTTTTTTTTTTTTTGAGATGGTCTCACTATGAATTGCTCAGGCTGGAATGCAGTAGCATGATCATAGCTCACTGCAGCCTGCACCTCCTGGGCTCAAGCACTCCTCCCACCTCAGCCTCCCGAGTAGCTGGGGCTACAGGCGTGTACCACCATGCCAAGCTAATTTTTTAAAAAAATTTTTGTAGAGACAGGGTCTTAGTATGTTGCCCGGGCTGGTCTGAAACTCCTGGGCTCACGCGAGCCTCCTGCCTCAGCCTCCCAGTGTTAGGGTTACAGGCGTGAGCCACCACACCCAGCCAACCCTGTCCCTTAAAACATAAAAAGATAAATCTGTGGCTTCTTTTTGATTCTTGCTTGTGCAGTAACAGGCACGTTCCTTAAACTTTGCAGCTGTCTGTCATTCCTTGCATTTAACCTACTCTATCCAGTTGATCCTGGATTCCCCTCCCCTGGGTCCACTTCTTAGTAGACCTATGGCATTGTAAGAACACTAGAGCAGGAGAACAGGGCGAGTCTAAGCCTCACCCTGCTAAGTGTGCCACTGCTGACCATGTATGGGACCTCTTTGTGGCTGTCCCAAAGCGGGGAGATTGGACCAGACTGAGCGGACAGTCACAGAGGCTGTGATACAGCCCAGATGCCTGTCAGGACTGAGACCCATTTCCAGGAGTGTTGGACACTCGTTCGGAGCTGCCGCCAGCTCACAGCTGACTCTTCCTGGGAATTGTGTTCAGTGGAAGGGAGCTGCCCAAGGTTATGCCCTCTTCAAGGGGCAGCCCATGTCTGGAGACTTGTCAATATGGGAGTATGGAGACCCCAACGCCCTTGCCTCAATTTGGGACATCTCCAAAGAGCCATCCTGGCTCCACTGCACCAGTGCTGTCGGCTGAGGCCTCTGCTGCGTCTGCATCTCAGTTCCACCTCTCGCCTGCCCACTCCAGCAGCCCTTGCTCCCTTATGAGTGGTGCTGATGCCCTTTGAAATCTGCCTTTGGGGCACCTGGCTCGAGAGAGTTGGTGCGGGGAGTGGTCCCAGGAAGCCGACTGTAAGCTGGCTCGCTGCTGGCTGCTGGCCGCTGGCCATGATGACCCCATCACCCATGGCAAGTGGGACAGCTGTAAAGAGGAACTGTTAAACGTTCGCCGTGGTGACACCAGGGCAGGACACTGAGGAAGGGAATAGAGTACCCTAGGCCTTTGGGAAGTGTAAGTGGAGGAGTGACTGTGACCTTGAGGGAGATGTTGCTGGGGTTATAGGTGATGCCTCGGAGAAAGGTAATGAAAAGCTGACCCTGATTAATCACTGGAAAAGGCACAATGTGAGATCCATCAGAGGCCTCCTTGGCAGCCAGGCAAGAGGGTGGCTCTGCTGTGACCTAGGACTCAGCACCCTGGCAGAGCCCCCAGGAAGCAGTGCCTGTAGGCTGCCAGCTCAGCTCTCTGAAGCTTCCCAGGAAGCCATGGCCCACAAGGAAGAGAATAGCAACTCAGGCAACCGTGGCGGCTCTGCAAGAAGGGTCCGAACGCCCAGAGAAGCGGGTGTGGCAGAGGGGAAATGCAGCTGACCCCTGAACAACACAAGGTCTCAACTGCCTGGGGCCACTTACATGTGGGTTTTTTCAATAAATATATTGGAAATTTTTTTTGAAATTTGTGACAATTTGAAAAAACTCACAACTGAACCGTGTTGCCTTAGAGATATTGAACAAATTAAGAAAAAGCTAGGTATGTCATGGACGCATAAAATATATGTAGGTACTAGTTTATTTTATCATTTACTACCATAAAATATACACAAATCTATTACAGAAAGAAGTTAGTCTAGGTGCAGTGGCTCACACGTGTAATCTTAACACTTTGCGAGGCTGAGGTGGGAGAATCACTTGAAGCCAGGAGTTTCAGAGCAGCCTGGGAAACAGTGAGACCTTCGTCTCTACAATTAGCTGGATATGGTGGCACATGCCTGTAGTCCTAGCTACTTGGGAGGCTGAGATAGGAGAATTGCTTGAGCCCAGGAGTTTGAGGCTGCAGTGAACCAAGGTCACACCACTGTACTCCTGCCTGGGCAACATAGCAAGATCCTGTCTCCAAAAAAAATTTTTTTGCCGGGCGCAGTGGCTTATGCCTGTAAGCCCAGCACTTTGGGAGGCCGAGGTGGGTGGATCACCTGAGGTCAGGAGTTTGAGACCAGCCTGGCCAACCTGGTGAAACCCTGTCTCTACTAAAAATATGAAAACTAGCTGGGCGTGGTGGTGGGCACCTGTAATCCCAGCTATTTGGGAGGCTGAGGCAGAAGAATCACTTGAACCTGGGAGGCAGTGAGCCGACATCGTGCCACTGCACTCCAATCTGGGGGACAGAGCAAGACTCCGTCTCAAAAAAGAAAATAAAAGTTTTTTTGGTTAAAACTTACACATGCAAACACTACGTGGCACATTCGTAGTTAAGAGAAATGTAAAGGTGCAGTATAAATATAGCCGCAGCCTGAAGGACGAGGCCGAATGACTGCAGGTCCTGAAGCCCAGCCTGCAGCAGGTCAGCAGCTACAGCTGCCTCCGTGGCTAGTTACGAATTTTTTTCAGGGCAAATGATGGGAGGGTTGGCACATGAGTGGGGGAGGAAAAATATGGAAACAAATACTGTGAAGACAAGCAATTTTTGGCTACCACTGATGGGTCACATATACTGAAATGAATGACAAAAACATTCTGGGATGTGGCTGGAAGCATGCTGCCTCCCAAATGGCATCCTGCTTCACTCAGACTCATGATCCCCCAACAACAAAACCACCTCCTGCTCGCAGATTCTTTGGACAAACCATAAATTCAGCGTGAGTGGCACCCCAGAACAACATGTGCCATTTTCTACCACTAGAAAGAAGACAGGAGTGGGTCCCACCTTCAAAACCTGACAAGCAAAGACAATGAAAAACAGTTTAAACATGCAAAATACATGGCTTTTCATGGCATTGCGCTTTGCTTACTATTAACTGGATTAAAATTGTTTGACAAAAATCTTACAACTGCATACAATTAACTGTAGCACATACTGTACTGCTCTGCTGATCTCACAGCCATCTCCTGTAGTTACTGCAGTGGGCTTGAGAGTGCGATGATCTGCTTAAAGCGCCATGCGTCTCATCAGCTCCAAGGAAGCAGTTTGTCCCTCCAGTAAATTGTAGATCACAGTAAAAAGGGATCTCTCGGCTGGGTGCGGTGGCTCATGCTTGTAATCCCAGCACTTGGGGTGGCCGAGGTCAGGAGATCAAGATCAGCCTAGCCAATACGGTGAAACCTTTTCCTGCTGACCTTTTAATTGTCTCTACGAAAAATATAAAAATTAGCCAGGCGTGGTGGCGCACACCTGTAATCCCAGCTACTCGGGAGGCTGAGGCAAGAGAATCACTTGAACCTGGCAGGCAGAGGTTGCAGCGAGTCGAGATCGTGCCACTGCACTCCCACCTGGGCAACAGAGCAAGACTTCATTTAAAAATAAAAATAAAAAAGGGAGGCCGGGCGCGGTGGCTCACGCCTGTAATCCCAGCACTTTGGGAGGCCGAGGCGGGCGGATCACAAGGTCAGGAGATCAAGACCATCCTGGATAACACGGTGAAACCCCGTCTCTACTAAAAATACAAAAAAAAAAAAAATAGCCGGGCCTGGTGGCAGGCACCTATAGTCCCAGCTACTCGGGAGGCTGAGGCAGGAGAATGGCGTGAACCCGGGAGGTGGAGTTTGCAGTGAGCCGAGATTGCGCCACTGCACTCCAGCCTGGGTGACAGAGCGAGACTCTGTCTCAAAAAAAAAAAAGGGATCTCTCTCAGTTCTTGTGTTTTTTTCATCATGTTTGGTGCAGTACTGTAAATCTTCAATAACACCCTGGGACCCATACAAAGTACCATTAGTGGTGCTGGAAGCGCCCCCAAGAAGCAAAGAAAAGTCATGACAATAAGAAAAATGTAAGTTGCTTGATACGTATTATAGATTGAGGTCTGCAGGTGCCACCCTCCCAGACGATTCATCTTGTAAATGGATGACATAAACTCACGGTATTGATACAGTACAGTACTATAAATGTGTTTTATGATTTTCTTAACATTTTCTTTTCTCTAGCTTTATTGTAAGAACACAGTGTATAACACACTTACCATACAAAACAGGTGTTCGTGGACTGTTTCTGTTATCTTTAAGGCTTTCCGTCAACAGTAGGCTATTGGTAGTTAAGTTTTGGAGGGGCCAAAAGATGTAGTGGATTTTTGGCTGTGCAGGGGTCAGCGCCTCTAACCTCCACGATGTTTAAGGGTCAGCTGTACTCTGTTTGTGCTGGCCCTGACACCTACCAGCCAAATACGTTCTGCAGGAGGGCTGCGCTCAGTGGCTCACACCTCTAATCCCAGCACTTTGGGAGGCTGAGGTGGGTGGATCACCTGAGGTCAGGAGATCAAGACCAGCCTGGACAACATGGTGAAACCCTGTCTCTAGTAAAAATACAAACAATTAGCAGAGAGTGATGGCAGGCACCTGTAATCCCAGCTACTCGGGAGGCTGAGGCAGGAGAATCGCTTGAACCTGGGAGGCAGAGGTTGCAGTGAGCCGAGATTGTGCCATTGCACTCCAGGAGCAAGAATGAAACTCCATCTCAAAAAAAAAAAAAAATGGAGAAGGAGGAAGAAGAAGAAGAAAAGAAGAAGAAGAAAGGAGGAGGAGAAGAGAAGAAAGAAGGAAGAAAGAAGAAAGAAGAGTCATCCTGGCCTAGGCCCAGCTCCCAGTGGGACCACTGGGTCCACAGCCCCACCCAGCCCAGCCATTTCCCTGGCCTTGATATCTAATCAAAAAGGACTCCCTTCATAGTTGACAGAAGCCTCACACTGGGTATTGGCCTGGGAAGCCACAGTGGGGAAGGCCCAGAGAAGAAATGCCAAGGGGCCTTGTTTGCCAGTGGGTCGGACACAGGGTGGTGGTCTGCCTCATAGATGCCTTTTTTTTTTTTTTTTGAGACGGAATTTCGCTCTTGTCGCCCAGGCTGGAGTAGAGTGGCACGATCTCGGCTTACTGCAACCTCCGCCTTCTGGGTTTAAGCGATTCTCCTGCCCTACACTCCCAAGCTGGGATTACAGGCTCCCGCCACCACGCCCAGCTAATTTTTGTATTTTTAGTAGAGACGAGGTTTCACCATGTTGACCAGGCTGGTCTTGATCTCCTGACCTCAGGTGATCCGCCCACCTCGGCCTCCCAAAGTGCTGGGATTACAGGACTGAGCCACCGTGCCTGGCCATAGATGCCTATTTGATTTTCCAGTCTGGGCCCAACGAAACGCAAATGGTCCCCAGCAGCTGACAGCAGTCTGCTGCAAACACAGCAAAGTTGAGTCCCAGTTGCAGCTGCAGTGACCACCAGCCAGCCTCTTTCATGGCCCCCGAGTGCTGGGCCCAGCAAAGGTGGGCTCATGAGCAGTAAACAGCAGTGGCAGGGGTGGGGCTCAGCGGGATCCCAGCATCGTGGCTCTGGCTCCCCCAGACAAATCCAGATCTGCCACCCAAGTGCCCAAGTCTCCAGCCTGCCAGTGACAGAGATCAGTGTTGGTCTCCTCAAGGGACTGAGTGAGGAGACCAATCACCACCTGGTGCAAACTGAGTCCCTTCCACACGGGAAGGGGCCACAAGCAATTCATGTTTTCTTTTGTTTGTTTTTGAGACAAGAGTCTCGCTCGGTCGCCCAGGCTGGAGTGCAGTGGTGCGATCCTGGCTCACAGCACCCTCTGCCTCCGGATTTTGTGAACCAAGCAGGAGGTTGCTTGCCCTGCATCCTAGCAGGAGTCAGCAATTCTCCTGCCTCAGCCTCCCGAGTAGCTGGGATTACAGGTGCCCACCACCATGCCTGGCTAATTTTTGTAGTTTTTAGTAGAGACGGGGTTTCACCATGTTGGCCAGGCTGGTCTCCAACTCTTGACCTCAGGTGATCTGTAGGGACCAGCCCCACAGGGTCAGTGGGCTTCTCCCCGTGTGCGGCGACGAGAGAGTATAGAAATAAAGACACAAGACAAAGAGATAAAAGAAAAGACAGCTGGGCCTGGGGGACCACTACCACCAATGCGCGGAGACTGGTAGTGGCCCCGAATGTCTGGCTGCGCTGTTATTCATTGGATACAAAGGAAAAGGGGCAGGGTAAAGAGTGTGAGTCATCTCCAATGATAGGTAAGGTCACGTGGGTCACATGTCCACTGGACAGGGGCCCTTCCCTGCCTGGCAGCTAAGGCAGAGAGAGAGAGGAGACAAAGAGAAAGATGGCTTACGCCATTATTTCTGCATATTAGAGACTTTTAGTACTTTCACTAATTTGCTACTGCTATCTAGAAGGCAGAGCCAGGTGTACAGGATGGAACATGAAGGTGGACTAGGAGCGTGACCACTGAAGCACAGCATCACAGGGAGACGGTTAGGCCTCTGGATAACTGCGGGAAAGCCTGACTGGTGTCAGGCCCTCCACAAGAGGTGGAGGAGCAGAGTCTTCTCTAAACTTCCCCGGGGAAAAGGAGACTCCCTTTCCCGGTCTGCCAAGTAGCGGGTGTTGTTCCTTGACACTTTTTGCTACCGCTAGACCACGGTCCGCCTGGCAACAGCGTCTTCCCAGACGCTGGCGTCACCGCTAGACCAAGGAGCCCTTCTGGTGGCCCGGTCTGGGCATAACAGCAGGCTGGCACTCTTGTCTTCTGGTCACACCGCACTGTGTCCCCTCAGCTCCTATCTCTGTATGGCCTGGTTTTTCCTAGGTTATGATTATAGAGCAGGGATTATTATAATATTGGAATAAAGAGTAATTGCTACCAACTAACGATTAATGATATTCATATATAATCATATCTAAGATCTATATCTGGTATAACTATTCTTGTTTTATATTTTATTGTACTGGAACAGCTCGTGTCCTCGGTCTCTTGCCTCGGCGCCTGGGTGGCTTGCCGCCCACATTGACCCACCTGCCTCGGCCTCCCAAAGTGCTGCTGGGATTACAGGCGTGAGCCACCGCACCTGGCCATGTTTTCTTTTTTTAGCTTTTCATTTTGAAATATTTTCAACCTTACAAAAAAGTTGTGAAAATACAACAAAGACCTCAAAAACATTTTGCTAAGTTGTGCCAGACACAAAAGACCACATATTGTATAGTTGCATTTATATGAAATATCCAGAAAAAGCAAATCTGCTAAATGCATGCCCCAAAAGTTCATGTGTTGGATTTAGTCCCCAATGCAACAGTGTTGGGAGGTGGGGCCTAGTAAGAGGTGATTGGGTCATGAGGGCAGAACCCTCATCAATGAATTTTTTTTTTTTTTTTTTTTAATTTGAGATGGAGTCTCACCCTGTCGCCCAGGCTGGAGTGCAATGGCGCAATCTCTGCTCACTGCAACCTCCATCTCCCGGGTTCAAGCGATTCTCCTGCCTCAGCCTGCCAAGTAGCTGGGATTACAGTAGATTGCAGACCTGAATATAGGAGACTATCTTGATGACCTCAGAGTTGGAAAGAATTTATTAGACAAAACACAAAAAGAGCAACCATAAGGTAAAACACTGATTCATCTGTTACAGTCAATTTAAGAGCTTCTGTGCATCAGGAGACACTGTCAGGAGCCTGGAAACACAAGCCATTGGTGAAAGAGAGCCTCTCTCTGGGGGCGGGTTTTGGCTACTGTCAGGGAGCATGCTGGAACCACAGCAGTGGGTGACATAGGAGTGTGCTTGTGCTTACCTGTGCACTGGGACACCGTGGGTGCTGGAGCACCGCTTCCACTGCAGGAAAGATGGCCTTGGGCCTGCCACACTGTTGGACTTCTTGGGCCCAATAGAACCAGCTCCTATGGCAGACTGCCCTGGCCACACAGTCACTTGGTGCCCCAATGTCCCAAGGTCCAGTTTTGTTTGTTTTGTTTTTGGAACAATGTCCATTCCCTGCTGGGGAAGGCACAGACTTGATCTGGGACCATAAGGTTATGCAATACGACTCTCTTACGAGGCTTCTGCTAGAAACACCACCTGGCCCTGTCTCCACCACAGCTATTTCTAGCACCAGGGGGTGTGCTCGATTTTGTGAACCAAGCAGGAGGAGGTTGCTTGCCCTACATCCTGGCAGGAGTCAAAGCAGCAGTCCCCAGTGTGAACTGTGTTGCATCCAAAACCTCCAGAGGCCCGCCAAGGCCTATGTGCCTTTCTTAGTGGCAAGAGATCAAAAGTGCAATAACTTGAATTTTTGCCCGGGCTGGAGTGCAATGGCGTGGTCTCAGCTCACTGCAACCTCCACCTTCCGGGTTCAAGTGATTCTGTCTCAGCCTCCCGAGTAGCTGGGATTACAGGTGCATACCACCACGCCCAGCTAATTTCTGTATTTTCAGTAGAGACGGAGTTTCGCCATGTTGGTCAGGCTGGTCTCGAACTCCTGACCTCAGGTGAGGACAGGCCCACCTGGGAAACTCCTGTTTTTAAAACCATCTAATGGACCGGGCTTGGTGCCTCACGCCTATAATCCCAGCACTTGGGGAGGCCAAGGCGGGTGGATCACTGAGGTCAGGAGTTGCAGACCAGCCTGCCCAACATGGGCAGGCTGTGTTTTTTGTAAAAATACAAAAAATTAGCCAGGCGTGGTGGCGGACACCTGTAATCCCAGCTACTCAGGAGGCTGAGGCAGGAGAATTGCTTGAACCTGGGAGGTGGAGGTTGCAGTGAGCTGAGATCGCACCACTGCACTCCAGCCTGGGCAACAAGAGCGAAACTCCATCTCAAAAAACAAAACCAAAAAAAAATAAAAAAATTAAAAAAAAACGGGAGTGTCCCTGCACAAGCTCCTCTCTCTTTGCCTGCTGCCATCCACGTAAGATGTGACTTGCTCCTCCTTGCCTTCTGCCATGATTGTGAGGCCTCCCCAGCCATGTGGGACTATAAGTCCAATAAACCTCTTTCTTTTGTTAAATTGCCTCGTCTTGGGTATATCTTTATCAGCAGTGTGAAAACAGACTAATACACTGGGCATGGTGGTGCACACCTGTAATTCCAGCTACACAGGAGGCTGAGGCAGGAGAATTGCTTGAACCCAGGAGGCGGAGGTTGCAGTGAGCTGAGATTGTGCCACTGCACTCCAGCCTGGGCAACAGAGTAAGACCCTATCTCAAAAAGAAAAAAAAGACTGGGCGCGGTGGCTCATGCCTGTAATCCCAGCACTTTGGGAGGCCGAGGCAGGTGGATCACGAGGTCAGGAGATCAAGACCATCCTGGCTAACACGGTGAAACCCTGTCTCTACTAAAAATGCAAAAGAATTAGCCAGGCGTGGTGGCGGGCGCCTGTAGTCCCAGCTGCTCGGGAGGCTGAGGCAGGAGAATTGCATGAACCGGGGAGGCAGAGCTTGCAGTGAGCCGAGATGGCGCTACTGCACTCCAGCCTGGGCGACAGAGCGAGACTCCATCTCAAAAAAAAAGAAAAGAAAAGAAGAAGAACAGAGCAGAGAGAAGCCAGGCTAGCTGCCCCAGTGAAGACTCAGGCTCTCACGATCGCAGGCCACTTCCAGACTGAATCAGTTCTCAGCTGTGCAGCAGGTGATCCCTGCCCTACAGGGATCTGCACCCATTTACTCAGGAAATGGTCTTCTTACTATCCAGTTTTGAGAGTTTTTATATATTCTGAATTCAAAGTATTTTTTTAATCATATATGTGATTCACAAATGTTTTCTCTAAATCTATGGTTTAATTTTTTAATTTTTTTATTTTTGAGACAGAGTCTTGCTCTGTCGCTCAGGCTGGAGTGCAGTGGTGCGATCTTGGCTCACTGCAAGCTCTGCCTCCCTGGTTCAGGTCATTCTCCTGCCTCAGCCTCCAGAGTAGCTGGGACGACAGGCGCCCACCGCCACCTCCGGCTAATTTTTTGTATTTTTTAGTAGAGACGGGGTTTCACTGTGTTAGCCAGGATGGTCTCGATCTCCTGACCTCGTGATCTGCCTGCCTTGTGCTGGGAGTACAGGCGTGAGCAACCACGCCTGGCCCTCTCTGTGCTTCTTTTTTTTTTCTTTTTCTTTTCTTTTTTTTTTTTGAGACGGAGTTTCGCTCCTGTTGCCCAGGCTGGAGTGCAATGGGGTGATCTTGGCTCACTGCAACCTCTGTCTCCCGGGTTCAAGCAATTCTCCTGCCTCAGCCTCCCGAGTAGCTGGGATTACAGGCATGCGCCACCATGCCCGTCTAATTTTGTATTTTTGGTAGAGACGGGGTTTCTCCACGTTGGTCAGGCTGGTCTTCAACTCCCGATCTCAGGTGGTCCACAACCTCGGCCTCCCAAAGTGCTGGGATTACAGGCATTAGCCACCATGCCCAGCCTGGCACAATTTAGCATAAAGTTTTTGAGGTCTTTGTACTATTCCAGTGGGACAGTTGGTGAAACTTGAATAATATCTGTAAAATACTTGATTACTAACTTGTATCAATGGAAATGTCTTGGTTTATATAACTGAATTTTGGTTATACAAGTTTTTTTTTTGTTGTTGTTTTTTGTTTTGTTTTGTTTTGAGACAGAGTCTCGCTCCGTCACTCAGGTGTGATCTCGGCTCACTGCATCCTCTGCCTCCTGGGTTCAAGCAATTCTCCTCTCTCGGCCTCCCGAGTGGCCAGGATTATAGGTGCCTGCTACCATGCCTGACTAATTTTTGTATTTTTAGTAGAGATGGGGTTTCACCATGTTGGCCAGGCTGACCTCGAACTCCTGACCTCAGGTAATCCGCCTGCCTCGGCCTCCCAAAGTGTTGGGATTACAGGTGTGAGCCACCGCGCGTGGCCGAGACCGTAGATTTTCGCAACTTTTTTGTAAGTCTAAAATAATTTCAGCCAAGAATGGTGGCTCACACCTGTAATCCCAGCACTTTGGGAGGCTGAGGCAGAGGATCACTTCAACCCAGGAGTTTGAGACCAGCCTGACCAACATAGCGAGACTCCATCTCTGGAAAAAAAAAATTAGAGCCTGTGGTCCTAGCTACTTGGGAGGCTGAGGTGGGAGGATTGCTTGAGCCCAGGAGTTTGAGGATGCAGTGAGGCATGTTGAGCCACTGCACTCCAGCCTGGGCAACAGAGCACAATCCTGTCTCAAATATAAAATAATTTCTAAATAAACTTTTTTGTTCAAGCTCAGGGTCTGAGTTGTGCACTGCTTATGATCCACTCCACAGAAGTTCTGATTTCTTCTCTGTGCAATGGTTCTGCCGGCCTTTCTGCCTCCCAGAGGTCCTGGTGGGTGGGCATCAGAGGCTCTTAGGGCTCTGTGGAGGCTCAGGGAGAGCTTTCCCTTCCCTCCTGATGCTGGTGCTTCCAGAGCTAGACAGGAAGATGGAAGCTGGGTGGCCCGAGCAGGGCTGGGGGCTTGGCTGGCCCTTCTGTCAGCTTGAGCTGGCTTGAGCCCAGGCGAGGCCCTGACAGCCTGGGCAGGCTCAGAGGGAGGGAGGTGGGGACCAAGAGACCCGGGGAGGGCTCCCAGGGCCAAGACCCAAGTCTCTGCCCTGCACATCTGCCAAGGGACTTCCTCAGAAGCTGCTGATGTTAGGCTTTGGCTTCCTGCTGTGGACTGAGGGGATGAACTCCGACGGGAGGACATTCAGGCCTTGGAGGAAATGAGAGCTTGGCCGACAGGAGGGCCTGGACTCGCAAAGACACTTGGACACCCACAAGCACAGAGACATGGGTGTGTGACAACTGACCAAGGGGCATGCAGGTATGTATGCGTGGTGCACACAGACACCCTGGGCACAGCCCACTGGCACCAGCGTCAACCCCTGCGTGGCGGCCTGCATCCCACCCTTCGGGCAGGCCCTGTGGGGCAGATTTCAGGGAGGAAGGAGGCTGAGTGGGCAGAGTCTGAGGATGCGGCCACCATCGCTCCCTGGCACTGCATCTGTGTCCGGGATCTAGGAGGCAGTCCTCCATCACTGAGCCCCAAGATGACTGTCACACCTTGGTCTAAAGCAGGGGCCGGGCCTGAGCCCTGGAGAAGCTCACAGAGCCCCCAGCTGGGGCATATCTGGTTTCCAGGGGCAGGGGCGATACCCAGAGGAGGAAGAAGGGATTCTGAGAGAGCCCGGCAGGCTCTGAGCCTCAGGCTGGAGCTGAGCTTGGGGCAGCAAGGAAGGACCAGGTGTGAGGGCAGAGCCATGCGGCCCGACCCCTGCAGCACGGCCTGTGGCCTCCCCCAGCTCCTGCCTGTGCTTCTGGGTCAGTCTGGACTTTGCCACTTCTGACCAAAAGCCACCGCAAACCCACTCAAGCCAAAAGAGGAAGTGACCATTAGGCACAACTGGGAAGGCCTGCGGCCGGGGGCGCTCCAGGCGGGGCGAGGGGGACACCCAGGACTCCAGACAGGAGTCCTCAGGTGCCACCTTTCCTCTCTCCCTGGCCCTGCGTGGGCCCTGTCCTCCTCAGGGTGGCCTGCCGTAGTCCTCCTCCCCACTCCGAGTTTCCTGTCCCAAAGTTCTAAGGAAGTTTCCAGAACTACATCTCACCATCTTGAGTCAGCCTTGACTCAGTGTCCATCTCACAGGCCTGGAAGGGGCAGGAGTCAGCACTGTCCAGACCACAGGGCCTGAGTGTGGGGAGGGCAGCTGTCTTAGGAAGGTGGTGGAGGGTTGTTACCCTGAGGCAAGAGGGCTGCAGGGCAGAAAGACGCGGCAGGTGACTGTCGTGGGAGGCCCAAGAGAGGCCTGGGAGAGGGATGGCCCACAAGGGCTGACCCTCCCGCCACCCAGGGGGCTTGAACAGGTTTCCTCCTGGCAGGGTGACCCTTGTGCATGGAACCCCTGCGACGACTAAGGCTGGTAGGCATGAGGTTTCCTGAAGGAGAGCTTGTGGGGCCCAGTGTGGCTGGGGGGCGCTGGGACTCCATTCTGAAGCCAAAGGCACTGGGAAGGGCTTCCGCAGAGGAGGGTGCGGCAGGGGTTGCCAGGAACAGCCTGGATGGCGGCAGGGAACAGATAAGGTGGGTGGAGGAGTCAGCCGGGAGCCTGGGGCTGGCTCCAGCATGACGTGGGGGTCTGCAAGGCCCTGGAGAAAATGGGGTGATGCAGCAGGGGGCACACCCATAGCTGGAGCTGACCCAGATGGACAGCTTGGGCTCTGCCACCCAGGACTAGGCAAGGAAGGGGCACGAACAAGCAGGAAGTGGTGAGGCTGTCTCCAGCTGGCTGCTCTCCCCTGCCCAGACTTTGGTTTCCTCCCTGCTGGCCTGGCCTGGCTCCCTGGCTCTGTGTGATATGGTCACACCCCCACGCACCCCCTCCACTGAGATGGGGCGGGAAGAGCACCGAGGCTGCTCTTCCTCTCCTGGGCCGACCTCTGAGCAGCAGACGGGGCTAAGCGTTCCCCAGCTCGCCTTCACACACAGCCTGTGCCACCGCGCCAACGGTACCATGAAGGACGAGGTAGCTCTACTGGCCACTGTCACCCTCCTGGGAGTCCTGCTGCAAGGTGGGCTGGTTCCTATCTAGGAAGAGGGTGGGCCTCAGATCCCTACAGCTTGCCCTCTGCCCCCTAGGCCCAGGTGGAGGGCAGAGGTGGGGACTCCAACCCAGACCCAAGCCCAAGCTGGAAGAGGGTGGGGACTTTCAGAGACCTGGGGGGCACCTGGCTGTGAGAGCTGTAGGACTTGGGGGTGGCAAGGGTGCCAGGACAAATGGTAGGATAGCCATGGGCTTGGGGAAGCTGATCTCTGCTCTTTCCAGCTGTCCCCTCTCTGAGCGTCCCAGCAAGCAGCCCCCATTCCCTGGCCCTGCTTCAAAGGCACCTCCATACTGGGACCACGTGGAGCAGGGTAGAGGTGGGACTCCTTCCTCCAGCCCCCTAAAAAGAGCCTGCTTAATGCCTTTCTCAGACTGGCCCTAAAGGACACATTCCTGGGCCAGATATCCTTGCCACTTAAGAGACACCACTACTCCACAGTGTGTGGGCTAGGATAAGGCACAGCCTGGGGAGGGGGCTCTGAAGGGGCTGGACAGACAGGCCAGCCTGACCTCCAGCCGCACCTGCCCTGAGCTGGATGGCCACCCTGTGACACCCATCTGCAGAGGGCCCAGCAGCAAAGGTGCCAGGGCTGCAGGACTCAGGGGGAGATGGTCTGACGGGAGGTCTCGGGGGGGAGTGCACAGCCAGCACTGGCCTGTGTGTGGTCTGGCCTGGCCTCACCTGACCAAGGGAAGGGCTCCTGCTCACAGAGAAACTTTAGGGCCAGCCCACCCTCTGCAACTACCCCAGCCCTCGGGTCCTGGGGTTAGGCTAGGAGAGTCCCAGCTGCAACCTCCTGGGAGCAGGAGAGAAGGTGTCAGATTTAGGCCTGGGACCGGAATGCAGGAACAGAGAAACTGAGGTTTGGAGGCACAGGGACACAGGCTTTAGTGATCCTGGCCTGAGGCAGGGTCAGAGGGCCCTGCTGGTGGGCGCTGGTAGGTGGGTGAGCAGGGACTGTTAGCTACAGGGAGTGTGCTTCCTTGCACCTGGGAGGATGCAGCCAGCTCTGCCCTCAGGCTCCCGAGGCACTTCCTGGCCAGGGACCTGAAAGCTGCATTTGCCTGTGTTTTGCGAGTGAAATGATTCAGAAACAAGGACTCAAGCGGTCTCTCTTGCGGAGCAGGTGTCCCTGTGCCTGAATCACTCACCCTCCCCCATACACTCACAGGTTGGGACAGGGCCTCTCTGCGCCCCAGGCTTCAGCCCTGCCCTCCTCGCTGAATGTCAGGGACACAGGGCAGGCCAGGGATGGGTCAGACGAGAGGTTTCCTCGGGTGGGAGGGGCGGGGTTCCGCCTTAGGGAAGAGAGGACGCGGCCCAGTGAAGGGCCAGATTGCAGGATCCCTCCCACTCTCATCTCCGGGGCTTCGGGTGTCCAGATCTGACTCCTGCTCCCCCTCCTCCCGCAGCCTACTTCTCCCTGCAGGTGATCTCAGCGCGCAGGGCCTTCCGCGTGTCGCCGCCGCTCACCACCGGCCCACCCGAGTTCGAGCGCGTCTACCGAGCCCAGTGAGGCGCGGCGGGAGGGCGCGGGGCGGGGAGCGAGCCCCTGGCGGGTCCGGGTCGCAGGACCATCCCGGCCCGCGCGCTCATCCCACCCGCCCACCGCAGGGTGAACTGCAGCGAGTACTTCCCGCTGTTCCTCGCCACGCTCTGGGTCGCCGGCATCTTCTTTCATGAAGGTCGGGGTGTGGGGCAGGGGCGCACGCGCTGGACCCCCGGGGCCCGCGCAGCGCGCTCACCAGGTCTGCGCGTACCTCTCGCAGGGGCGGCGGCCCTGTGCGGCCTGGTCTACCTGTTCGCGCGCCTCCGCTACTTCCAGGGCTACGCGCGCTCCGCGCAGCTCAGGTGAGGACCGGACGGGGAGCGGGGCGGGGCCGGGGAAAAATCGCGGGTGGGCGGGGCTCCTGGGGAGCGGGACCGAAGCTGGGGGCGGGCCACGGGCCGGAGCCCAGCGCCTTTGGGGATTCGGTGGGCGAGCCCTGGCGGCGGCCAGAGGAAGTCCCCGTGGGGCCGGGGTTGCGGCGGGGAAGAAGCGGGGCCTCCTCGCGCCACCTCCCGGCTGACCGCCGCCCGCAGGCTGGCACCCCTGTACGCGAGCGCGCGCGCCCTCTGGCTGCTGGTGGCGCTGGCTGCGCTCGGCCTGCTCGCCCACTTCCTCCCGGCCGCGCTGCGCGCCGCGCTCCTCGGACGGCTCCGGACGCTGCTGCCGTGGGCCTGAGACCAAGGCCGCCGGGCCGACGGAGCCGGGAAAGAAGAGCCGGAGCCTCCCGCTGCCCCGGGGAGGGGCGCTCGCTTCCGCATCCTAGTCTCTATCATTAAAGTTCTAGTGACCGAGACCCGGGCTGCGTTGTGTGTCCGCGGGGGTAGCGCACCGCGGGCTACGGAGCCTGGAGGGGCCCAGCCCAAGCCCGGGCAGCCCGGCGGGCTTCCTAGTGACGGCGTCAGAGGGGCTACGAAGGAACGGGACCTCCCCCTGGGGCGGGACTGGATCCGGTCTTCACCTCCTACCCCACTCCCTACTCAGCCTCGGAGTCACAAGGCCGCCCAGTCCTGCCGGGGTTCACCCTCCTAGCGCTCAGCGGTCTCCTCACCGGTCCCCCTCCTCAGGGGCCTCCCCTCTCCTGACTCTCAGCCGCCCCAGTCCCTCGTCCCCTGGCCTTGACATCTGACACTAGATAGAGCCTGTGGCTCTCTCCCCAGGTGAGGGCAGCGGCCTTTTTCTTTTGGTCAGCACTGGATCCCCCTCATTAACTGTAGGTGTTCAGGGCAGCCCTCCCAGGTCCGCAGAGCTGCGGGCACCATGGGAACGAAGTGAGTCAGTGACAGGCGGTCTCAAGGAAATATCCAGAAGCCTTGGGGATCCAGAGGAGGCCCACAGGAACAAAGAAGTGACTTTTAGCCAAGTATGCAGGAGAAACGGAGAAAGGAGAGCTTTCCAAGCAGGGGCAACGGTGTGTGCAAAGGCCCTGAGGTGAGCGGGAGACCCTAACGTGCCAGAGGAGAGTGTCGGGGACCCAGGACGAGGACCAAGCTGAGACACACGGAGGGGAACAAGGAGGCTGGGAAATGCCTTCAGCTTGAGGAGCTAAGGGAAGGCCTCATCGCAGGCCTTGGACATGGGGGAGGCATTTGGGGGACTTGCTATAGGCATTGTGGCCCCAGATTCTGAGCTGGTTTCACCAGTGACTGACTCTGCAGCCTGATCCTAGGAACGGGGGTGAGCTGGCACCGAGGTGGCACTGCAGCTGCACACCCAGGTGCTGGACCCCGCGCCTGCAGGCCAGGCTGGCTCCTTGACTTAGCAGGGAAAGGTCGCTGCTGATGCTGGCTGGGGAGGCCCAGTGCCAGGCTTAGCTGGCACGTTGGGGCACAGACCAAATGAAGCCAACCGCAGGGGCAGAGGGAGATGCCCAGGGCGCTCACATTTGAGGCACACACTTCATTAACCCTTTATTACAAGTCACGCTCTTGTAGAAGTATATGTGGACTTACGTGAAAAAATCAAATGTATCCAAGAATAAAAAACACAGCACATAAAGTAGTATATGCATTCCAGTGTTCGCGCCAGAGACAGCGGGCGCCCAAGAAAAAGCTCTTCTAAAACGGCCTGACTGGGGCAGGCCGGGTGCGAACGGTTCCGGGCCTCAGGCACAGTGTGGGGGCCGCCTGCCTCCTCCGCGGCCCGGCGGGCGGGGGCAGCACCAGCTCCTAGGGCCTCCGGGCCAGCGGCGGACCCCAGGCCGGCCCAAGCCTGGCGCCAGGCAGAACCCTTCGGGCGGGGCTGTATCTGGCCCTCCGGGGACGGCAGTGATGACATCCCCAGAAACGTGGGCTTCAGGGCTGGCCACAGGGTACCCTCGGAAGCCCACAGCTTAGTCGGCCTTTTTCAGGAAGATCTGGAAGAGCCGGACCCAGGGTCAGCACGGCCTCTCAGCTCCGCCAGGGTCTCCCTGGCTGCTCCCCGTGCCTGGCCTGGCCCTGCCCAGCCTCACCTCGCTCAGAATCACCCACACCGGGGAGTCTGTCTGGATCGAGAGGCGCAGTGCTTCCAGAGGGCCGAAGGCTGGGTCCACCTCTCCCTCTGCCACTCCCTTGTAGAAGGAGCCTGGGGGAGGGCAGCGCTGAGAGGGTGTCCCCGAACCCCAGCCCAGCCCACGCTCTCCCCCAACCCCTACCCACCGATCTGGAGGTAGCCATCGGGGCTCCGAGGGTACCGGAGGGTGGCGGTGCGGCCCTCCTGCAGGGCCTCCTTGTCTGACTGAGGGTTCTGGGGACAGAATCAAGGGCTGAAGCAGGTGGCCGCGGGAGGCCCGGCCTCAGTGCACACCACACCTACCGAACTTACGTCGAAGGGCAGCACCTCCACAGACGTGTTGAAGAGCTTGTCCTCCGGGTGCTCGATGTTCCCACTGCGGAAGAAGAACCTGCAGCCAGGCAGGCCTGTGAGCTGCTGCGGGGGCAGCGCTCCAGCACAGCACCCAGGGCCCAGCAGAGAAGGGCCAGGCCTGCGCCAGGGGGGCCCCCCAGGCAGCTGTCAGGCTGTGCAAAGAGACCAGGGCCTTCCTGTGGGAGGATGGTGACGGGAACATCCCTGAGCTCCTAGGGGCTGCCTGACTTAGTCCTCACAAGGTAGTTACCATTAGGAGGCCCACTGCAGATGAGGAAACTGAAGAATGTGAGGAGAATTTGCTGGTGGAGCCTACACCCTGGTGGCCAGCCAGCCCCGCCCCCATTGCAGACCCAAGGTGCTGGCACTGACCGCTCCAGTCTTAGAGGCTGGAAGAAGCGGAAGCGGATGAAGTCCCCCGCAGCAGGGGTGAAGGCCCAGAAGAAGTCCTCACGCAGGTAGGCTTTCTCCAGGGTGAAGTGCTGGTACGTCTTCAGGCTCGTGCTCACCTCTGCTGGCGGGTTCACATGCTCCTTCCGCAGTGCCTGCTTCCCAAAGTCCTTGTCCTGCAGCAGAGGAGGGACAGCAGCGATGGCGTGGGCCCCGACCTTGAGCCCGGCCTAGGGAGAGCCTGCAGCGCAGCCCACCTTCAGCTTCTGGATCTTGCCAGCCAGCGAGGAGTGAGTGCCCACGTGCTGGAAGAGGGACGGTTTGAAGCGGATCCGCAGGTTAGCCTTCTGCCGGTCACAGTGCTTCTGTGGAGGGTGGGCAACACCCCAGGGCTCGGCTTAGCCCTCCTTCCTCAACATGGCCTCTCCTGGGGGCTGCCAGGGCCCTCCCACAGCTGACAGTGCCTTCTCTATGTGATCAGATAGAGGACAGGGACACAGTTTGGGGTGGAGGTTGCCTGCCCCTTGGCCCTGCCCCTGCCAGTCCCACCAGCTCTTGCTCACCGCATCCTTCTCGGGGTTGCAGACTTTCACCCACAGAATATGGTCCAGCAGCCAGTCGATGGGCTTGTCCCGGTAGAACATGAGGATGAACTCTACAATCAGGCTCAGGTCCAGTGACTTGAACATCTTACCTGGTGGGGAGGGGCCTGAGTGGGCAGTGCTGCTCCGCCTACTTCCTTTCTCCCTGCAGGGGCCCCGGAGAGTCTCACAGCAAACCCAGGGGCCGGCTTCAGGCAGGTGTGGGCATAACGGGGCAGGCGGGCAGACAGGTGATGAGGGCAGACATGTCTGACGCACAGGCAATAGGAACAGGCCAGGCAGGGCTGTAGCACGCACACCAGGCAGGGCCCAACCTGGGCAAAGGCTCACAGCGGACACTGTGGGACTGGGAGAGAGGATGGCAGAGGCAGGTGGGACTGAAAGGCACCCTCAGGTAAGGGGAGGGGCACACCAATGAAGCCCAGCTGGGAGAACTCCAGGATCATCCAGTCCTCTGAAGGCTGCTGCAGTGCGAAGTTCTTCATGGTGCTCAGGTAGTTGGGCTTGGCCACGATGTCATCCTCCAGCTGCGGGGTGAGCAGAGAGGGGCTGGGGCTCAGGAAGAGCACCCAGATGGACCTGACCCATCGCAGGGCAGGGCAGGGCAGGGCAGGGCAGGGCAAGGCAACACAGGGCTTGGGGCTGACCTGCACGTAGTAGATGCCTTTGGACTGTGCGTACATCATGAGGAAGCAGTAATCGAGGTTCTGTTTGGTCCTCCACCTGTGGGCCGGGGCGGGGCCTCAGGAGTTCAGACCCCTCCACCTCCTGTGTGGCTCCGCAGAGAAGCCGCTGGGTGGGCAGCTTCTGTCCCCCCACCCCCATGCACGGGTCCTCCCATGGGTAATTCAGGGCACTGCAGGGAAACGCCCTGGACTCAGACACCAGTAGATGGGTTCTCAGCACAGGTGGGCAGGTTGCTGAGGGTATGGGGGAGTAACTAGTACCTGACTCTCTCCTTGGGGTCCCCAAAGGACTCTCGGAGGCGGGAGAAGTCAGGGTAGAAGTGGGGGGAGGGTGAGATGACCTCCAGGAGCCCAGAATGGATCTCCGTGGGGAACCTGGGGGACGGGAAGGCCCAGTCTGTATGCAGCCTCCAGGGGCTGAGGGGGGCCGAGCCCACCAGACTGTGGCTCTTTCTTGAGGCTCACCCAGTGCCAGCCCCCCACCACCCCCTACACCCAGCCAACTGAGGTAGCAGAGCTCCAGAGGGGCGGGGCCGCTTCTGCACACCCACCCCTCCCCAACTAGTTCCCTGCCTCCCCCCAAGATAGGAAAGGCACCATCTTACGGGGAGGCAGGAACCTGCCAGCACAGCACCCCGCACAGAGCTCTCCCGCCACCAGCTCTCTGGGGCCACCAGTACTCACAAGGCCTTGATGTTCTCTGTCACTGCCGAAGTGTACTGTGAGTCAGTCTGTGGGGAGACCAAGTACCCTCCCTTAGCCCTGCTGCTGCCCCAAAAGGCCTGGAAGGGCTTGGAGAAGGTGCACAGGCTTCAGATGCCCCCCACGTGGAGGGAACGAGCCTGCTGTGCTGAGGGCAGAGTAAGGGGCCCCAGAGACAGCCCTTTCCCTTTGGGACTCGCATGACCAAGGACGGGGGAATGGGGGGGTGGGTAGGGGTAGAGGGCACCAGAATGCCCTTTTTCAACTTTCTATCTCAGAACATTTGCGAATGAAACTAGCAACTGAACTTCCAACAGCTTTCTCCTCGGAATGGCTCCTGCTGTCAGTTCTGCACCGCGGGGGCTCCTCTGAATGTCCCCCAACCCCGAGTCCCGGTTCACTCGCCTCGGCGATCAGCACCACGATGACGGAGTCCTCCTTCTCCTGCGGGCTCAGCTCGGAGATGAGCGAGTGCAGAGTGTCAGTCAGGTACGAGTGCACCTCGCGCCGCACGCTCGGGATGCCCATCACTACCGACACTATGGGGGACGGAGGTCCGACGCTGGAAAGGGCGCGGGGGCCACCCGTCCCCCCCACCCCGTGCTCCTCCCTGTCCACGCCCATACCTCCGGTGCGGCCCTGGCCCACGCGCACCGCGGGCTGCAGACTGCTCTCCTTGGCCAGCAGGTGTGGCAGGTGGTGGAAGACGGTGGGCAGGTGCAGCACGTGCCGGTGTGAGCCGTTCCACGGCTTCAATCGGGGGTCCTCTGGGTGGGTCGGGAAGGATCGGGGCTGAGACTAGGGAGCCTACAACCAGCCCGCCCCCGCCTTTTCCCCCTCCCGCCTCAGACCTCACCTGTTAGGCGGCTCCAGGTGCGATTGCCGTCGCCGTCTCGCAGCGCCTGCCTTTCCGATACGGCCCTCTTGATCTCGTCCAGCACCAGGTTGAGCTCCTTGGAGCGCTTGAGGCTTTCCTGCTCAGCTGCGTGCAACCGATCGCGCAGCGCCAGGAACTCCCGCTGGTAAACGTCCACAACGTCGCCTGCAGGTGGTACGCAAGCCGTCACGAGGGGGCAGTCTAGAGCCGCCCTACGGGCCCCTTCAGTGTGCCAGCGCACACATCTGGGTGCTCATCTCTGCAACAGCTCATTTACATCTGTTGTGCCTGCCACACGTGACATAGCTGGGGTCACTCTAAAATTACACTGACACTAATGCTTGTGGGGAGAAAAACAGGGGAATTAGCCCTCTTCCAGTACTCTCCCCTACCGGGGCTTATTTTATCCTCTGAGGCGGCATCTGAAACGAGAATACGATTCCCAGACCTAGGTAGGTGGATCCTAAGCAAGGGCTGGAACAGCCTCAGACCGAATCCGCTCTGTCTGTTGGCCTCCAAAGCCCACTCTTGCTTTTTGCAGCACATGCTCCTTCCAGGGGGTGGGCTACCCAAGGTCCTGGTGCTAGTTCTTCACTGTCCTTGTAGCTGTCGCTGGTTGCTCACCCTGCACTGGATTCTTAGCCTCACAATGGCCCCGGGGGTGGCTGCTGCAGTTCCAGGAGCTCACCTCACTTCATTGCTCAGGTGAGCAGATGAGGTTGAGAAACCCGCCCTGGGGCTGCTCAAGGACAGTCGACAGCAGCAAGGGGACTAGCTCTGAATGCCCTAGTGCCTGTGTCTCTGGAGACCTGTGCTGCGCCTGGGGCACCCTGAAGGGTCTGCATGCCACCCCAGGGGGCCCATGTCAGAACCTCCAGCTGGGCCCAGGCATGAGGGCTGTAGGTGGATGGGGCAGCACACAGGTGGGGCTGCCGGACAGTAGAGAGGCACCATCAGTCTGGGAAGGACCAGTGAGCAAGAATGAGATCAACAACCTCCTGGTGGCTCGGTGCCCACAGTCCATGCAGCAGGACGCTCAGGGCCTCTGCCAGGCGAGCCTCTGAAAACCTATGTGGCCTACAAGGCCTTATGTTTCCAAGTCTCCAAGTTTAAGAAGCCTGACAGAACTCCCTCTACCCCCAGGCAGCTCTTCCATTCCTTGATCCTTGGTGGCTTCACAGACCCCAGAGTTTCGTGGGATGGCCTCACCCCACCAGCAGCCCTGTGCATGATCAAGGTCACGATCAGGCAAAGTTCAGTCACCTCAGGGCACACCCCTTTCCGAAACAGAGGCAGGAGGTCAAAGTACCAAGTGACCAGGGAAGAGGAAGGGGTGGACCTGAGCAGGAGGGAAAGGTTTAAGGAGCAGGGAGCCAGGTAGACCTTCCCTGAGGTATCTCTTACTCAAGAAGCTAGCCCCCACCCTCCCACACCCTGCCTCTCTGGGGCTAAAGGCTGAGGCCAAGCGGAGCCTCTGGACAGCCCCTGGCGGGAGGGAAGGGGGAGTCAGATTACCAGATCTGCCAGGCTCCACGCTGGGCTCAGGGGCTGGGTTACCCTGGAAACCTAACCCCTTGAATGCAGAGCTGGCTACCCTCAGGGCTCACCCATTGCTGGGCGACACCAAGGTGTAGGCAGCGGTTGCCCACAGGGATGGGACTGGAGGTGCAGAGGCCTACAGAGCCATCAGGAGTGGGTTCAGGGCCACCTGCACCTGCAGGTGCACCTCCCTCCTGCCTAGATGCCAGTCCCCGCTTGCCTACTTACAGCCACTGCCCACCCCCACCCTGGCTTTCTCTGTCCCACACGACTGCCTCAGATGGACAGGCTGGGTGGGCAGTGGTGGGTGAGGCTGCCTGAATCACCCTGGCAACAGCCTGCGCCTTACCCTGGCTTCCTTCCTAGGGGCCTCCCCTCTCCCCCAGGTCCTGTTTACCAGGAGGTAAAGGGCCCCACGGGCTCCGGCCTACACCAACCCTTCTGTCATTTCCCTGCGCACTGCAGGCCCTGGCCCTGGGCAGCCTCCCCCGCCTGCCAGCTCCTCCACCCGCCTTGCCCTCAGCTTCTCTGACTGTGGGTCCAACTCTGTGACTGCCTCCCCATGGGCCGGGCCCCATGCCAGGGCTCTGCCAAGCCATGCTGGCAACCTATAGCCTTCGGGAGCTGGGTAGGCAGCTCAGGTGAGGAGAGGGGCCAGCCTGGGAGCCCCTGCCACACCTTCTTGCCTCAGGGCCACATTGTTAAGTGCAGCAGCAGTGAGGCCTGGAGGCTGTGTCACCCTCCCCTGGAGGCGAGTCATTAGGACACCCTGGGGCCCACAAACCACAGTTCCCCCTGCTTCCCTTTTGGTTGGGGAAAGATTAAAGAGCCAAGCTGGGGCACAACCTTTGTGCCCTGTACTCAGGGAAAAGGGACAGGCTCAGAGGGGCATAGGGACAGGCTCAGAGGGGCATAGGCAGATATCAGGCCCGATAACGGTCTGCTGTCACCATGCATGTGTGTGGCAGGTGTCTGCCTTCTCTCCAGATCCTGCAACCTCCTAGGAGTCAAGGAGGGTGTCCGTCATTGCTGAAGGCCAGGCCTGGGGAGGCAGACAGCCTGAAGGCTGGGAGCGCTGCGTGGCTGAGACCCTGGGCCGCCCCCAGGGGTCTGCCTCCCTGGGCAGATCCTCAGCAGGTGCTTGGCCGAGGGCCACAGTTTGAGTGCTGGCAGAGCTGCTTCACAGGCTAGATGGGAAACTGGGCCCCAAACCCTTCTCCAGGGTCCACTTTGCGTTGGTCTAAGAGGCTGTCCTGGGCTTGACCTTGGGTTTCCAGGATGATGCCCGCACCTGCTGTCCTTCCTCTCTGGCTCCCTGCCCACCTCCTTCCTTCCCTGCAGATTCCACTTCCTGGGTCCTTCCCTCAAGTTCCTGGACGCCCGCTGGCTGCAAAGTGGAGGCCAGGTTCCGATCTGGCCTCAGACTGGCTAAGTCTGGTTTCACCAGGGGCTTAAGACAGATTTTCTACATGTGACAATGAGATGGGTTCACATAAGAGCCCAGATTCCTAGCTTCTCTTGAGGCCTCCAAAGACCTGGTACTACTGGGTCACCACAGAAACAGTGACAGCCCCTCGACAAGGCAGGCCTAGGTCACCCCCTACTCATGCCTCACAGGATCCTTAGGCTTCCATCCCCTAGGGGCTGGGCTCTTGAATCTAAGTGCTCCCCTTCTTTGCTCTCCTGTTCCCCAGGCCCTCAGCCAGCCTCCTGGATGCCCCCCAGACAAAGTGGATGCCACGGAGCCAGTGCCTCTCCCTCACTCTCCTGTCCTGGAGACTGGCTCCCTGTGGTAAGCCAGGCTTGCAGAGGTGGTTCCTGACATCAATCCAGGGGCATGTGGCTGCTGTGGGAGGCACACACTGGCTGAGGACAAAGGGCAAGGGCTCATGGCTCTACCCACGGCTCGAAGAGCATGCCCCAGCCCTTCAGATATGGCCCCACCTAGGCCTTCATGCCAGTGTGCTTTTATAGTCACCCTGCCAAGGACCCAGAATGTCCTTCCCCAGGTGACACACCCTACCTACAGAGAATTCTGCCCCAGCCATGCCTGCCCTTGATGATATACCCCACCACCACGGCCTCTGCCCCAGCCATCCCTCCCGTGTCAGGCAGGCTCCCGGCAGAGTCCCTGGGTGATGCCTCTCTGGCCCTGGAGCCCCAAGGCCAGCCCAGGCCTCTGCCCTGACAGAACAAGTGCGGCAGGCGGGCGTGCTGGCAGAGCTCGGCGTGGGTAGATGGAGCTCGGAGGGTCCGGAAGGGTCCAGGTCCCCTCGCCCTCCTCCTCAGCTTCTCTGGGGTGGCGCTCCGGGACAGGGAAACAGGGAAGCAGGTGGCGGGGAGGCCGAGGGGCAGCCGGACTCGGCACGCTTAGGCCTCCAGCAGGCAGGCAGGCAGGAGGCCACTCTCCCGGAACCTCCAGGCCGGGGGAAGAGCGCCTCCGAGGGCTCAGGCCCTACCCGGTCCCACCATCGCCAAGACCCGCCAGCCTGGCGGCGGGGGGCTATCGGTCCGCACCCTCCGCCTGCAAAAGCGCTGGGCGGACGCAGAGGGCGGGGGCCAGCCCGGGAAGCTCGGGGTGCGGAGGACGGGCTGGGGCCGCACGGGAGCGCAGGGCAGCAGGGGCCAGGCTGGCTGAGGACGCCTCCCTCCCTCCCCCGCTCCCACAGGCCGGATGCTGCCGAGGCGTTCTGGGCGCCGAAGGGAGTCTCAGGACCGGGTGTCACGCCGGGGTCGCCCAGGCCGGCGCGGGGCAGCGGGAAGCAGGGTCGGGGGGGTGGTGCCTGACCGCCTAGCGGTGCCCTCGCGCCTGTGTCCCTCACGCCGCCCCAGCTCCTGCCCAGGTGGCTGTGGCTGGCGTTCCGGGACCTCTGTGACCTTGGGTCTCTGCCCCTCTCCGAGAACCCCAAGGGTCCCCAGCTCAGCGTCGGGACAGCTGCGCCCGCGGAGTCCGGTCCGGAGCACCCACGGGCGCGGCCGGCGCTGGGCGGGCAGGCGCAGCCCGGGCCCGAGGAGAACGCCGCGGCTCCAGCAGCAAACAAGTGGGGGAGGGTGGGAGGGGCGTCCTCTGCGCCGCCCGGGCGGGGAAGGGGCGCCTGCGTCGGCTTCCGGCCGCCTTCCGCGGCCACCGCCGGGCCCGCTCCCGCCGCCGACGCCCAGGTGCGCCAGGTGCGGGCCAGGCCGGCCGGGCGGGGGTTGCGCTCACCTTTCTGGCCGCTGAGTGCCGCGTACCAGGACAGCGAGAGGAAGGCGCACAGGCAGAAGAGCAGCAGCGTCAGGAAGGTGCCATTGCGGAGCCTCATCTCCTCGGGTGCGCGGCGGGCGCCCGCGGGGCCGAGGCTGCATGGCCCGGGGGACCGGGGCCGGGGCGCAGGGATCGGAAGGCGGCGGCGGCGGCGGCAGGGGCCCCGGCCCCGGGGCGGAGAGGGGCGGGGGGCCCGGGGCCGGGCGGGGACCGGGCCAGGGAGCGCGCCGGCCGCTCCTCAGGGCGCAAGCTTTGTGCCCTGTACTCAGGGAAAAGGAACAGGCTCAGAAGGGCAGAGGCAGATATCAGGCTCACTGCAGATATCAGGGGCGCGGGACACTGGCGGCCTCGCCTCCGCGGCAGGGCCGGGCCGGGCCGGGCTGGGCTGGGCTGGGCTGGGCGGCGAGAGCCGCGGCCCGGCCTGGATCTGGGGCCTGGATCTGGGGCCTGGATCTGGGGCCGCCGCGGAGTCGACGGCGCAGGGCGGGGCGGCCCGGATTTAAAGGGGCCGCAGCACCACCGCCGCCGGCGCCGCGAGGGGGCGGGATGGGGTCCGGCGCCTGGAATCCCGACCGGCTCCCGCAGCCCTGCGTGGGCTCGTGCGAGTCGGCCTCAGGTAAGGCCGGAGTGGGAGTGCGGGTCGACCGCAGCCGGGGTGGGCGGCGGGGGCGGCGCTCCGGGACCCCGGTAGTCTTCTCGGCAACATCTCCTCCGCGCGCGGACCCCGACCCCACTTGCACGTTCTTGGGGCTCTTTCCCGGGCGTGAGGGGCTCTGGGTGGCGCGGGGGACTGGGCGGTTGAATGCGGGAGCGACTGCTGCCTTCGCCGCTGCCCAGGGCGCTTCCCCGCTCAGGAGCTTCTTCTGGGCCGCGGGACGGAGGTGCGCAGGGGCCCGGGAGGCGGGAACAATGGGCCGTTCTAGGGGGTATCCGGGCCGATGTTCGTGGATGCAGAGCAGTGACCAGCCCAGAACCGTACCGGCTTCCCGGGGCAGGGGCGGCCTGAGCGCGCCGCTAACGGGAGCAACGGGCCCTGTCCCCGGTGGTGCAGGTGTCACTTCGCCCCGCCCAGCACAGCCCACTATTGATGGGGGCCCACGCCTTCATTGGGGTTTTTTTTTTTTTTTTTCTTGAGACGGAGTCTCGCTCTGTCGCCCAGGCTGGAGTGCAGTGGCTTGATCTCGGCTCACTGCAATCTCAGCCTCCCGGTTCAAGCGATTCTCCTGCCTCAGCCTCCCGAGTAGCTGGGATTACAGGCGCCCGGCTAATTTTTTTTTTTTTTTTTTGAGACAGAGTCTCGCTCTGTTGCCCAGGCTGGAGTGCAGTGGCGCAATCTCGGCTCACTGCAACCTCCGCCTTCCGGGTTCAAGCGATTCTCCTGCCTCAGCCTCCCGAGTAGCTGGGACTACAGGCGGCCGCCACCACACCTGGCTAATTTTTGTATTTTTAGTAGACACGAGGTTTCACCGTATTGGCCAGGCTGGTCTCGAACTCCTGACCTTGTGATCCGCCCGCCTCGGCCTCCCAAAGTGCTGGGATTACAGGCGTGAGCCACCACTCACGGCCCATTCGCGTTCTAATTTCAGGCGTTCCTCAATCCTCTGTGGAACCAGGAAGGGCGCAAATTATAAAGGGACTGGCCCAGCGCCGCCTCTGGGCAGGCTTTGGGCAGCTCCTGGCCCGCTGCCGGCTTGGACCTCCCAGTCCTAGGGGCCCGGTTCCCGGTGGAGGCTGCAGGGACCTCTGCCCCGCCTGCCCACGGGAGGCCCGAGGGGCTGGACTCAGACTGAGATTGAATGCGGCTTTGTCTTCTAGTCCGGCCCCGGCCCACACCTGGGGCTGGGTGGAATCGGGAGCTTCGAGGGGTCTGGACAATTCCCCCGCAGAGAGATTGATGCCAAGAAGGGGGTGGACGAGCCAGAGGCTCAAGTGGGCTAGATCCTGAGGCCCTGCGTTAAAGGACAGGGCTCCCCACTCAGTGCTCCTGGAACTTTCCGCACTAGAGACTGGGGCTTGTAGGAGCCTTCTAGAGGAAACTGTCGTGTTTTCACAGATGTCTTCTATTTGTGGCAAAGGATAATGGCTTTTCACTTAGGTTGTGACATAAAGGGCCTTAGAAATTGTTAATGAGTTACTTAATGTTAAAACTTAGTCACCCAGAGGCCGGGCACAGTGGCTCACGCCTGTAATCCCAGCACTTTGGGAGGCAGAGGCGGGCGAATTATGAGGTCAGATCGAGACCATCCTGGCTAACACGGTGAAACCCCGTCTCTACTAAAAAATACAAAAAATTAGCCGGGCGTGGTGGCGGCTGCCTGTAGTCCCAGCTACTGGGGAGGCTGAGGCAGGAGAATGGCGTGAACCTGGGAGGCGGAGCTTGCAGTGAGCCGAGATCGCGCCACTGCACCCCAGCCTGGGCGACAGAGCGAGACTCCGTATCAAAAAAAAAAAAAACACAAAACAAACAAACAAAAAAACAACAAAACTTAGTCACCCAGGCCCTGTGTCACCGGTGGCTCATGCCTGTAATCCCAGCACTTTGAGAGGCTAAAGCAGGAGGATCATTTGAGCTCATGAGTTCAAGACCAGCCTGGGCAACATAGTGACACCTCATTTCTATAAAATTAAAAATTTTAAAACAAATTTTTTTGGATTTTTTTGTAATTAATTAATTAATTTTCTTTTTATCTTTTTTTTTTTTTTTTTTTTGAGACGGAGTCACTCTGTCGCCCAGGCTGGAGTGCAGTGGCACCTTCTGGGCTCACTGCAAGCTCAGCCTCCCGGGTTCACACCATTCTCCTGCCTCAGCCTCCTGAGTAGCTGGGACTACAGGCGCCCACCACCACGACCAGCTAATTTTTTGTATTTTTTAGTAGAAACAGGGTTTCACCGTGTTAGCCAGTTTGGTCTCGATCTCCTGACCTTGTGATCTACCTGCCTCGGCCTCCCCAAATCCTGGGATTACAGGCGTGAGCCACCATCCCTGGCCTTTTTTTTTTTTTTTTTTTTTAAAGACGGAGTCTCGGTCTGTCGCCCAGGCTGGAGTGCAGGGGCACCATCTCGGCTCGCTGCAACCTCGGCCTCCCAGTTTCAAGCGATTCTCCTGCCTCAGCCTCCCAAGTAACTGGGATTATAGGCACCCGCCACCACGCCCGGCTAATTTTTTTTTTTTTTTTTTTTTGAGACAGAATCTCCCTCTGTCATCCAGGCTGGGGTGCTGTGGCACAATCTCGGCTTACTGCAACTTCCGCCTCCCGGATACAAGCAATTCTGCTGCCTTATCCTCCTGAGTAGCTGGGATTACGGGTGCACGCCACCAAGCCCGGCTAATTTTTTTGTATTTTTAGTAGAGATGGGGTATCACCATGTTGGTCAGGCTGGTCTCAAACTCCTGACCTCCTGATCCACCTGCCTCGGCCTCCCAAAATGCTGGGATTACAGGCATGAGCCACTGCGCCTGGCCCTTTTTTTTTTTTTTTTTTGAAACGGAGTCTTGCTCCCTGGCCCAGGCTGGAGTGCAGTCGAGTGATCTCGGCTCACTGCAACCTCCGCCTCCCGAGTTCAAGCGATTCTCCTGCCTCAGCCACCTGAGTAGCTGAGATTACAGGCGTGTGCCACCATACCCGGCTAATTTTTGTATTTTTAGTAGAGACGGGGTTTCACCATGTTGGTCAGGCTGGTTTCGAACTCCTGACCTCAGGTGATCCACCTGCCTCGGCCTCCCAAAGTGCTGGGATTACAGGTGTGAGCCACCAGGGGTGCCCAGCCTAATTTTTGTATTTTTAGTAGAGATGGGGTTTCACCATGTTGGCCAGGCTAGTCTCCAACTCCTGACCTCAGGTGTTCTTCCCACTTCGGCCCCCCAGAGTGCTGGGATTACAGGCGTGAGCCAACGCACTGGGCCAACAATTTTTTTTTAATTTAAATTTAAATATTTATTTTTATTTTTTATTTTTTATTTTACTTTAAGTTCTAGGGTACATGTGCACAACGTGCAGGTTTGTTACATATGTATACATGTGCCTAGTTGGTATGCTGCACCCATTAACTCATCATTTACATTAGATATATCTCCTAATGCTATCCCTCCCCCCTTCCCCCACCCCATGACAGGCCCCAGTGTGTGACGTTCCCCACCCTGTGTCCAAGTGTTCTCATTGTTCAGTTCCCACCTATGAGTGAGAACATGTGGTGTTTGGTTTTCTGTCCTTGTGATAGTTTGCTCAGAATGGTTTCTAGCTTCATCCATGTCCCTACAAAGGACATGAACTCATTCTTTTTTATGGCTGCTTAGTATTCCATGGTGTATATGTGCCACATTTTCTTAATCCAGTCTATCATTGATGGACATTTGGGTTGGTTCCAAGTCTTTGCTATTGTGAATAGTGCCGCGATAAACATACGTGTGCATGTGTCTTTATGGCAGCATGATTTATAGTTCTTTGGGTATATACCCAGTAATGGGATTGCTGGGTCAAATGGTATTTCTACTTCTAGATCCTTGAGGAATCGCCACACTGACTTCCACAATGGTTGAACTAGTTTAGAGTCCCGTCAACAGTGTAAAAGTGTTTCTATTTCTCCACATCCTCTCCAGCACCTGTTGTTTCCTGAGTTTTTAATGATCACCATTCTAACTGGTGTGAGATGCTATCTCAATGTGGTTTTGATTTGCATTTCTCTGATGGCCAGTGATGATGAGCATTTTTTCTTTTTTTTTCTTTTTTTGAGACGGAGTCTCGCTCTGTCGCCCAGGCTGGAGTGCAGTGGCACCATCTCGGCTCACTGCAAGCTCTGCCTCCCGGGTTCACGCCATTCTCCTGCCTCAGCCTCTCCGAGTAGCTGGGACTACAGGCGCCCGCCACCACACCCGGCTAATTTTTTTTGTATTTTTAGTAGAGACGGGGTTTCACCGTGGTCTCAATCTCCTGACCTCGTGATCTGCCCGCCTCGGCCTCCCAAAGTGCTGGGATTACAAGCGTGAGCCACCACGCCCGGCCGATGATGAGCATTTTTTCATATGTCTGCGGGCCAACAATTTTTTTAAGGAAAAAAAAAAAGTGACTCAGTTGGGCACTGTGGCCTATGCCTGTAATCCAAGTGAGGCAGCCAAGTATAAAGGAGTCCTGGTTTGGGAGGCCGAGACGGGCGGATCACGAGGTCAGGAGATCGAGACCATCTTAGCTAACACGGTGAAACCCCATTTCTACTAAAAATACAAAAAAATTAGCCGGGAGTGGTGGTGAACACCTGTAGTCCCAGCTACTCCGGAGGCTGAGGCAGGAGAATGGCGTGAACCCGGGAGGCGGAGCTTGCAATGAGCTGAGATCGAGGCACTGCACTTCAGCCTGGGCGACAAAGCGAGACTCCGTCTCAAAGAAAAGAAAAAAAAGAGGTCCGGGAGAAACTCCCATACCTGCCTAAGCACTGGAAGAACTGGGTAGAGCCACAGAAGCTCTGCAGGGGAGAGGAGCTTTGCAGGGGGAGGAGCTTTGCAGGGGGAGGAGCTTGGTCTCCTGTTCCGGGGTGGAACTTGGGATTCTATCTCTGAGGTGAGAAACCAGCTAGCGGGACTCTCTCGCTTTGCTGAGAGTCCCTGTTTCCCTTTTTTTCCTTCTTGCCCAATAAATTCCATTTTTCTCACCCTTCAAAGTGTCTGCGAGATTAATCTCTCATGGCCGCGGCACAGAACCTGGCTTTTGGCTGAACTAAGGAGAAAGTCCTACAACAGTTTGGCGTGCAACATGTGGCTTGAGAAAGGGTGAGTGAGATGCACACCAAGAAATTTCTTTCCTCTCTTTCTAAGCCTATTTATCTTCGGACTTCTGAGGGGGAGGGGAGGGGAAACCGTGACCCCACCCCCTTGGTCTCCACAGCCTTTTCCTTCCTTCTGGACGGATGGGCTGACGGCGGTTCTCTGTCACCCAGGCGGGAGTGCGGTGGCTCCATCTCGGCTCACTGCAACCTCCATCTCCCGGGTTCAGGCGCGCCTCCTGCCTCAGCCTCCTCCCAGTTCCAGTGCAAATGTCCGCAGGGACGGCATGAGGGCCCTCACTGGGTGCCGCGGGCTCCTTCCAGGGCAGCAGTTGAAGCGGGTCGTACTGCAGGCCTACAGAAAGGCTGGGGTTCCTCTCCTTTTCGGGTTCCTTCCTGATGGAATCCTAGGTTTTCAGCAGCTTCCGGAGGCGGCCTGGACTGCAGAAGGCGCCCTGGGCGTGTGTACTTCCACCTCTGCAGGCGCTGGCATCTCCAGGCTGCTTCGGGCCGCTTTGGACCTCACCATCGGTAGCATCTGTGTCTTCTTGAGGTGACTGGAGCCCATCTGTGGTTTCAGACATTGACTTCTGGACATGGGAGTGTCGAGGCCATTTTTGGCCCCTCTCGTATCCGGGAAGGGCTCCGTGGCCAGTGGAGGCGCAGTGCAGCAGCCAGCTCGCAGCAGCGCTCCCGTAGAGCTGATGGCATTGGCAGGAGCGGTGGCTCAGCACAGGGAAGTTATCCAGTGCCCAGGCCCAGGCTTGCTCTCGGTTTAGGTCCCATGGCACGTGGGGCTCTGGACCTGCCTGCCTCCAAGACAGCTCTTCCAAGGTGGATGGTTGGAACTCCGCAGCCGCAGCCTCAGCCTCGCGCGGCTTGACCAGGCCCAGCCATAGCTAGTCTAGGAAAAGAGCAAATGGCCGTGTTTTTATATTTTGACCTTTGCATCTCAATATTAATTTTTTTTTGGTAATGTAATGCATTCAAAACATGGTTCTCAAAAAAAAAAAAAGAAAAAAAAGCATGTTTCTAACCAGGGGTCCTTCATCTTCTGCAAATGCCAAGGGTGTCCCTGGCACAGTAAAAGTTTAGAAGCCCTGCCCTAAAGCCTCACCTCACCTGGCAGCTGGCTGTTTCATTCATAGTAAATGTTCTGTATATTCACCATGTACCAAACACACATGTCACTAATGATACAGACATGTGCACTGACACTGACCTCTTCACTGTCTTACTATAGTCCCATCCACAGCCACCTTATCAGAGTCCATGGGACTGTGACAACTTGTAATGGGAAAATTAACCATGCCTGTAAGGGTGGACGGCCTGGGTAGCGGGAGGTGGTTCGTGACTACCAGGAAAGCTGGCCCTGGGGCAGACCTGGGCAGGGCAGAGCACAGCTTGCAGGACCTAGTACACAGTGTTGGGAATTGAATTTGGGTTTTGACCTTTGAAGTTGTGCATAAAGTCTAAAACAACAAGAGGAGTGGAGGCTGGGGTTGTATTTGTATTTTAAAATGAGCATTCGCCACACAAGGCCAGGAGCTTCAGACCAGCCTGGTTAACACACCTCCTCTCTGTGAGAAATTAAAAAAGATAATAATAAAAGCCAGGCATGTTGGCATGTGCCTGTAGTCCTCACTGCTCGGGGGGCTGAGGCGGGAGGATCACTTGACTCCTGGGTTACAGTGAGCTCTGATTGCCACCGCGCTTCAGCCTGGGCCACAGAGTGAGACCTTTTCTCAAAATAAGATAAAATAAAATATAACCTTTTGGGCAGGCGTGGAAAGGGGCTGGAGAGAATAAGAGGAAACAGAGATAAGCCACCTCCCTGGGAGCAACCAAGGACTCTTATCACCAGAGATGGCACCACAGGCAAACAGACACTGTCACAAAACTAGCATATTATCTTTCCTAGACGTCCTTTGTTTTCCCCAAGTGCCCTTTCCCCCAACGTTTTGCTGGTTTACGAGCTCCCCAGTTCTAACCTCCTAGTACATGAATAAAGATGTCTGTCGGGGTGGTGGTGTGAGCCTGTAGTCCCAGGTACTTGAGAGGCAGAGGTGGGAGGATCCTCTGACCGTAAGAGTTCCTGACCAGCCTGGGCAATACTGACTCCATCTCAAACAAAAAACAAAAAGCTACACAACTCCGTTTCTCTTGCTAATTTGTCTTTTGTCAGTTTAATTTGCAGGCCCTCAGATGCTGAATCTAAGAGGGCAGAGGAAAAGCTTTTCCTCCCTGACATAACCATCAGGAGAAAGTCTGGAATGGAAGGTCAGAGGGGTGGGGAATGGAGTTAGGAGAAGCAGATGGATTCAGGACAGTCTTTGGAGAATGTACATCACTGAGGTCAAGATGTCCTAGGGAATGGCCCTTCTGGGTTCATAATTCTGCTTCCGTCCGTTAACAGCAACTTAGTCCCTTCTGTGCCTGTGGGGATAATCAGTCAGGATAGACTGGATTATGCTGCTCTAACAACCCCAAATTTCTCTGATCTAATAAAAGTATACTCAAAGCTGTATACCCTTCAAGGGTCCCCTGGGGTCTCTGCTCATTGTAGTTCCTGCCCAGGCTACAGGCATAACCATGTGAAAATCAAAGGCTTTCTTGGCAAAGAGAAAGAGAGCTCTAGAAGCTTTGGCACTGGCACATAAATAAATGCTTGGTGTATAGGTGATATATGGCTCTTCTGGCTCAGGTCCTTGGCCAGAATTAATCACATGGTCTCACCTCAAGGGAACAGGTGAGTTAATATGCAGAAAAATATTCAAGCTGGGTGGGGTGGCTCACACCTCTGATCCCAGCACTTTAGGAGGCCGAGGTGGGAGGATCGCTCGAGCCCAAGATGATCATGGTTGCCGTGAACCGTGATCATACCACTGCACTCCAGACTGGGGACCAAAGTGAGACCTTGTCTCTAAAAATTAAAATATTTAGAATGCTTCCGGGCATAAAAGATGTGCTACATGTGTATTATTACTGTTGCTATTGCCGGAAAGTACAATCAACAGGAACTGCTGGTGGCTTGAGGGGAAGCACATGGTCATAGCTGACTCCCAGGTTTCTGGCCTGTATTGTGACTGTTTCTGGCCTGTATTGTGACCATCACTGCCATCAGGAACCCTAGAGCAGGTCGGGTGTGGTGGCTCACGCCTGTAATGCCAGTACTTTGGGAGGCTAAGGTGGGCGGATCACTTGAGGCCAAGAGTTCAAGACCAGCCTGGCCAACATGGTGAAACCCCGTCTCTACTAAAAATACAAAAATTAGCCAGATATGGTGGTGGGCGCCTGTAATCCCAGCTACTTGGGAGGCTGAGGCACGAGAATTGCTTGAATCCGAGAGGTGGAGGTTGCAGTGAGCAGAGATTAAGCCACTGTACTCCAGCCTGGGCAACAGAGCAAGACTCTGTCTCGAAAACAAAAAGAAAACCTGGGGCAGCATGGGGTACACGGCAGGGGTCACTACTCTTGGATACAACTGAGGAAAACCACAAACAACTGGCTTAAGCCGTTTTATAATCCAGCATTAGGCCAGCCTGGATCCAGGAGTCAGATACTGAGATCAAGCTTTGATCTGCTCAGGATTCCCCCCTCCCCAAGGCTCCTGCTTCCAGATGACCCCAGTGTGCATTTCATCGGCCATCGTGGGTCACATGTCCATCCCTGACCAGGGTGCTACAGTGCTCTGGTTGGCCAAGCTTGGATCATGGGTTTACCTCACCCTACCTGTACACAAAAGTACATGGTGGCCTAACACAGGTGGGGGACCCTGCTTCAATACCAGCCGTTATCCACAGGTGAGCCCACGCCTTCTGCTCCAGAGCATCAGGGTTATAACACACAGGACACACGGGGCACACATACACTCCCACACAACATCCACACACCCCACAAAACTACCTGAGCCCACACAGTCAGGCAGGGACAGGCACAGAACAAAGCGGGTGCACAGGGACTCGCAGGGAGGTTGAAGAGCTGAGTCTGGTTGGGAGGCTGACGGGGAAGAGCGGGCACTGGGCTGTGAGTGTGCAGAGCTGGAGGTGGGGGACTGCGGTAAGTACCCGCCCTGGGGTGCAGGCCCTGCTGGGAAACATTGGGAGCAAGAAGGGTTAGATCCTCAAAGACAGATAATTCTTCCAGAAGGTTTTCTTTTTTGTTTTGTTGAGACACCAAGATTGGAGTGCAGTGGCGCCATCTCAGCTCACTGCAACCTCTGCCTCCGAGGCTAAAGCAATTCTCTTGCCTCAGCCTCTCAACTAGCCGGGACTACAGGCACCTGCCACCACGCCCAACTAATTTTTTTTATTTTTAGTACAGATGGGGTTTCGCTCTGTTGGCCAGGCTGGTCTCGAACTCCTGACCTCGCGATCTGCCCACCTCGGCCTCCCAGTGCTGGGATTACAGGCATGAGCCACCGTGCCTGGCTTCTTCCAGAAGGTTTTCGATGGGAGCAGGTGGAGGGGAGCGAGAGGGCCATCGCTCCTGCTGCGGGGGCAGCCCTCTCCACGGGATCCCACGCTCCCGACCCGTTCAGTATAGACGGGGTACTCCCGGTGCAGCCTGGCACCGCTCTGTCTGAGGCTGGCGCTCCTAGAGAAGGCATGCTGACCTCTCCCCCACCTCGCTCCAGATTCCCCTTCTTGAGCTGCTTTTCCCACTGTCCCCCCAGGCGCCACTGAGAGCCTCCAGTCTTCGATGGGCTTGGGGCGCCTGGACCCTTCCGGGGTCACTTTGCCGTCTTACTCCAGCCCCCCTCCCTACTCCTTGTCGCCGCCCCCCCGTCTTTTCAGGACCTTCCGCACTCAGGCTGGCCCTATGCTTTGGGGTACCCCAGCAGGGCCCCCGGGTCTCCGGCCACTGGGTGGCCACTGGGTGACGGAGGAAGGGAGAGACTGGCGAGGGGGCGGGGCCTTAGGTCCCAGCGCGACCCACCTCTCAGCCCCTCCCGCCGGCTACAGGTGCGCGGGACGATGAGGCAGGGGCCTCGAGAACACGGGGGACTTGCGGGCCGGTGGCCCCGGGCAGGCCACTTCCCACGCGGGTGCGAGGCGCCCGCGGGCGTGCACGGTTGGGCCGGAGCCGCGCCAGGGGCCGGGACACGCCTGGGGTCAGCGCTGGCGTCGCCGCTCGGGTGGGGCGGGCCGGGTTCGGGTCCAGTCTCCTCCCCACGGGCGGCCCACGCCCCGTCTTCCAGTGAACCCCACATCCCTTGCGCCCCGAGCTAGAACCCCGGCAGGTTCTGCCCCGGGCCGCGCGCGCTTTCTGGGGACCAGGGCTGTGGTTCCTGCTCCGCGTTGTGCCTTTAGACACCGCCGGGCGTTCGTCCTCCATCCCTCCCCTTTTCCCCACTCCGCGGTTGGCGAGGGCGGCCCCCAAATGGCGATGTCCCCCGGCATGGGCGACACTTCAGTGCCCCTGAGGGCCCAGGGTCTCGCCCCCGTCCCGAGGCAGGCCATATCTGAATTTATTTGGAGAAATTCGCCCAGCCCGGGGGACCTCTTTCTGCAGCTCTGGCCTTCCAGTAGGAGAGGGTCCCTGGGGCTCTCAGGCCTGACAGCTTGGCATCACTGAATTCTCCAACCATGTCTGTCCATGACTTGAACTCCTTTTCTTTTAGAAAGATCTTTGCAAACCCCTTGTGGGCGTGCCCCCTCCCATGGCCCCAGCTCCTCTTTCCTGGGCTTTGGGCTTGTCTGAAAGGGCTAAAAAGGGGTGATGTCTGGCCGGGCGGGTGGCTCACGCCTGCAGTCTCAGCACTTTGGGAGGCCGAGGTGGGTGGATCACCTGAGGTCAGGAGTTCAAGACCATCCTGGCCAACATAGTGAAACCCATCTCTACTAAAAATACAAAAATTAGCAAGGCTTGGTGGCAGGCACCTGTAGTCCCAGCTACTTGGGAGGCTGAGGCAGAAGCAGGAGAATTGCTTGAACCTGGGAGGCGGAGGTTGCAGTGAGCCAAGATCGTGCCACTCACTGCACTTCAGCCTGGGTGACAGAGAGAGACTGTCTCAAAAAAAAAAAAAAAAAAAAAAGTGATGTCCAGTGCCTGGGGAGTTTTTCTAGGGAGTGGTCAAGGAAGGCCCCACTGAGGAGGAGACATTTAGGGTGGGAAGTTGCCATGTAGGGCAGGAGCGGAAAGGGTTTCGGACCAGAGGGAGAGCCAGGGAAAAGTCACCAGGTAGAATGAGCTGGCATGATTAGGAAGATGGCAAGGGAGGGCTGTGGCCTCCCATGTGAGTGGAAGGGAGTGGCTGCAGCCCAGAAGGCCTGGAGGTCCCCGCACAAACCAGGACCTCTGTAGAGGAACTCATCCCCTGTGTCTCCTGTGATTGTCAGTCTCCCTAAAGATGGCCCAGAGCGGTGCAGCCTGAATCCCTCAGTAGCCTCGTCTCTGGCTGCCCCAGCACCCACGCGGACACTTGACTCCACACTCCAGAGAAAAGAAGCGAACCTGGGAACACCACTGCCAAGGCGTAGGGTTATTTGGGAAGGGGGAAGGGGGAACTGAGGGGGTGGTTACAACATGCCGGGCAGCAACAGACAGAACCAGACCACCCCTGTGGCTGCCCCGGCTGGTCTCCTGGGACCACTGGGCGCTTGGCTCAGGCCTCTCCTGCCCTCCCCACTCTTTCACCTCAGCCCCCCTGCAGTCTCTGTCCTGCCCTGACCCCCCAGCTTACAGCCCCAAAAGCAGCTAAACAACTTGCACACCCACGGGTCATCGCCTGGGAGGGCAGTGCAAGTCCTCCCACTTCAGCCCCATTTGAAAGATGAGGAAATGAGAGGCTGGTCCACAGTGGGTCTCACGGCTCAGGTGCGGAGCTTTCCCTGGTCATGCACGCTGGGCCCTGGAGGGTGGGAAGGGGGTCAGTGGACGCGGGGAGCTTGCGGGGTGGGACTGCATCGGGAAAGGGGAAGGAGTCAGAGGCCAGAAGGGGGAGAGTGTCTGTTTGGCACCGGCCGCTGCACGCTCTTCCTGCTCAGGGGACTCACGGTGACCCCGGAGCCCCTCCCCAGCCCAGCCTCCAGGTAAGAGGTCACTGAGACGGGTGGCAGCAGGGGCCGGGGATCCCCCTATTACGACAGCGGTCATGGGACGCTGACTCACTGCCGGCCAGACCACCTGACCTCCGCGGCGGGAGGAGAGGGCCCTACCAGGGGGTTCCCGCCGCGCCTTGTTTACCTTCGGGAGGCCTTGGCCTCGCGTGGGGGCAGGGCGGCCGCTGGGGCCGCAAGGCGTGCGGGGAAGGGCCAGAGCCGGGGTCTCCACCCCAGCTTCCCAAAGACCCCCCTTCTGTGCCACCTTCTCCCCACCCCCCAGTCTCTTCACCTGCCCCCAGCCCCCGCGGAAACTTCCCGCGATCCCAAACGGGCCAAATGGCGAGAAGGCAAAGGAGCTCCTTCTTGGGGGTGAGTGGGGCGCCTTGAGCGCTTCCTCAAAGCTATGTTCCCAGAGCCAGAGGGCTTTCCTTGTGTCCCTCACCCTGCTCAGACCGGGCCATAGCGGGGGGCTGGGGCAGGAAAGCCGGCCCTCGGCGGGGGCCACGTGGCTCTCAGGCGTCTGGGCTGCTGAGTCACGCTTGGCCAGCACCCGTCTGTAGGCCGCAGCCTCTGCCAGCACGCCCCTCTGTGTCCCTACCCCTGTCTGCAAGGCAGTGGCTCCAGCAGGCCCTGGGGCATTTTCCACTCTCCACCGCTGGATGCAGGGAGAGGCCTGAACCCTCGCCACAGGGCTGCTCTGGGCAGGGTAGAAGCCTTGCCCACTTCGGAGCCCTCCGGGAAGGATTATTCACACCTGTGGACCAGGCCCTGCTGTGCGCACACGAAGGATTATTCCCACCTGTGGACCAGGCCCTGCTGTGCGCACACATCACCTTTGCACCTGACTGGCCCCATCCAGCTACTCTTCCCTCCCTCCCTCTGGGTTTCCTCCCCTGGGAGGTTTCTCCAGCTCCTGCACGCCCTGGCCTGAAATGGCACGAGTTGGATCCAGCAGGTTCCGACCTGCCCCTCACAGGACCTTGCCTGGGGGCTCCGGAGGGTGACCACTCGTCCTGCCCCTCTCCTTGCCCCAGTTCTGGCGGACAGGTTACTTTGGTGGCATAAAGCAGTGTTTCTTCGTTCCTAGCTGAGGAGACCGTTGGCTGACCCCCTTGGCTGCCCATAAGGCCAACGGGCCTGAGCCCCCACAGGGCCATGGGCATTACCTGCTGAATCAAGGAGCTCATAAGGAGTCACTTGGACCACAGTGAACACTTGGCGACCACTGACACTCAGGAGACCTTAGCTGGTCCTCCAGCACCTCTCAACTCCACTCCTACTAAACTGGGAACTTCTCTGTTGCTCAGGCCAGAGTCGGGGTCCGTCACCAAGGATGCTATGCGCTGTAAGAGGGCTGCCACCGCGGGAGGCTGACCATGGCAGGGTTCCGCCAGCACCCTGAGAGCCAGCTTGTTCTGGCCAGCAGTGCCCACTGGGCGGCCTAGCAGCCTCCTGATATGGGCGCTGTGTCCCCCCTCTCCCTACACTGGGTACCCCCAACTGAGGATATTGCTGAGTCATGGCCAGGCCCAAGCCTGGGAGGGGCGAGGGGCTGGACCCCCGCCAGTACCCTGATCCCAGGCGCAGAGGCTGGAGCCCAGGCCAGTATGAGTGCCAGGGCCGGTTTCTTGGGGTCCTTGGTGCACCGGGGCAATGAATAGAGGGGTCAGCAATGAGGGGGCCGGGAGACCTGGAGCGAGGGGTAGCGGGGAAGGGGAGAATAGTGAAGGGGCCTCTGCAGGGCGGCTCTCGCGCCGCGACGACGGTGGCGGGGGAGGGGAGGGCGCGACAAGCTCCGCCCCTCTCGAGGCGGGGCGGGGCCTCCGCGTTCGCTACAAAAGCCGCGCTTCGGCTGCGGCCGGGACGGCCCGTTTTCCGCCAGCTCACGGCTCGCTATGGCGTCGCTCACCGTGAAGGCCTACCTTCTGGGCAAGGAGGACGCGGCGCGCGAGATCCGCCGCTTCAGCTTCTGCTTCAGCCCCGAGCCTGAGGCGGAAGCCGAGGCTGCGGCAGGTCCCGGGCCCTGCGAGCGGCTGCTGAGCCGGGTGGCCGCCCTGTTCCCCGCGCTGCGGCCCGGCGGCTTCCAGGCGCACTACCGCGGTGAGCGGGCCGGGGAGCGGCGGGGGCGGTGACGCAGGCCGGGCACGACCTCCTGCCGGGGGGTGGCTGCCCCCTCCCTTCTCGCCGATGCCTGGCGGGCCGTGAGGGGGTCTGCTCTGGCTGCTCCCTGGGTGGCGGTGGCCTGCATGGGTCCCCAGTTCGGCCATGGGTGCCGGCCTGGTGACTGGAGTGGTGACCAAGGCGGGGACCCGCTGCTCAGCGTTGGCCCCCTGGGGCGGTGGAGCCCTGCCGGCCGGGGGGTTCGAGCCTGGGGGCGTCAGACGCCCCCCCACCCCCCGCGCTGTTGGGGATTTTGGCAAGGACGCGCCGGGGCGAACTCTCTGGCTCTCCGCGGGAACCGGGTGGTCAGGCGGGCACTCGGGTTACACTGACATCTTGCTGCGCCAGGTGGTGGGTTCAGATAATGCCCTGGAGGAGCCCGGGGAGCGTCGGCGGAGGGGAGGGAGTGACGCGGGTAAACAAGCGCGGGGGTGCGGGGGACTCGCGAGCGCCGCGACAGCGCCTGGGAGGCGGGCACTGATTGCCGGCGGAACGCTGCGGGCCAGTACAGATGTTTTCCCATTGGCAAGTGGAGAGGAACAAGACGAGAACATTCTTCAGAAGTGTTGGTGTGGGCACAGAAGCCCAGGAACTGTTTCCTGCTGCGCTGGTGTGACCTGTGGCTGCTGGGGGTGGGGTTAGGGAGGTGGTTGTGGCCAGGAGGCGGGGAGGTGGCCAAAGCCGGCCCCTGGGAGGGGGCAGTGCTAGGACCTCCCTCTGGAGGGCTGCCTGCCTGCCAGGCCCTCTCCTACTCTTAAAAAAAAAAATTTTTTGTGATGTTATTGAGCTGTAACTGACATAAGGGTTCACTCATTTAGTGTACACGTCAGTGGTTTTCACCATTTTCATAGGTTTGTGGACCATATTCAATGTGAGAGCTTTTCATCACCTTATAAACGCCATATATACCTCTTATCACCCCCCTATCCACATGCCCCCAGCAACCTCCTTTCCGTATCTATTCATCTTGCAATCCTGGACATTTCATGTAAATAGAATCAGACAATGTTGTCTTGCAAGTGGTTTCTTTCGCTTAGTGTAATGTGTTCAGTGTTGTGGCACATATCAGTACTTCGTTTTTTTTGGAGGAATAATATTCTGTTGTATGGAGAGGCCATGTTTTGTTTACCTGTTCATTAGTTGACAGACATTTGGGTTGTTTGCACCTTTGGGTGCCTCACCTGTACGCACGGTGGATGGTGTGGTTTGGTCTGCACAGTTGTCTTTAAAGCCATTTGAGCTCACATGTATCTGTCACAACTGGAGACTACATACAAATACATGTTTTTTAGCTTTGTTAGGGAAGGAAGCAGGCAGATGCCCTCGTCTCCTTTACTCCCAAGCCACTAGAAGTCTAAGGCCTTTGTGGGGCTGGGCCCCTCAGGAGCAGGTCACAGGCAGGGATCTCCCATGGTTGAAGATGGACATGGGCCTGGTCTGATGTGGAATGAGGTAGCACGTTTCTGAAGCGGCAGCTGGCCCAAGGCTAAATAAGTGCAGCAGCCGAAGCTGCTGTTGCCCCTTTGCCCAGGCCCTCCGTCCCCTGCATGTGGCTGTGGTCCAGGGCCCAGGTTGGAGCACTCACCTTCCAGGAGGTGCCAGAGCAAGGGGGCAGTCTTGCCTCTCACTCCTGCCCTCCGTGGCTCAAGTAGGTGTGTTCCAGTTTATAGCCCTGTGAGTGTCCCTTTCATACTGGCCTCAGCCCGTTCCAGCAGCTTATGTCCAGCTGAGAACCCCTGGGTGCTCATGTGCTGTCTTTTAAACAATCTAGATGAGGACGGGGACTTGGTTGCTTTTTCCAGTGATGAGGAATTGACAATGGCCATGTCGTATGTGAAGGATGACATCTTCCGAATCTACATTAAAGGTAAGGGGCTGGCCGGGCGCGGTGGCTCACGCCTGTAATCCAGCACTTTGGGAGGCCGAGGCGGGCAGGTCACCTGAGGTCAGGAGTTTAAGACCAGCCTGGCCAACGTGGTGAAACCTTGTCTCTACTAAAAATACAAAAATTAGCCGGGTGTGGTGGTGCGCGCTTCTAGTCCCAGCTACTCAGGAGGCTGAGATGAGAATCGCTTAAGCGTGGAGAGCGGAGGTTGCCACGAGCCGAACTCACAGGACTGTGCTCCAGCCTAGGCAACAACAACAACAAAAAAGACATATTAAGTGCTGTGCCTGATCTGAGAAAGAGGAGTCCATGTTCACTCTAGGGATGGGGTCTGCTGCCGTGGTGCTTGGGTGAAGAGCATGGCCCAAGCTGTGCAGACAGGGCTCCTTGCTGCTGCTCTGCTGCCTGGGCCACAGTTCCCGGGTAATAGACACAGGGACTGGGAACCTCCTAGCAGGTTCTTGGTTGCTCTGCTGCCCTCACCTAAGCGGCTGAATTTTGTGTGGACTCCACGCTGGAGAGCAGGGCCAGGGGCCTTGCTGGCAGTGACAGCCCCACAGTGACGATAGAGGGGGAGGGCTTTAGGGGGCCCCACTCTAGCGGCTCTCTTTACCCTTCCTGTAGAGAAAAAAGAGTGCCGGCGGGACCACCGCCCACCGTGTGCTCAGGAGGCGCCTCGCAACATGGTGCACCCCAATGTGATCTGTGATGGCTGCAATGGGCCCGTGGTAGGAACCCGCTACAAGTGCAGCGTCTGCCCAGACTACGACTTGTGTAGCGTCTGTGAGGGAAAGGGCTTGCACCGGGGGCACACCAAGCTCGCGTTCCCCAGCCCCTTCGGGCACCTGTCTGAGGTGAGCAGGCCCTCTGTGCAGGCCTGGGGTGGGCTCAGGGTGGCAGGAACCTTGACCCGCTCACTGCCTGCCCCTCTGCTAATTCCTCCCCCAGGGCTTCTCGCACAGCCGCTGGCTCCGGAAGATGAAACACGGGCACTTCGGGTGGCCAGGATGGGAAATGGGCCCACCAGGAAACTGGAGCCCACGTCCTCCTCGTGCAGGGGATGCCCGCCCTGGTCCCACGGCGGAATCAGGTGAGGCTTGCGTTGGAACCGGCTTCTGTTTGGTGACAGTAGTCAGGCAGCCTGTGTGCAGGGCCCTTGTGCAAAGCCTGTGTGCAAGGCAAGAATTCAGAATACCTCCCCACCTTCCCAGTGTCCTATGATCGCACAAGAACCCTGCAAAGTGGGGGGTATTCTCTGCATTTCCCAAATGGGGAAACTGAGGTGCCTAAGTGCCTGAGGCCACAAATTCACCTGCACAGCCCTTCCCACCTCAGGAGGCTGCCCTCTTGAGGTACCCTGAGGTGCAGGCAGGGAGGCCCTTCCAGCCCAGGGATCTTTGATGCACTTTGTTCTCTTTTGTGATGGTTGTCAGGAAGATCAGAGCCAAAGTTGCTGAAGTCCTTTTAAACATAGTTATAAGTTAAACACTTATCCTTAGCTTTGTAGTCTAGATTTTTGGATTCTGATTTTATTAATGTTACTGTGTCCTGTGAATCACCTCACCCTTTGGAACAAAGATGGGGATGTTTGCTTGACTTTGAGTAAATAACATATTTACTCAAGGATGTGATCAGTATTCACAGTGGACTGAGCCTGAGCCTCTGTGGGGTTGCTGAGCACCAGGGTCACAGATGAGGGGCAACGGCACGGGAGAGTGGAGATGCTCTCTGTGTGGGGCCGGGGGGTGCAGAGTGGGAGGAAGGAGAGGGGGATGCTGAGTGGGCCACTGGACAGGACGCCTGGGTTAAAGGTCACCCGGGAACACAGGGACCTTGGTAAGAAGGTGACGGGACTGTGACAGGTACCCAAGGCATTAAAGATATCTTTATCTTATCTTTGTAAAAATCAAAGCTTCTGCTCCATCGGAGGATCCCAGCGTGAATTTCCTGAAGAATGTGGGGGAGAGTGTGGCAGCTGCCCTTAGCCCTCTGGGTGAGTGCGCCTCCTTGCCCAGTGCTTCCCTGACTCAGCCTGCACTTTATGTAACTTTTCACCTGGAATACTGCAGAGGAATGGGTAATTGACATGCCCTTGACACTGGTGAGGATTTGTTGCCTCAAATCAACCTTTAGTAGTGCTGGACCACAGGCAACTCAAGGTTGAATTCCCTGACAAAATTCTCAAGCTTTCTACATGGAGTGAAGTAGAATCAGCCGGCATTTGGTTGGGATAATCCCAGTAAGGGAGGGTGACCAGACTCTGGTTGCAGGTCTTGCCTGTCACCTCTGACTGCCCTCCTTTGGGTGAACAATAGTCTGCATTTTCCCCTAAGCCAGGCCTTGGGATTTGGACTTTTGAGGACCTGGGTAGTAGTTAGTTGACATGCTATTTATCTTTTTCTTCTTTTAGTTTACAACCCCCCAAACCTTTCTGCTGCTTCTGAGTGCTGGGCCTGCCTCAGAGCGGGGAGAAGGTGGAGGCAGGTGCTCTGGGTGACACCCAGTTCTGGTGCCTCAGGTTGCACAGTGGGTCTGTGGGGTGGGTGAAGGTGCCACCTGACCCCAGGCATGAGCTCAGGCTCTGAAACCCCTCCCTGCTGGGCCTTAGAAGGTGCCTGTTGCAGGCCGGGCGCGGTGGCTCACGCTTGTAATCCCAGCACTTTGGGAGGCCGAGGCGGGTGGATCACGAGGTCAGGAGATCGAGACCACGGTGAAACCCTGTCTCTACTAAAAATACAAAAAAATTAGCCGGGCGTGGTGGCGGGCGCCTGTAGTCCCAGCTACTCGGAGAGGCTGAGGCAGGAGAATGGCGTGAACCCAAATTCCGGCTGAACCAGCCTGGACGAAGGAGATCCGTCTTAAAAAAAAAGAAAGTGCCTGTTGCGTCTAGCTAAGGGTCTGGGGCGGGTGCTGCAGGGTTAGGCATGTGGCAGTGAGAATCAGGGAATGAAGCCAACTTCTAGTTGAAGATGACGGTGGATCCGTCATGGCAGATGGATCGCTGGGACACCTGCATCTCTCGCTAGAAGAGTGAGCTTGTTTTTGCGACCGCAGTGGCAGGCTGTGTCCACCCAGCCTGTCCAAAGGTTGTGTTCAGTGTCTGAAAGAATGCTGCTAGGAGTGGCGTCCGAACCCTGCCTGCTGCCTCCTGTGGCTACAGGGCATGACTGCCATCTGCTCCAACCCTGCTCATTCCACTTTTTTTTTTTTTTTTTTTTTTTTTTGAGATGGAGTATTGAGGTGTTTTTTTTTTTTGGGGGTGGGGGTGGGGGGGGCGCTCCCTGGCACCCACCCCCCACGCGGTTCAAGACCAGCCTGGCCAACGTGGCGAAACCCCATCTCTACTAAAAAAATACAAAAATTAGCTGGGCGTGGTGGCGGGTACCTGTAATCCCACTTACGCTGAGAGATGGAGTCTTGCTCTGTCATGGAGGCTGGAGTGCAGTGGCGCCATCTCTGCTCACTGCAACCTCCCCCTCCTGGGTTCAAGCGATTCCCCTGCTTCAGCGTAAGTGGGATTACAGGTACCCGCCACCACGCCCAGCTAATTTTTGTATTTTTTTAGTAGAGATGGGGTTTCGCCACGTTGGCCAGGCTGGTCTTGAACTCCTGACCTCAGGTGATCCACCCACCTTGGCCTCCCAAAGTGCTGGGATTACAGGCATGAGCCACTGTACCCAGCCTTGCTCATTCCACTTTGAGGTAGCAGTGACATCTTGGCATTGCTTCTGAACTAAACAGCCCAAACACACATGGCTTCTGTACTAGAGTTTAGAGGCAAAGTCAGAGAATAGGAAAGAAGAATCGCTAGTCTGGTTTTTTTTTTTTTTTTTTTTTTTGAGACAGACTTTCACCCTTGTCGCCCAGGCTGGAGTGCAGTGGTGTGATCTTGGGTCACTGCAACCTCTGCCTCCTCCCAGATTCAAGTGATTCTCTGGCCTCAGCCTCCCCAGTAGCTGGGACCACAGGCGCCCACCACCACGCCCGGCTAATTTTTTGTATTTTTAGTAGAGATGGGGTTTCACTGTGTTAGCCAGGATGGTCTCCATCTCCTAACCTCGTGATCCACCCGCCTCGGCCTCCCAAAGTGCTGGGATTACAGGCGTGAGCCACCGCGCCCGGCCTCAGATGTCTTTGAGCAGTAAAAGCTAATGGCTTAAAGTGGATAGAATTGCTTTCTCCTAACTAGGGAGGAGCCTGGAGCTGTACAAACAAGGAAGATTTTAGTAAAATAGACTGAGTGGTTTCAGCTGAGGAGAGCCAGTCGTGGAGTGGCTTAGACTGTTGTATAAGTTAGTGCTAGTTTCTTTCCTTTCTTTATGAGCAACTATAAGCCGGATGACTCACAGGTTAACTGCCTAGAAGGGACTGTTCCCAGAGCAGGGCCCAAAGGGGAACGAGTCAACAGCTGCCTCCCGGTGGCAGTGTGTGTGGGGTAAGCGGCGGCTTTCATGTGAAGTGCCAAGGCCTTTTGGTGGCGGGGGGTGAGAACTCGCTGAGGGAGCCACCGCGACCCAGGCTGCTCCTGGCGGTGAGGCTGCAGGCCCTGAGATGCAGGACACGAAGCCACAGGGCCCCTCCTGGTCACGGTATCTTTGATAAACCAACATGCAGAGGCTTTGTGGGGCAGCAGGGCACAGAGCATCGTCTAGTCTTTTTTTTTTTTAAGTGAAAGCAAATTTCTTAAAGTAAAGGAATACAAGAATGGCTACTCCATAGACAAAGTAGCCTGTCCAGTCTTATTATAAGGCCTGAAATCTCAGGCTTTCATCATCAAGTTGGAGAGATCCTAATTCTGATTTCTCTGATCTGTTTACAGGCGAGTCTCGTTACCCACTTAAAAAGCATATGGGTATTGATTGTACTATTCTTTCAACTTTTTGTTTGTTTCAACCTTTTTTCTTTTTCTTATCTTTTTTTTTTTTGAGACAGACTTTTGCTCTTGTTGTCCAGGCTGGAGTGCAATGGTGTGATCTTGGCTCACTACAACCTCCGCCTCCCGGGTTCAAGCAATTCTCCTGCCTCAGCCTTTCCAAGTAGCTGGGATTACAGGCATGTGCCATCACGCCTGGCTAATTTTGTATTTTTAGTAGAGACGAGGTTTCTCCATGTTGGTCAGGCTGGTCTCGAACTCCTGACCTCAGGTGATGCGCCCACCTTGGCCTCCCAAAATGCTGGGATTACAGGCGTGAGCCACTGTGCCTGGCAGCTTCAACCTTTTCATAATCACAAGTTGGGAAGAATAAAGGAGAAAAATAATTTAAATATTACAGATGGAGGTACTTGTAGTTAAGCCTGCTTTTACCTCTGCTCACCCTTTAAACTCTATTGAAATAACAGGAAAGTGCTTACACAAAAAAGAAAACACTATAGACAAAGTAACAGAGGAAAAGACAAACATGTGATCAGCTTTTGGAAGATGGAAATGGAGGGAGGGTGGCAACCTGCTGAGGGAAGCTTCAGAAATCTCTGTGCCAGAACAGGGCATCCTGGTGAGAAGCAAGACCATCTGTTCAGGTGCCAGGAAAGACGAGAGGTGGAAGTGATGGGGGACAGGAACAAGGGGGGAGGGTTGAAAACCTCTAGTGAGTGTCAGTTAGAGTGTCAGTGGGCCAGATGACGGCTCTTGCCAACAATTGAAGGAGACCTCATGTTTAATTCCAGAAGCACCTGACCCAGGGAAGCTTCAGCATGGGATACCAGAGACACAGGGCAGGGTGAGGCACCAGCCTGAAACTGGGCATCCCGAATGAGCAATGGGCCCAGCAGTCAGTTCCCTGGCCAGGCAGGAGGTGGGGGGTCCCTGCTGAGGGAGGCTGGATGCCCCCAGAGAAGTGTCCTACAGCTCCTGCCTGCCAGACCCCCCGGCACCCTGCAGACGGAAAGTTAGTGGTGGCGCTGTCCCCACAGAAGGCTTCCTGTCAACCTTTCTTAGTGCTTCAGTGGGATCAGCCAGCCTTGGGTCACCAGCCATCTGAGGAAAGCCCCCACACATGGGAGAAAAGGTCTTAAAGGGAAGAGAATGTTAATGCCCTCAGTGAGATACAAATGAGTATTGTCTGCATGAAAAAGGAACAGGATACTATAAAAAGGATAACAAAGGGAACAGAATAAGAAAGTTCTTGAAATTAAAAAATGTAAATAGAAAAAAAACTTCAAAAGAAGACTTAGATTCTAATATTGTCTCAAGGAGATATTCCAAACGCAAAATAGAGACAGGAGAGGAAAGAGAAAAAAACTAACGTAGGAACAAGTCTAGAAGCCCAATATAGGATGAGTAGGAATTCCAGAAAGAATAGAAAACTGAAAGGAAATGAACATAGAATGCAAGACAGTTTCTTGGCGCCAGGCATGGTGGCTCATGCCTGTAATCCCAACACTTTGGGAGACCTAGGCAGGCGGGTGACTTGAGCTCATGAGTTTGAGACCAGCCTTGGCAACAGAGGGAGACACCGTCCCCCACTTCCCGTGTCTATAAACACTACGACAACTAGCCAGGCATGGAGTTGTGTACTTATGGCCCCAGCTACTCGGGAGGTTGAGGTTGGGGATGGCTTGAGCCTGGGAGGCAGAGGGTGCAACGAGCCTGGATTGTACCACTGCACTCCATCCTGGGCGACAGAACCAGACCTTGCCTCAAAAACAACAACAACAACAACAACAACAACAAAAAACAAAAATGCAAGATAGTTTCTTGGCAATGAAGACGTTATCTTCTAGATTGAAAGCAGCCGCCAATGACTGAGAAAGACCCCACAGCAAAGCTTATTGTTGTCAAGTGTCAGAACCCTGAGGATACAGAAAGAGGGGCTTCTATAACTCTAGGTTATTGTAAATACTTGGGAATACAAAGAGCAAACAAACATGAACAGCTAGGAGACAATGGAACAACTGATGACTCCAGAAATTAGTTGAAAAGGCTTTTCGGCCTAGAATTGTTTTGTTTTTGAAACAGGGTCTGTCATCTGGGCTGGAGTGCAGTGGTACAGTTGTCTCGATCTCGTGGGCTCAAGTGATCCTTCTGCTTCAGCCTCCCAAGTAGCTGAGACTACAGGCATGTGCCACTGTGCCTAGATATTTTTTTCTTTTTCTTCCCCCCCACCCTGAGTCGGAGTCTCACTGTCGCCCAGGCTGGAGTGCAGTGGTGCGATCTCAGCTCACTGCAGTTTCCACCTCCTGGGTTCAAGCAATTTTCTGCCTCAGCCTCCTGAGTAGCTGGGACTACAGGCACCCGCCACCACGCCTGGCTGATTTTTATATTTTTACTAGAGATGGGGTTTCACCGTCTTGGCCAGGCTGATCTTGAACTCCTGATCTCATGATCCACCTGCCTTCGCCTCCCAAAGTGTTGGGATTACAGGCGTGAGCCACTGTGCCCGGCCCTGTGCCTAGCTATTTTAAAAATTTTTTGTAGAGATGGGGTGTCTTGCCACGCTGCCCAGGCCGATTTTGAACTCCTGGGCTCAAGAGATCTCTCATGTTGTTCTCCCAGAGTGTTAGGGTTACATGCATGAGCCACTGTGCCTGGTCCAGCCTAGAATTCTATACCCAGCTAAAATGATCAAGTATCAGGGCAGAACAAAGTTACTTTCTGGTGTACAGTCTTAATTATTTTAAGCTTGGTTTGAACCACATGAAGAGGGAAACCCAAAATGAAGCGCAGAGGCATTAGGAAACAGGGGACCTAACAGGACAGAGGGTGAAAGTAAAGGCGGTCACAGCATCACAGTGGAGCCTGCCCAGAGAGCTGCCAGTCCTGGCTGGAACAGGAGGCTGCACAGCAAGGGGCACTCTCTATGGAAAACACCAGAACGAGTGGGGCCTCTGATCCCCTTCATCCTTGTAGAAAACTATGGAGATGCTGTGGGAGAACATGGGGAAAGTTAGCAAATGCAAAGAGAAGGCAGGCTGGGCGCAGTGGCTCACGCCTGTAATCCAAGCACTTTGGGAGGCCAAGGCGGGCAGATCACCTGAGGTCAGGAGTTCAAGAGCAGCCTGGCCAACATGGTGAAACCCTGTCTCTACTAAAAATATAAAAATTAGCTGGGCGTGGTGGCACGTGCCTGTAGTCTCAGCTACTCGCGAGGCTGAGGCAGGAGAATCACTTGAACCTGGTGGGCAGAGGCTGCAGTGAGCTGAGAGATTGCGGCACTGCGCTCCAGCCTGGGCAAGCGAGCGAGACTCCGTCTACAAAACAAAAAAGGAAAAGAGAAACCATCATCAGTGGTAGGAAAACAAAAAGCTATACAAGGAAACAGTCTCTGCTACCTAACCCAGCAAAGAACATTTAGATAGAGGTACTAGCTGAAACATTGAATGTTCTTTTTGAATTTTTTTTTTGAGATGAGTCTTGCTCTTGTCGCCCAGGCTGGAGTGCAGTGGCGCCATCTCAGCTCACTGCAACCTCCGCCTCCCGGGTTCAAGCGATTCTCCTGCCTCAGCCTCCCGAGTAAGTGAGACTACAGGCGAACACCATCACGCCCAGCTGATTTTTTGTATTTTTAGTAGAGACGAGGTTTCACCGTGTTAGCCAGGATGGTCTCGATCTCCTGACCTCGTGATCCGCCCGCCTCAGCCTCCCAAAGTGCTGGGATTACAGGCATGAGCCACCGCGCCTGGCCTACTGAATGTTCTTTTAACAGAAAATTGAGTCTTGGAAAGCGTAGTGGAAGGAGAGGCAGATACTGGTCTAGAGTAGGAAATGCACAGCTATGAACTCAGCAGGCAAGAACAGCATGAGTTGAAAGGGCACAGGGAGGCTTTGGGGAGTGGGATGGGGGCAGGGAATGTGCACCACAGCCTTTGGCAACTGGTGACTCTTAAGCTGTGTGTGTGGAGACTTTTGACACATTTAATTTCAAAAATAGTGCAGGTGATTCTCCCGTCCCTGGTGAGTCACGTGAGCCTGGAGGTGTGCAGGCGCCCTGCGCTGCCGGTGTCGGGCCCCATGCCTCGCCTGCATGGCCTGTCCACCTCCCTGAGGAGAGCCCCAGCGTTGAGGTGCGTGTATGTGTCGTCGTACAAAGCCTCTGTGCAGGTGTCAGGAGGCACATGGCCTTCCATCACTGTGGCTGGAGGCGCCTGCCACAGGCAGTACTGGCTCTCCCTGTGCTTAGGGCCTGGCCCTACCTGCTGTGTGGCCCATGTCCTGCATGGTTAGGAAAAACAAGGTCTCTTTGGACTTTCTGGCTCAGAAGCTGACCTTAGATGCTAACTGAGATTAATGTTTTACTGAATTGGAGAAAGAGAAAGGTCCAGTATCATGGGCACACCGAGAATGTTTCCAGAAGCCACAGAGATTTGTAGCTGGGATACTGGGAGAAGCCTCTGACCCATGGGTTTGCATCGTCTGGTCCCATACTGGCTGTGTGATTCCGGGGTCGAGCTGGGTAGGAGAACCTAGCACCTGCATCCACACGCTGAGTGCCACCATCCAGACCCTCACCTGCTTGTGGGGACTGAATGTGTGATCTTCGTGAGTCTGTAGCCCCCACAGGCCAAGCTCCTGCTTGCAGGTGCATCCTTGGGGGAACTTCACAGCTTTCTCTTTCCTCCTTGGCCTCTAGGCATTGAAGTTGATATTGATGTGGAGCACGGAGGGAAAAGAAGCCGCCTGACCCCCGTCTCTCCAGAGAGTTCCAGCACAGAGAAGAGCAGCTCACAGCCAAGCAGCTGCTGCTCTGAACCCAGCAAGCCGGGTGGGAATGTTGAGGCCGCCACGCAGTCTCTGGCAGAGCAGATGAGAAAGATTGCCTTGGAGTCCGAGGGGCGCCCTGAGGCAAGCCTGTGCCCCTCCCACCACCTGGGACCACAGCCAGCCTAGTGATTTGTGGCCTGCACCTCCGCCTCACCCTCAGCACCTATGCAGCCCCACGTAGAAAACCCGAGGGAGCTGCTGCTGCTGCAGTGATGGCTGTGCCATTCAAGTCACTCTGGGAACCTGCTAGAACTTTGTAGTTACTTGGTCTTTATGAGTGGCTCACTGTTCCCCCTAGACCCCTGCAGCCTTAGACGCACATGTGCATGCATGCTCCCCGACTGTTTGTTTGCCAGGAGTCAGTGCCATGGTCAGGCTTGGCCTGTTGTGCGTGTCTCCTGTGTGCTCATGGTGAGTTTTGTTCCAGGAACAGATGGAGTCGGATAACTGTTCAGGAGGAGATGAAGACTGGACCCATTTGTCTTCAAAAGAAGTGGACCCGTCTACAGGTGAACTCCAGTCCCTACAGATGCCAGAATCCAAAGGGCCAAGCTCTCTGGACCCCTCCCAGGAGGGACCCACAGGGCTGAAGGAAGCTGCCTTGTACCCGCATCTCCCGCCAGGCAAGTGAACCAAGAGGTTTTGTACATATTCCTACCTTTCCCTTCAGAGCATCCTGCCCCCTTCTGATTTCAGTGACATAAACAGAAGGATGGGATGTTCTCCACTGCAGGGCTTCTGTAGGTGTGGGAGGTTAGGAGTTGGTTTTGTCCTCTTATGTGTACCCTGAGCAATAGCAAGTAAGTTCTGCTAATGCAGAAGTTCTAAAAATGTTTTTCTTTAAGCAAACTCCAGAGCCAGGAATATTAATTGTAGGAGTTTCTAAAACTTAACATGCAGACCAGGAATTAAGGCAGGTGTGACACAGAGAGGGGGCAGCACTGGGTGTGTCCCTACTACTCACACTCAGTGTCCCCTCAGGGAGTGCTGGTCTGAGAGTGGGGGTCATAAGATCCCTGTAGGAGCCAGGCAGACGCTACCGTTGAAGTGGATGGTGTGGAAGGCAGCAGTGGGGCATGGGACAGCTGACAGACTCCCCATTGTCACATGGCAGCCATGTGTAAACCAAGGTCCGTGTGCACAACCTGCTGTGGGCTGCCGGTGTGTGTCTTCTCTGCCTTAGGGCAGGGGATGGCGAGCTATGGCCTATGGGCCAAGAGTAGTTCTTATGTTTTAAAATCAAAAGATGTGACAGTTATGCGTTTCATCTATTTCGGTGTCCATCGATAGTTCTGTTTACATACCACCCGGCTGCCTTGTGTCGCAGTGGCAGAGTTGAGCAGTGTGAAAAAAGACTGCTTGGCCCTTTACAGGGAAAGCAGGTCCACTGTGGCCTGTGAGGGCCAGAGTTCTGGGCAGGCTCGGACACTGGCAGGCCCTGGTCCTGGCTGGCCAAGGCAGGAGGGTATGTGTTTCGGGTCACTCACAGGGCTCGGCACCACTCCTCATGGCTTCCTTCCTGTTTCGGCAGAGGCTGACCCGCGGCTGATTGAGTCCCTCTCTCAGATGCTGTCCATGGGCTTCTCTGATGAAGGCGGCTGGCTCACCAGGCTCTTGCAGACCAAGAATTATGACATCGGGGCGGCTCTGGACACCATCCAGTATTCAAAGCATCCCCCGCCATTGTGACCACTTTTGCCCACCTCTTCTGTGTCTCCCTCTTCTGTCTCATAGTTGTGTTAAGCTAGTGTAGAATTGCAGGTCTCTGTACAGGCCAGTTTCTCTGCCTTCTTCCAGGATCAGGGGTTAGGGTGCAAGAAGCGATTTAGGGCAGCAAAACAAGTGACATGAAGGGAGCATCCCTGTGTGTGTGTGCTGATGTTTCCTGGGTGCTCTGGCTCCTTGCAGCAGGGCTGGGCCTGCGAGACCCAAGGCTCGCTGCAGCATGCTCCTGACCACTCCCTGCAGGGGCTACATTAGCAGCCCAGCACATAGCTTGCCTAATGGCCTTCCACTTTCTCTCTTTTTTTTTTTTAAATGACTCATAGGTCCCTGACATTTAGTTGATGATTTTCTGCTAGAGACCTGGGACGCTCTGATTTTAGACAAAGTAAGCCTAGGTGTTGTCAGCAGGTAAGCAGGGAGGGGGCTGGCCTGGCACAGGCAGTGGGGAGGCCGGTGCTGTGGGCTTCCTGCTGGGACTGAGAAGGCTCACGAAGGGCATCTGTAATGTTGGTTTCACTGAGAGCTGCCTCCTGGTCTCTTCACCACTGTAGTTCTCTCATTTCCACACCATCAGCTGCTTTTAAAATAAGATCTCTTTGTAGCCATCCTATTAAATTTATAAACAATCTAATTAAATGGCATCAGCACTTTAACCAATGACGTTTGCATAGAGAGATGATTGTTTGACAGTAAGTTTATTGTTAGTGGGTCTTACACAGTATCTTTAAAAGTGCCTTAGGGGAACCCTGTCCCACCTAACAAGTGTATCTCGATTAATAACCTGCCAGTCCCAGATCACAGATCATCATCAAAGTCTTCCCCAGTTGTAAAGAGGTCACACAGTCGTGTGGGTTGAGGATTCTGCGCCTCCAGGACCAGGGACCCACCCTCTGCCCAGGGAGTCCTTGCGTCCCATGAGGTCTTCCCACAGGGCCTCTTAGGCCCGGATGTGAGGGTGTGTGTGGCTTGAGGAAGCTGGACAGCGGCAGTGGGCCTGCTGAGGCTATCCCTTGAGGCCTGTGCTCTGGGGGTCCCTTGCTTAGCCTGTGCTGGACCAGCTGACCTGGGGTCCCTCTGAAGATACCTTGGCTGCTCACTGTCCACATGTGAACTTTTTCTAGGTGACAGGACAAATCGCGCCCATTTAGAGGATGTGGCTATAACCTGCTGGGCAGGACTCCGTAGCTCCTTCCCAGGACCCCTCAGCTCCCTGGCACTGCAGTCTGCAGAGTTCTCCTGGAGGCAGGGGCTGCTGCCTTGTTTCACCTTCCATGTCAGGCCAGCCTGTCCCTGAAAGAGAAGACGGCATGCCCTCCATTTGTAAGAACAATGCCAGGGCCCAGCAGGACCACCTGCCCTGCCTGGGCCTTGGCTGGGCCTCTGGTTCTGACGCTTTCTGCTGGAAGCTGTCAGGCTGGGATAGGCTTTGATTTTGAGGGTTACCAAGACGAAGCAAATCAATGCCTTCCACCTCACCGCAAACCTTCTGCTAAATTGCATGATCAGGCTTTCCAAAAACAAGACATTCTCATGTCATCAGGTGATCCATCTCCTGGGGACCTTAGACTCAGGTCACCGGTGCCTACAAGAGGTTTGAGCGGGAGGGCCTAGAGCCGTCTGGAAAGGGGTGGGCTGGCTCCATCCTGCCACCTCCCACCTGGGAGTGGCTCTCCAGAGCCTGCTGGGTTCTGCAGCTGCAGAGGTGGCAGCACCAAGCTCCCTGTTGGATAGGACTGGTGCTGGGGTCTGGCTTCTCACCCCAGGAACCAAAGATGCTCTGAAAGTTGGGTGTAGGCCGGGCGCAGTGGTTCACGCCTGTAATCCCAGCACTTCGGGAGGCCGAGGTGGGCAGATCACCTGAGGACAGGAGTTTGAGACCAACCTGGCCAACATGGCAAAACCCTATCAATCACTACTAAAAATACAAAAATTAACCGGGCATGGTGGCACGCGCCTGTAATCTCAGCTACTCAGGAGGCTGAGGCAGGAGAATCACTTGAACCTGGGAGGCAGATTGCAGTGAGCCGAGATCGCGCCACTGCGCTCCAGCCCGGGCGACAGCGAGATGCTGTCTCAAAAAAAAAAAAAAAGCAAGCTGGGTTGTAGGCTGGAAGCAGTGGCTCATGCCTGAATCCCAGCACTTCGGGAGGCCGAGGCAGGCAGATTGAGCCCAGGAGTTTGAGATCAGCTTGGCCAACACGGTGAAACCCCCTCTCTACAAAAAAATTAGCCAAGCGTGGTGGTGAGCACCTGTGATCCCAGCTACTCGGGAGGATCACTTAAGCCCAGGAGGTAGAGGCTATGAGGTGTGACTGTGCCACTGCACTCCAGCCTAGGTGACAGAGTGACACCCTGTCTCAACAACAAAAGGCTGGGTGCAGTGGCTTATGCCTGTAATCCCAGTACTTTGGGAGGCCAAGGTGGGTGGATCACTTGAGGTCAGGAGTTCGAGACCAGCCTGGCCAACATGGGGAAGCCCTGTCTCTACTACAAATACAAAAATTAGCCAGGCGTGGTGGCAGACGCCTGTGATCCCAGCTACTCGGGAGGCTGAGGCAGGAGAATCGCTTGAACCTGGGAGGCGGAGGTAACAGTGAGCCAAGATCGTGCCATTGCACTCCAGCCAGGGGAACAAGAGTGAAACTCCATCTCGAAAAAAAAAAAAAAAGTTGGGTTGTGCTGCTTACAAAGGGAAAAGCAACGTGAAAGCAACGACAGAGTGGGTCCCTGCAGCACTGCCACCCAGGCAGTATGGAAGAGGCTCTGTGGCCCTGAAACTTGATGTCGGCTTTGCCGTGACTGCACAAAAACTGCAAGCCTCAGTTCCTCACCTTTAAAACAAAGCAACAGGCTTGAGGGAGCATGAAACATAATGATACCATTACAACGTGCAGCCCAGGGACTGGCCCGTGGCAGACTCTCTGGTCATTCTTCTAGGATTTGAAGATTCAAAGCCACATACTTACCCAGGATCACAAAACTAGTTGGCGGCAACATCAAAGTTTGAATTCTGTCTCGGCATGAGCCAGTGCTCTGTGTGTGGTGAGGCCAGTGGAGACCGACCCTGGCTGACGTGGGGGTGGGGGCAGTGACTGACGCCCAGTGGACTCCCAACGGCAGTGCCCTGCTGTGCCCTGGCTCCTGTGACAGAGCAAACCCTGCACTGTGCAGCACCGGATATGCGGTGGGGCCTGCAGGACTGGAAGCTTCAAGAACAAGACAACCAGGCCAGGCGCAGTGGCCCACACCTATAGTCCCAGCACTTTGGGAAGTGGGAAGATTGCTTGAGCTCAGGAGTTTGAGACAAGCCTGGGCAACATAGTGAGACCACGTCTCTAAAAAAATTTTTTTTTCTGTTGCCCAGGCTGGAGCGCAGTGGTGCAATCTCTGCTCACTTGCAACCTGTGCCTCTCAGGTTCAAGCAATTCTCCTGCCTCAGCCTCTCGAGTAGCCGGGATTACAGGCGCGTGCAACCACGCCCAGCTAATTATTTTTAGTAGAGATGGGGTTTCACCATGTTGGCCAGGCTGGTCTCAAACTCCTGACCTCAAGTGATCCACCTACCTCGGCCTCCCAAAGTGCTGGGATTACAGGTGTGAGCCACTGCGCCCGGCCTCTACAAAATATTTTTTAAAGAGTAGCCAGTGTGGTGGTATGCATCTGTGGTCCCAGCTACTTGGGGGCTGAGGCAGGAGGATCACTTGGGCCTGGGAGGTGAGGCTTCAGTAGGCTATGACTGTGCCACTGCACTCCAACCTGGGTAGACAAGAGTGAGACCCTGTCTCAGAAAACGAGAAAGAACAAGACAACACCCTAAGTGAAGAGTGCCTCACATACAAGACCCCACAGCTGGGCAAATGTGAGTGTGGAGGGAAGCATCTCCCAGGAGTCAGGGCGGCCCACTGACTACTCCTGCCTGGACACAGGTCCCCGTGCTCCACGCAGAACGAGACGATGGCCCTGACCCATCGTCAGGCTGACCTGCTGGCCAACCTCAGTTGCTACAAGGGTCACAGTGCTCTTTGGTCCTGAGTTACCCTCATGGGAGACGAGAGGCATGGGTGGGAAAAGGGGGTACAGACCTGAGGAAGGAGCTGGCGTCAGACAGAAAAGACAAGAAACCCAGGTGGGAAGATGGGCTTTCTGCGGGTAGGAATCTCACACTTTGTCAGCTGTGACAAAGGACAAAATTATCCCACACATACTCAGTGGTCACTGGGACCAGAGAGAAACTGTTCTCTGTCACTGACCTTCTGGGGTTCCCAGGCGACCTCGGAGCCACCCGAGTCCTGGACGCCAAGGCTGCATGGAGGTTGGACGGTGCTCTGGCTCCACTTCCTGTCAGGACAGTACTGTCAGTAGTCCCGTGCTACTCTCCAGCGGCACCCCGAGCCTGACTCCATGATCACACGGCCCACAAGCTTGAGTGGCCGCCTGCTTGTCCCTACAGCTTCCCAGGCAGCTGCTCAGGCTGCCCAGCCACCGCCCAGGCCCCACACCCCTGCTTCACAGCTTCTAGGTGCTAGAAAGTGTTTTTATTTTAGACAGGGTCTCACCGGCACCAGGCTGGAGTGCAATGGCTCACTGCAGCCTTGACCTCCTGGGCTCAGGTGATCCTCCTGCCTCAGCCTCCCAAGTAGTTGGGACCACAGGCAGGCACCACCATGCCCCATGAATTTGTTTTAAAAAATTTGTTGTACAGATGGGGTCTCCCTGTGTTGCCCGGACTGGTCTCAAATGATCCTCCTGCCTCAGCCTCCCAAAGTGCTGGGATTACAGGTGTGAGCCACTGTGCCTGGGTGGAAGGTTTGGTTTGAAAGCAGAATCTACCTCCTGAAAGCTCCTGCCCTCTAAGAGCCTCCCTAGATCCTCAACCTAAAGCCGTCTCCAAAAAACTCACGGAAATGCCTGAAGCAGAAGAAACCTTCCTTCAAGTAGGAGGTCTCTGCTTCTCTGTGCTGAAAGCTCTCAGGCCTGTCAGCTACTCTGGCCACTTCCCTGAGGTCAGTACAGTCTGAGATGTTCAGAATTAAGTGGGCATCATAAAGGGTATGCGTACTGGTGACCTGCCCAGCTTTTGCCACTGCACCGGCAGTGCCCAATGCCCAGGTGGGCTGAGGGGCCAGCAGTGGCAGCAGCTGCCCGTTTTCCCACCTGCTGGCACTTGCCACCTTGGCTTCCCGCGCTTGGCTGATGCTCACAGTGGCTCACTGGTGCCCCACTGCTGGAGGCAGCGTAGGCTCTGGGCCAGGGCTGGAACGGAGACGCACTTGGTACCTTTTTCTAGGCAGGTCTTGACTGAAGCGGGGGCTTGGCTCCTCCAATTTGGGTGAAGGCTGTTTGCTGAAACACACTCCTCTTCCTTCCAGCTCCAGTTCTTGGGAGTCCTTTTCTAGATACTTCAGCCAGCGACTCTCTGAGGGCCGCGATTTTTCCTACCAGATGGAGAAAAAAGTTGATTCTCAGTACTGGAAACCAGGCAGTTTTATCAAAAACCCCTAGCCCAACTCTTGGGCCTGAGGATCTCAGGAGTCATGTCCAGCTCCACTCTTGGAAAGGCCCTGGCTGGAAGGTGATGGACACCAACACCCTGCAATGCTGGCAGGACAGCGCTCACTGGTACAGACCTCGGGAAGGCGGCCGGGCACGGCCCACCAAGAGCCTCACGAATGTCTATGCTCCCTGGCCCAGTGATTCCACACAGAGAGAGAAGGCAGAGGTGCCAGTCCCAGTCTTACAAAAAATAGCAAATTTCATTTATAAGAACAGAAGTGGCCAGGCGCGGTGGCTCACACCTGTAATCCTAGCACCTTGGGAGGCCGAGGCTGGCGGATCACAAGGTCAGGAGATCAAGACCATCCTGGCTAACATGGTGAAATCCCTGTCTCTACTAAAAAAAAAACAAAATACAAAAAATTAGCCAGGCGTGATGGCGGGCACCTGTAGTCCCAGCTACTCAGGAGGCTGAGGCAGGAGAATGGCGTGAACCCGGGAGGCAGAGCTTGCAGTGAGCTGAGATTGTGCCATTACACTCCAGCCTGGGAGGCAGAGCGAGACTCCATCTCAAAAAAAAAAAAAAAAAAAAAAAAACAGAAGTGTAGAAACATGGCCAGGTGCAGTGGTTCACACCTGTAACCTTAGCACCATGGGAGGCTGAGGCAGGCAGGTCACCTGAGCTCAGGAGTTCAAGACTAGCCTAGGCAACATGGTGAAACCCCATCTCTACTAAAAATACAAAAATTAGCCGGGCGTGGTGGTGCGTACCTGTAATCCCAGCTTCTTGGGAGGCTGAGGCAGAAGAATTGCTTGAACCCAGGAGGCAGAGGTTGCAGTGAGCTGAGATCATGCCACCGCACTCTGGCTGGGGGACAGAGCGAGACTCCGTCAAAAGGAGGAAAGGAGAAAAGGAAGGAAGGAAAGAATGAAAGGAGAGGGAGGGAGGGAGGCAGGTAGGCAGGCAAGCAGAAGTGTGGAAACAACCTAAATGCCACATAATAAAGGAATCAATACGGGTCCATCTACTACATTCTGTAAACACTTTGTTTTTTTGAGACATCGGGGCTCCAGTGAGCAGTGATCATGCCTCCGCACTCCAGCCTGGGTGACAGAGGGAGACCCTGTCTCAAAAATAAATAAGAAATGAAAATCACTGAAGACTATACCACAACACAGAAGAATGATAACAACTGAAAACTAGGATGCAAAAAAGTATTTCTGATGAGAATGATATAAAATTAAGTCTGTAAATGAACCAAATTGGAAGCACAGGCACAGGTACCAGAAGAGCATCTTCCTCTGCTTATAACAAAGTGTCAATCTGGCCAGGTGCAGTGGTTCAAGCCTGTCATCCCAGTACTTTGGGAGCTGAGGTGGGAAGATGGCTTGAGCCCAGGAGTTTGAGACCAGCCTAGACAACATAGGGAGACCCTGCCTCTACAAAAAAGAAAAAAAATCAGCAGGGCGTGCACTTATAGTCCCAGTTACTAAGGAGCCTGAGGTGGGAGAATCACTTAAGTCCAGGAAGTCAAGGCTGCAGGGAGCCATGATCGCGCCACTGCATTCCAGCCTGGGTGACAGAGTGAGACCTCGTTTCAGAGGAAAAAAACAGCTTGCAGTGTGGAACAAGGAAAGATGGAAACCCAGGTGTTTTATCCCATTACTCTTTCCCTCTCAGAGGTATGCCCAGAGTGCTGTGGGGGCAAAGTGCAAGCAGCATAAGGTGATGTTTGAGTTACATTCAGGAGTCCCCCAAGCAGAGGAGAGGGTCCTTTGCAGGGTACTGTAATGATTGGTACACATGGCTGCCTCCATCCTTACAAAAGGTACAGGTTTATTTATTTTTGTGTTCCCTGCAGCTTTAAGCCAACTGACTGTCATTGGGTGGCATCGACACACATTAGCTATACGAATGACTACTGGATACATCTGTGCATTCATCCCTTCCCTGACACAGAGCCAGCCTGGGGCAGGTGGGCCTGAGGCTTACCTGCTGCTTCACATTCCCAGCCTGCTGGTGGCCCACGTTTTCTTCTTCACCGGCACTGACGGTTTCTTCTAGACACCTTCAGGGAAGACCATACATATGCCCTTTGAAAAATGACCAGGGGCTGGGCATAGTGGCTCACTCCTGTAATCCCAGCACTTTGGGAGGCTGAGACAGGTGGATCACCTGAGGTCACGAGTTCCAGACAAGTCTGGCCAACATGGTGGTGCATACCTATATTCCCAGCTACTCAGGAGGCTGAGGCAGGATAATCGTTTGAACCTGGGAGGCAGAGGTTGCAGTGAGCCAAGATCGCTGGACGATGGAATCACATGACAATGGAGATAAGTTGCAGCTTCAACCTCCCTGGGCTCAGGTGATCCTCCCACCTCAGCCTCCTGAGTATCTGGGACCACAGGCACGTACCACCATGCCTGGCTAAATTTTTTTTTTCTTCTTTTTTTTGTAGACAGGGTTTTGCCATCTTGCCCATGGAAGTCTCAAATTCCTGGGCTCGAGTGATCTACCCACCTCGGCCTCCCAAAGTGCTGGGATTACAAGCATGAAGTACGCATCCAGCCGGTTTGATTTTAAAAATCATTTTTCCAATTGTCCACTGCATATATATAGAAATACAATTTAATTTTGTATGTTGACCTTGTATTCTTGTGATCTTGCTAAATTACTAGTTCTAGTAGCTTTTTTTGTAGATTCATTAGGATTTTCTACATACACAATCAGGCTATTTGCAAATAATGGTTTTATCCAGTTTGGGATTTACTGTTTCCTTAATCTAAAAATGTTGTCTCTGATTCTGGAAAATGCTGTGCTCTTATCTCTTCAGTTACTGCTTTTGCCCCATTCTCTTTATTACCTCTTGGTAGAACTCTCCTCTGTAACCTCCATGTCTCTCAACTTTCCCTTATATTTTCTACTTTTCCATTTTTCTGTGTTGCATTATGAATAATTTTTTAGATTTATCTTCCATTTCACTAATTCTCTCTTCAGCTGCATTTAATCTGTTTAACATGTACACTGAATTTTTAATTTTTTTTTTGAGATGCAGTCTCACTCTGTCACCCAGGCTGGTGTGCAGTGGCACAATCTTGGCTCACTGCAACCTCCGCCTCCTGGGCTCAAGTGATTTCCAGCTAATTTTTGTATTTTTAGTAGAGATGGGGTTTCACTATGTTGGCCACGCTGGTCATGAACTCCTGACCTCAAGTGATCTGCCTGCCTCAGCCTCCCAAAGTGCTAGGATTACAGTGATCTGCCTGCCTCAGCCTCCCAAAGTGCTAGGATTACAGGCATGAGCCACTGCGCCTGGCCTGAATTTTCAATTTCAATGATTATACTTTGAAGTTCTGCAAACTCTTTTTTTTTGAAAGACAGAGTCTCGCCGGGCGCGGTGGCTCACGCTTGTAATCCCAGCACTTTGGGAGGCTGAGGCGGGCGGATCACGAGGTCAGGAGATCGAGACCACGGTGAAACCCCGTCTCTACTAAAAATACAAAAAAAAATTAGCCGGGCGTGGTGGCGGGCGCCTGTAGTCCCAGCTACTCGGAGAGGCTGAGGCAGGAGAATGGCGTGAACCCGGGAGGCAGAGCTTGCAGTGAGCCGAGATTGCGCCACTGCACTCCAGCCTGGGCGACAGAGCGAGACTCTGTCTCAAAAAAAAAAAAAAAAAAAAAAAAAAAAAAAAAAAAAAAAAAAAAAAAAAAAAAAAAAAAAAAAAAAAAAAAAAAAAAAAGAAAAAAGAGTCTCACTCTGTTGCAGACCTCACTTGAGCCTGGGAGATGGAGGTTGACTCACTGCAACCTCTGCCTCCCAGGCTCAAGCAATTCTTATGCCTCAGCCTCCTGAGTAGCTGGGACTACAGGCATGTGCCACCACACCCAATTAACTTTTGTATTTTTAGTAGAGACGGGGTTTCACCATGTTGGCCAGGCTGGTCTTGAACTCCTGACCTCAAATAATCCACCTGCCTTGGCCTCCCAAAGTGCTGGGATCATAGCTGTGAGCCACTGCACCCGGCCTCTTTTTGGTTCTTTTTCAAATACACCTATTTTTTTGGATGTGAGGGTGATCTGGCTGCGACATCTGTCACCCCATCCATCACCAGGGTTGGTGAGCTGATCTCGATGGCTAGGCAATGTCCCCTTCTTCCCTCACCACTCCATGTGCGTCCCTCCTGAAGCTGTGCGCTTGGTCGAAGAGGACGGCCACCTCCAACAGAGGAGGAGTGGTCTTCGGTCCAGGGTATACGAGTAGCTGCACTCCCCTGCTAGAACCTCCAAACAAGCTCTCAAATACACCTATGTTTTGAAGTCCCTCATCTTATCACCCACTTCTTTTATTTTATTAAATATATTAAACATGCAATATCCTGTATTTTGAAGTCTTTATGGGTCTGACTTTTCTGTTTGTTGTTCTGCTATCTTTTGCTCCTGGTGGCATATTTCCTTGAATGTTAAATGATTTTAAACTCCTGAGTATATGCTGCTTGGAACTTTTTCTGTGGGAATTCTTTTTTTCTTTTTTTGAGATGGAGTCTCGCTTTGTTGGCAGGCTGGAGTGCAGTGGCGCGATCTCGGCTCACTGCAGCCTCTGCCTCCCGGGTTCAAGCAGTTCTCCAGCCTCAGCCTCCCTAGTAGCGTGGACTACAGGCGCCCGCCACCATGCCCAGCTAATTTTTGTATTTTTAGTAGAGATGGGGTTTCACCGTGTTGGCCAGGATGGTCTCGATCTCTTGACCTCGTGGTCCGCCCACCTCAACCTCCCAAAGTGCTGGGATTACAGGGGTGAGCCACCACGCCTGGCCCCTGTGGGAACTTTAAGGCCCGGCAATTGAAGATATATTGCTGCAGAGAGGAGCTCCATTTACCTCTGCTTCCTGGGACAATTAAAACATAAATTTTCTGCTTGAGGCTTTTCACAAAGGGTATGTAAAAGGCTGAAAAACCATGCAACTACTTCCTTTTATTTCCAAAATCTTAAGAGATATTTCCCCCTCTTCAGCCACTGCCAAGGTCAATACAGGCAAGCTGCCTGTTGCAGAGTGGACCTAGTTCATTTGTACACTGAGGGTGTAGTCCTCTGGGGGCTCAGTGTTGTTACGAGGCGTCCTATTGGCCCGTCTACTCTGACCGGGCCATAGGTTTTGTCTTCCGAGGGCCTCCTGCACCCCTCCCAGCCGTTGAAATGGAGGCTCCAGAGCACCGGGCTTCAATCACCCCAGCAGCTCAGGTGCTTCCTCTCTGGATTTTGGCTTCTACATTTTTTTTTTTTTAAAGCCAGTTAAATTTAGCAGTGGAGAGTTGTATACCAACTTTAGCGACCCTAATGTTAGTAAGTTCTGATAATCGACTACCATTGGACCAGCTTCTTCATTTTTGACCTCTGAGAGTTACTTATTTTTTTTTGAGATAGTCTCGTTCTGTTGCCCAGGCTGGAGTGCAATGGTGCGATCTCGGCTCACTGCAACCTCCGCCTCCTGTGGTCAAGTGATTCTCCTACCTCAGCCTCCTGAGTAGCTGAGATTACAGGCGTGCACCATCATGTCCAGCTAATTTTTTTGTATTTTTAATATAGACGGGGTTTCACCATGCTGGCCAGGCTGGTCTCAAACTCCTGACCTCGTGATCTGCCCACCTTGGCCTCCTAAAGTGCTGGGACTACAAACATGAGCCACTGCGCCTGGCCGAGAGTTACTTTCTTTCTTGTCAGCTCATCAGTGCATTTAAAATAGCTAGCAGTTTTAGTTATTTTCAGTGGGAGAACTGCTCAGGGTGTTTGACTGCCATATGGTAAGACATGGAAGTCTAACGGACTTCTCCACTGACCCAGGCCCAGTGGGGTCTGTCCTACCGGGGCCTCTCTGGGGAACCTGCCACAAACGAGAACAGCTGTGTCAAGAGCCTTTCGGCTCTGGAGGCACAGAGCAATGGCCTGCCAGCTTTAAAAATCACAGGTCTGGGCCCCATCACAGGCAATCAGGTGAGAATCTCCTCAGGTGAAGCTCAGCCCCAGTATTCTAAAAATCCCCGGGGTTGGTTCTGAGGGCAGCTGCTGACCTCAGATGGCAAAGTGACAGCAGGGACCTGGGGCAGGTCCCGCCGGAGCAGAGTGCCCAGCCCAGGATTTCCATTGTGTACTTCTATTATCCAGTCAAGACGAAAACAGGGCAAGACAACCACACTCTTCTCAAACAACTGTACCTGAGTGGCAGCTCAGAAACTTGTCCCTGTAGCAGATTTAATTTTTGGACATGGCGTCTACAGTCAGCACCAGAGCCTTCACCATAAGCCTGAGAAACCAGAAAATATATTACATTTAAAAAGTGCTGGCGGAAGGCTGAGAAACAGATCCATCTGAGATGCACCTCAGGGAGGACAGGCCGAAGACCCCTAAAGCAGCATGCAGGAATCCTAGTGACTGACGGCTGTCTCTAGATCGATTTGCAAACCAACAGTCTCCGGAACTAATAGTTTAGATCTGTGTGGCTATCCCACAAGAACTGTCCCACCCTGAACTCTACCTATTGAAGCCAAACTCAACCCAAAGCCCTACACAAAATGGTTAGTGAACATGAATAAAAAGGTCACAAGGGAAGTAACACGTATTGCCATATTGTATAACATACTGCCAAAAAATATATGAAATGATACTTACCTTCACTGATAATGAAAGGAATACAAAATAAAACACATTTTTCCCACTTAGCAGTCACAAATTCATCCAACAAATATTTATTGAATACCAACTATGTGCCAGGCCTCATCTAGGGGTAGACAATACAGGAATGGACAAGACTCCCTGTCATCATGGAACTCACATTCAAGTGAGAAGAGACAGGAAAGAAACAAGTGAGCCATGTAACCTATCAGATGCTAGTAAGGCCAGGAAAGAGGCCGTACATAAGAGCATACCGTTTTACTAAGGTGTTCAAAATGGTCAAGGAATGGATCTCTAAGAAGGTAACGTTTGAGCACAAACAGGAAGCTATGAAGCAGCAAGCCACATGGCTGTCTGGGGAAGAACATTCCAGCAGAAGCAATGACATGAAAACGAGTGTGAAGACCCTGAGCCTGGAATTTTCGAGGAACAGTGAAGAGGCCAGCATGGCTGGAGCTGAGTGGTCTAAGGGGAAGATGGTGAGAGATGGAATTTGAGAGTATGGGTCCTGCTATAGTACAGGCAGAATCAGCTTCACAGGTATGACAGCTGCTCTGCTGTCACCATCCTGAAATTCTTAATACTCTGGTCTTTGAACCTGTGTTTTGTAAGTGAAGTCTGCTGGGACAATGGAGCACATCTGTGATCAGACACACACACTATACGTGTCCAGTGTTCCTCAACACCCCACTGGCAGGAGCATTCTTGATGTCCCCTGAGCACAGAATTCCGTGGACTCCCAGTGCCTGGCAGCTAGTAAGTCAAGTGAGAACTGAGAACCAACCATTGTTTTTAGCAACACAGAGACCACTGCTGACTCTGACAGAAGCAATTGTGATGGACACGTAGGGAGTGTGCAGTCCTGTTTGGAGCACATTCACATGAGAACGGAGAAGAGTAGCTGGAGGGGGAAACGGCAAAGACCAGGCTGGCATAAGCAGTAGTGGTGTGCTCTTCCATAGGGCAGGGACTGCTGGCTGGATACTGAAGCGCATTCTTCCCAATGTGGGCACAAAACTGGACTTCATTTTCCAGTGTGCATGTGGTCGGGGTGGCCACAAAACCAGCCTCTTTCCACGGCACTGTCACTTGTTTCCCAGCCTGGCCCTCAAAGCCTCCCAGTAGCTCCTCCAAGCACCTGCCCTTCTCAGTGGCTAGAAGCAGCTACAGATGAGCCTCAGGGAATAGAAGAAGCTCAAGATGGCAGGAGCTTGGATCCCTGAGCAAGCACATCAAGGGCAGTGCCCTGCTGACCTTATCGTCTTCCCAGGACTGTTATCAGAGCAAGAGAAACGTTTATTGTATTAAGCCACCACAATTTTCGTGTGTTTGTTACTGTGGCCTAGTCAGCCATACACCACATACCACACACAGCACAGAGGCATTGAGGGGAGTAAGAAGGCTTCCTCAAGGAGAATGTAGAAATATATACATCTCAAACAAGCCATGCTCACCACGTGGGGTGTCTGCCTACCTGGTAAGCCAGCCCCTCTCTTCTGAGACCCAATCCCAGTTGACTGGACCAGAAGTGGACATCCGAGTCAGCCTGGGCCACCAGGTTGCTTCTCCTAGGAATGTATAATTGAGCCTCAGCTCTTCCAGCTGGCTTGGAATGAGATTCTACGGACTTGGAGCAGAGAATGTGACTGAACAGTCTGGGGAGAAACACAAAGGGAAGGAGAGGAGAAAATGGAGTAAAGATACAGGGAGAAGCTGGGTGATGGGCAGGAAAAGCTGAGGCCTGGCTTGTTGGCAGCTTTTCAGTTCTTGGGGCTAGTTTTTCAAGGGATGGGGGATGAAGTTCTGCCCCTTGGATTCCCTAAGAGATCTCATTACCTTGCCAGCACTTTATTTATTTGTTTATTTATTTTTTAACTTTGCTGAACCCATTCTGAAGTGTTTTTTTTTTACCTTTTTTTAAAAAAAATATCAGCCGGGCACGGTGGCTCACGCCTGTAACCCCAGCACTTTGGGAGGCCAAGGCGGGCAGATCACGAGGTCAGGAGATTGAGACCATCCTGGCTAACATGGTGAAACCCCATCTCTACTAAAAATACAAAATATTAGCTGGGTGTGGTGGTGTGCGCCTATAGTCCCAGCTACTTGGGAGGCTGAGGCAGGAGAATCGCTGGAACCTGGGAGGTGGAGGTTGCAGTGAGCCAAGATTGCGCCACTGCACTCCAGCCTGGGTGACAGAGCGAGACTCCGTCTCAAAAAAAAATAAAAAAATAAAAAATATCAGGTGAAGGCATTCATCAACATTATGAAATGTTTTTGTCTACTGAGGCAGGTGAATCATTTGAGGTCAGGAGTTCGAGACCAGCCTGGCCAACATGGTGAAACCCCGTCTCTACTAAACATACAAAACACAAATTAGCTGGGCGTGGTGGCACGCACCTGTAGTCCCAGATACTCAGGAGGCTGAGGCAGGAGAATCACTTAAACCCGGGAGGCGAAGGTTGCAGTGAGCCAAGATCGCACCACTGCACTCCAGCCTGCGTGACAGAGCGAGACTCCATCTCAAAAAAAAAAAAAAAAAAAAAAAAAAAACAAACCCCAAAAAACAGCACTTCAACTTCTAGGACTTCGTCCTAAGTGAACAGTAAACAGCTGGTCACGTGGATAAAGAGGTTTTTGTAAAAAGCTTCACGGTAGAGTTGTGCATAACAGTCAAAAGGGAAATCAACCTAAACGCCCAACAAGGTTGGACCGGCTGCTTCCTCACTCCACAAGCACCGAGCACTGTGCTAGGTGCTGCGGATACACTGTTCTCATGGAACTTACAGCCTTAGACGGACAATCTGTGCATAAACACAGACTATGTAACTTCCACAGGATGCTGAGAAGAGGGAGGAGAACTCCACAGTGAGCACAAAGGCCCAAAGAGGAGCGAGTTTGGATTTAAGGTCAGAAAGAAAGCACCGTGGCTGTAGGAGGAGAGGAGAGATGAGAGGTGAGGGAGAGGCGGCACTGGGGCTGGAGCAGGAGAAGAGCAAGTTCAGTAAGGCAAAGGATGCAGGACAGTCTGGGGTCCTAGAGTTCAGGAGGGGCAATACGGATGGACTGAAAAGACGTCCTCAATGCCAGGGGCAAACAGCTGGGTAAGAGCATTTACAGCCCACCCCTGCCTGCCTCCACTTCCTGAGCCCACTTTCCCACACCCCCACCTCCACCAACAGCCTCTGCCCTTCCCCGGCTGCCCCGACTCCTCTGTCATCTTCTCACAGTCCCCAGTGCTTTCCTCTCCTTGTGCTCAGCCGAGTTTTAAATTATGTAGATGCATGTGTGCATTAGTTTCTCTTCCCCTTCCACACAAGTGCGCCTGTGAGGGCAAGAACAACAATGGGCTTAGTTTCCACTGTTTCCCTTGTGCTTGGCACACAGAAAGTACTCAAGAAATACTTGCTGAATGAAGAATCAAATGGCAGTACCTTTCCAGACACTGCTCCATCCATTTCACCTCCTGAAGGAACAGGAAGCTCGGAAGCAGGAGCTCCCTGTCTGGGGAACTTTGTGTGAGAGAGGATGATCCCAGCTGTGGCACGCTGGGAGTCCCTGGAAGGGCTCGCTGCAGGCCTGCGCCCCACCTGCTTTCTGTTTTGTAGGACTCACCCGCAAAAAGGACTGCTTCTCTCCACAAGCTTTGCATGTCCACTTGACACTCTTTTTTACCTGCAATGAAATTTCAGAAATACAACTCAGATAATTATTTAAAACAAAATGGAATTGGGCCGGGCGTGCTGGCTCACGCACGTAATCCCCCTTTGGGAGGCCGAGGCGGGCAGATCACAAAGTCAGGAGTTCGCGACCAGCCTGACCCACATGGTGAAACCCAGTCTCTACTAAAAATACGAAAATTAGCTGGGCGTGGTGGCAGGCACCTGTAATCCCAGCTACTCAGGAGGCTGAGACAGGAGAATCGCTTGAACCCGGGAGGTGGAGGTTGCAGTGAGCCGAGATTGCGCCACTGCACTCCAGCCTACGCGACAGGGTGAGACTCCATCTCAAACAAACAAACAAAAAACAAAATGGAATTGAACCTGAAATTTTTTTTTAAAATCTCAAGTAGCTGGGATTACAGGTGCGTACCACCACGCCCAGCTAATTTTCGTATTTTAGTAGAGATGGGGTTTCACCATGTTGACCAGGCTGGTCTCAAACTCCTGACCTCAAGTGATCCACCTGCCTTGGCCTCCCACAGTGCTGGGATTACAGGTGTGAGTCACCATGCCTGGCCCGAAATAATTTTTTTTTTTTTTTTTTTTGAGACAGAGTCTGGCTCTGTTGCCCAGGCTGGAGTGCAGTGGTGTGATCTCGGCTCACTGCTAGCTCCCCCTCCGGGGTTCACACCATTCTCCTGCGTCAGCCTCCCGAGTAGCTGGGACTACAGGTGCCCGCCACCACGCCTGGCTAATTTTTTGTATTTTTAGTAGAGACGGAGTTTCACCGTGTTAGCCAGGATGGTCTTGATCTCCTGACCTGGTGATCCACCCACCTCGGCCTCCCAAAGTGCTGGGATTACAGGCGTGAGCCACCACGCCCGGACCTGGCCCAAAATAATTTTAAAAACTGATGGAAAGAGTCCAGAAACAAACCAACACATGTGTAAAAATTTAGCATATCATAATCATAAACGTGGTACTTTAAAAGTGGAAAAAAAGACTATTTAACAAGTCTGGGGTGGTGCTGGGAAAACTGGCTATCTATATGAAACACAATCAAATTGGGCTGGGCACACTGGCTCGAGCCTGTAGTCTCAGCAACCAGGGAGGCTGAGACTACTTGAGCCCAGGAGTTTGAGGCCAGCCCAGGTAGCACGGCAAGAGCCTGTCTTGCAAAACCAAATCCGAACAACAAAAAAACACTCCAAAAGACCCAACTTGAAGCTGTAAAAGAAATTCCATAATATTTAAATTCTTGTTAAACTGGGGTCTAAAAAAAATTCCATAACATTTATTTTCAATTCTTGTTAAACCTGACTAGACGTCTTCTCTCTTAACATGATAAAATGCCTAAAACCCAGCTCTAATGCTGGAGAATCTCTACCAGCACTCCACATGGAAGTCAAGAACAAGCCAGGGTTGCCCGCTATTATTTACCATTTTTTTCTGGATGTACTAGCCAATGGAATTAGAAGAAAGTTGTAAGAGGTATAAAAATTAGAAAGGAGGGGAAAACCCTATCATTATTTATAGACATAATTATAACACCTGAAATAACTCCTGACCTCAAATGATCTGCCCACCTCAGCCTCCCAAAGAAAAGCCAATTTTTTATTTTTATATTTTTTGAGACGGAGTTTCGCTCTTATTGCCCAGGCTGGAGTGCAATGGTGAGATCTCGGCTTAGTGCAACCTCCACCTCCCAGGTTCAAGAGATTCTCCTGCCTCAGTCTCCCAAGCAGCTGGGATTACAGGCACCTTCCACCACGCCTGGCTAACTTCGTAGTTTTAGTTGAGACAGGGTTTCATCATGTTGGTCAGGCTGGTCTCGAACTCCTGACCTCAAGTGACCCACCCAAAGTGCTGGGATTAAAGGTGTGAACCACCATGCCCGGCTGCTACCTGATATAATTTTTTATCTGAAAACCAACATAATGAAATGAGAAGCCACTAAAACTAGACAATCTAATACAGTGGTTAGGTACAAAATTAAGATACCTTCAAAAATTAATATAGCTTTTATATGAGCAGACATCTAATTAGAACACATAATTGATAAAGAGTCCATTTATAAGAGCAACAAATAAAATGTTACCAAGGGATACCAAGGTTACTTGAATAAACGTAATGGATCATGTTTAACACCACAAAGATGTCTAGGTTGATTCATTAACATTAATACGATTAATATGATCCTCATACAAAATCATGAGGTTTTTGGGGGAAGTATCCAAAAGGATTCTAAGGCGGACAATGAGCACCTACCAAAAATTGAAGTGGGTAATGACTTAGCAATTTTACTTCTCAGCTTCTACCTCAAAACACCAATAAAACTGTGGATTTTCTGGCCGGGCACGGTGGCTCACGCTTGTAATCCCAGCACCTTGGGAGGCCGAGGCGGGCGGATCGCGAGGTCAGGAGATCGAGATTACGGTGAAACCCCGTCTCTACCAAAAATACAAAAAATTAGCCGGGCGTGGTGGCGGGCGCCTGTAGTCCCAGCTACTCGGAGAGGCTGAGGCAGGAGAATGGCGTGAACCCGGGAGGCGGAGCGTGCAGTGAGCCGAGATCGCGCCACTGCACTCCAGCCTGGGCGACAGAGCGAGACTCCGTCTCAAAAAAAAAAAAAAAAAAAAAAAAACACACAAAAAACACACAGAATTAGCTGGGCATGATGTCGCATGCTTGTAATCCCAGCTACTCGGAAGGCTGAGGCAGGAGAATTGCTTGAACCTGGGAGGCGGAGGTTGCGGTGAGCCGAGATCGCGCCATTGCACTCCAGCCTGGGCAACAAGAGCGAAACTCCGTCTCAAAAATAGAAAAAAAAAGAAGTCTGATGCTATTCTTTCTCAGGGCATAGCAGATTACCAATAATTAGGAGGGAGGGACTATCAGAAGCGAACACAGTGACTGCAGTGTTATCAAGCAGGGAGACAGGCGCGATCCAGAAAAGCTTAAGTGGCATTCTCTATCTGGCACGCTGGAAGTTAGGGAGGTAAATATGTTCTAGTAACACAGATTATCTGTCTTTAAGACTCCGGGGCCCGTGGTTTATGCGTCGGCGAACAGGCATATCAAGTCCCTGACCCCGCGGAAAAGGACGGCGGCAGAGGCACGGGGCCACGGAGAACGCGCCCAGGTGTGGAGCAGGGACGCCGCCGCGGCGCGCCCGGGCTCTAAGAACCGTCCTCCCCCTCTCATTGAAACTAATTGAGGGCTACTTCGTGGGGTAGGCTCTGCGTAAAGGAATCTATACTCAACCGGGTTCTCCCACTACCTGCTACAATTCACGAGAGGCCACCTCCGCAGAAACCGTTATCTCTGGTTTGTACAAGAACCAAACAAAAAGCTCAGAACGTTATGCGGGGGCGACCCCAATGAGACCCGCCCTCAGCGCTCCCTGCGCTCCTTCGGGCCCGGTGCATCCCAGAGCCACTCGAGACAACACCCACGGCCCCGCCATTCCCCGTCCGCTGTCCCCGCCCTGGAGAAGAAGGAGGGGGCTGGCACCTGCCAGACCTGGTGCGCCTGGAAGAGGCGGCAGCTGCAGCAGCGTAGCACCCGAGAACGCTGAGGCGGCGCCATCCCTGCTTGTGCAATCGCCAGCCAGCCAAGCGCGTGCGCTCTGCATTTGCCCCGCCGCGGCCCCGCCCCACGTACGCGCTCCAGACCCTCTAGTCCCCTACGCCGCCTCGCATGCATTTATACTCTTCGCTCCGGCCGCCGCGGCCCGCCCCACGTACGCGCTCCGGACCCTCTAGTCCCCTACGCCGCCTCGCATGCATTTATACTCTTCGCTCCGGCCGCCGCGGCCCGCCCCACGTACGCGCCACGGACCCTCTAGTCCCCTACGCCGCCTCGCATGCACTTATACGCTTCGCTCCGGCCGCCGCGGCCCCGCCCCACGTACGCGCCACGGACCCTCTAGTCCCCTACGCCGCCTCGCATGCACTTATACTCGGCCGCGGCCCCGCCCCCGCGCACTGGAACCCCTCTAGCCCGCCGCGCCTCTCGCTGGTCACCTGGGCCCCTCCGACCTCGGAAGGAGTCCTGGGTCCCGGTGGGTGCAGGATTCCTGGTAGCCGACTCGCCATCTGAGCAGGGCAGTGCCCGCATCTTCCTAAGGCAGCGGCTTCAGGCCCTGGGGAGACTGGAGTTGAGACGGCAGGGCCTCCGCTGACCAGTCCTTGGGCTGTCGCACAACGCGGAGCGGGGCGGAGGGGCCGCCCTGCCTGGCCTGCGCTGCCGTGCTTTTAGGCAGCAGCGAACAGTTAGCCTTTGAACCGGAGCCCGGGGTGGAATCCGGGGAGACGGAGGGGCTCACCAGACCCACGCTTCCCGGAGAGGGCGGCGGAGGCGCGCGGCCGCCGAGCGCGAAGCCGGTCCCCCTGCAGCCCCGGGAGCGTCCCAGGCCCACCCTACGGAGGGCGGAGGCGCCCCCGCAGCCCGGCGCTCACGCCGCAACCCTGCGTGGCTTAGGGTTGTACCTCATTGGAAAATAAAATACAAAAAAAATTAAAATTACCTCCCACCGTACAACCCTGTGTCTAGGGTTGTAATTTTAATTTTTTTCCCAACTTTTACACAATGAATAATTATCACAAAAGAAGTTTTTGTTTTTGTTTTTTTTTGGAGACATAGTGTCTCGCTCTGTCGCCCAGGCTGGAGTGCAGTGGCGTGATTCTCCTGCCTCAGCCTCTCGAGTAGCTGGGATTACGGATGCCCGCCACCACGCCCAGCTAATTTTTGTAGTTTTAGTAGAGACGGTGTTTCTCCACGTTGGCCAGGCTGGTCTCGAACTCCTGACCTCAGGTGATGTACCCGCCTCGGCTTCCCAAGGTACTGGGATTACAGACGTGAGCCACTGCACCCGGCCGACACTCGCTTTTAACAGCAGAAACCATCCCGTTGAAGAACACACCCAATCCTGACGGTGCAGGGAGGGCCACCCCTCTTACAGGGTGCTAGGAGAACGGTCAAATGCAAAACCGTGGAAAGCAACCTGGCAATACTAATACCCCAAGAAAGGAATCTCTTCACCCAGGTGATTTATTATTCATTCCCTAGTGTTCCCTGAAGAATACTAGGAAGAAATGGAAATCAGTGTTCTGAAGAACGGCACGGACTCAGGCAGTTCCATCAGCAAGCACCCGAGTTTGAAGTGACAACGTGCTGTGGAGAGGCAGGGTTACAAAATTAGAGTACATCGTGACTTCTGTGACACTGGCATTATTTTCTGGGGTGTGTGTGTGTGGCTAAGGTCGTAGGTAATGCTAATTTTTAAATTTTTTCCAACTTTTGTAAATAGTTACCAGAAAAAAAAATTGAGAGACAATATACCAATAGACAATGGTCAGATAACGAATGACAATAAACTGACTGCAGCTTCCGCAGTAACCCAGCGGTCGGCTGCGTGGGAAGGACGCGGTCAGGACTACTTGCTCCTCTGTTTTTTGTACCACCCTCCCCATGTCAGAACCAACCCAAGAAAGCGCTCCCCAAACCAGTCACAGAAAACATCCTGCTTCTCGCTCACCTCCAGTTTCCAACAGCCTGCAGTGGGAACCGCCTGGAGCCTTCCCCGTTTTCCACCCCCTGGGTCCTTGCGCCTACCCACACCGGTGAGGGCGCTGATTCCCTTGCTGTAGCAAGCTCTGAACACTGTTTCTCATTTGGGTGGTCTTCCTTCATTTCTACGTTTGAGTTATTGTGGCGGAGAACAGAAGGCATCTGCAAAAAATGTTTTATGCTTAATGAAAAGAGTAGAATAAAAATTTCATATATGACATCAGTTAAACTCTGAAAAAAATACAGAATCAACGCCAAAATACTGAGGAATAATCTGTAGCACTAGGAAAAATTGTTTTTCTACTTTTCTGTATATTTTTCTCTTTTTGGCAATAAACCTGTAATACTTTAAAAATTCATGTATATAGTTTTTTTCTTGGAAATTGTAAGAATGATTTCATGAGTGGTTTGATGCAACTTATATTACTCGGTAAGCAGTTTTAAAATATTCATGTTTACTTATAAAATTTAAATTTTTTATTTGTATTATCTATATATTATTTAATGTTACTCTTCTGGTTGTTAAACATTTTGAGTTATCTTCCCAGGCTGAATGATTTATGGATGAAAGTACTATTGTACGTTTTCATACACTGTATCATGTGAATAGGCCAGATTCCTCTTTTCTATTCTTTGGTTTCTTTGGTGTATTCACAAGTTTATACTTCCACATATTAAAAACATTTATCTTACCTCTGTAAAGACAAAAAATGGAAAAAAAAAGGCATTTATCCAAATTCCAAGTTATTCAAATCTAATTGAATATAATCAATGTAAGACTTAAAATTGCCAGATGTGTGGGGTTATATCTTAATTATATTATGGCCAAGAACAGTCTTTCTGTTATAAATCATTTGAAATTATTTTATGGTAGTTTGTGTAAATACTAGAAATTAAAGCCAGGCATGGTGGTTCATGCCTGTAGTCCCAGCTACTAGGGAGGCTGCGGCAGGAGGATTACTTCAGGCCAAGAGTTTGAGGCTGCAGTGAGCTATGGTCATGCCACAGCACTCCAGTCTGTCTCTAAAACAAACAAACAAGCAGGCCAGGCACGGTGGCTCACGCCTGTAATCCCAGCACTTTGGGAGGCCGAGGCAGGTGGATCACGAGGTCAAGAGTTTGAGACCAGCCTGGCCAATATGGTGAAACCCCATCTCTAGTAAAAATACAAAAATTAGCTGGGCGTGGTGGCACACGCCTGTAGTCCCAGCTGCTTGGGAGGCTGAGGCAGAAGAATTGCTTGAACCCAGGAGGCAGAGGTTGCAATGAGCTGAGATCACACCACTGCACTCCAGGCTGGGCGACAGAGCAAGACTCGGTCTCAAAAAGAAAAAAAAAAAAGCAAAGCTACTTAATTAAAACAAAAAACAGCAGCCACAGAGATAAACAATAGTACCTCTGAGTTTCACCTTCTGCAGCTTTAGTTACCCAGAGTCAACAGCCACCTGGAAAATAGACGAGTACAGTACAAGAAGATATTGTGGGACAGACCACATTTACAACTTTCATTACAGTATAACCGTTACATTTTATTATTAGTTATTGTTGTCAATCTCAAGGTGCCTAATTCATAAACTTAATCACAGGTATGTATGTATAGGAAAAAACAGTATGTATAAGGTTTGTTATTATCTGCAGTTTTAGACATCCACTGGGGGTCTGGTTTTAGATATCCACTGTATCTCCCGTGGATAAGGGGGTAACTGCTATATCTTTTAGTAGAAGCAAGAGCAGCCCCATGTGGGGGCTAACACTGGACACTGGTCAGTTTCAGCTCCTCCTGCAAAGTGAGGGTATCCTTGTGGCTCAGCCCTGGGGCCCCCTGTGGTCACCTGTGGCTCTTGAACCCAAGGGCAGACAGCTTGCTACACCCCAGGCCTGAGGATGCACTTCCTTCACCAGGACCCACAACCCCTGCCCATGAAGACCTGTGCAGCTCAGGGCATCCCCTGGTGCACGTTAGTCAGGACCTGCTCAGCCTGCACCCACAGGTTCTGCTTTCCATCTGACCTGGCAGGCCTTGCACTCTTCCACCCACTGTGGAGGACTAAGTGTCTTGAACTTCCAGAACACAGCCAGGGCCCCGTACTTGGCCTGGGGAGAAACTGGGAGGCCTAAGCAGTGGTTGGGGGCCACAGCAAGGCATTGCACACAGTGGGTTTTATTTCTTTCAGGGATTTATTAAGGCATTGAGCACAGTGTAATTTCTAGCCAAGTGAAATGAATCCAAGGAAATATATCAGGGCCTGAGGGATGTGCTTTTAAAGTTACTGGAAAGGATGATAAGCTGAGAGCATGTGTATAGCCACGCCTATGCGCAGCACCCACCCTGTGCAATAAACATGTTCTGCCCACGTTCCTCAGTCAGGAGGTTCAGGCTCCCGGAGAGCACCTGACGGTTCCATCACTTTGGTGCCCAATAAGCACATGCCCCCCAACCTGCTGCCAAGAGGCAGGAATGACCCCCATACCACATAGCTGCAGGAGAGCATCCACGGATGGAGGGACTCAGCTGGCCTGGCCACAGTGCGGGGCACAGAGGTATGAGGCAAGCAAGGGCAGATCTGAGAGCCTCTAACGCTAGGCAGGTGCAGCTGGTGCGAGGAGGGCTCCTACCGGGTGTAAGGAAGGTGGGAGCCACAGCCTCTTCCTGGGCCCAGAAGCAGCCGGCGCCAGGAGATGCAGGCCCAGGGAATCTGTCTAAGGCAGCTGGGTCTGCACCAGCCGTCTTTCCATTCACAACTCACTGCTCCTGGGAGAGCAGGAGGGGCACACCTTTAAAGAGAAACTGATAAGGGGGGAAAGGCAGGGGGGAGATGAGGCCAGCCCCACTGATGACACCCCGGGCCAGGCCTCACAGCTGCAGGCATCAGCCGGAAACTCCAGGCTGCTCATGGTCACTGGCGGTGCTGAACTGTCTCTCCACTTTCTTTTGGTCCTTGATCTTGAGTCCAATGTCCACTCTCTTCTCAAAGAAGTTCACCAGCACGGACTCCGTCAGGATGGAGGCCAGGATCTGCTCAAAGGAGATGCACCAGTCGGTGTCGACGGTGCCGCCGATGTGGGCTGTGGGGCTGCAGGCCTCCCCACCCACCAGCACCGTGTCGTCTGCAAGGTCTTCACACTGCAGGGAGCCCGTGCTGACCACCGAGTATGAGGACATGGACATGTCGTCTTTGGTTTCATCGTCAGACAGCAGCTGGGAGGGTGAGCCCTGTCCCTCGCCGCTGCCCGCCTCCACCACCACCTGGCTCTCCTGTGGGGCTTTCCCGAGGTGTGTGTCTCCGCCTGCTTTGGCTTGGGGGTCTCCTGCAGCTGGGGGCTGAAGCTCCCTGGCTGCGTCCTGATGGGATTCGGGTGCTGGTGGCTCGTCCTCCTCAGTGGCACAGTCCCTGGGCTTCCTGCCTGTGCGGGCCGAGAACTTCTTCCCCACCTCTCCGATGCGGAGCAGGAGGCTGGCCACGGTGGCGATGGCGTGGTACAGGTCCTGCTCCATGGGGTCTTCACTGAACATGTTGTAAAGCGTCTTGCACAGCTCAATGAACTGCTCCTTTTAAGGAGAAAAACAGAAGAACAGGCAGATGGTAAAAGACCAGTCAGACGGGGTCCATATTAGCCAAACTGATGACAAGGGCCAGCCTAAGGATGTTGGCTGCCGTCTTGTTAATCATCTCCACGAGCCCCATCAGTCCCATCTCACAGATCAGGACACAGGCCCAGAGAGGGAGAGTGGCTCGACCAAGGCCACACAGCTCTTCAAAAGGCTTTCCCCTCCAGCTGCCTTTCTCTCGGCACATAGAGTGTGCCGGTCTGACCTGGAGCCTCCCTGTTTCTAGGTGCGTTCCGTTGGCACACAGAGATGGATTTCTACCACGACTCTAAATCCAGTCAGTACAAGGACTTCTCCGTTGTGTTTTAGAATCACCTTTGGTTTTAATCAGAAGCAACCTCAACTCAGCCCTTGAATGAAGCTCTTTAGAAGGTGATGATGAGGAAAAGTACAGCCTGGGTCAGCTGAGGAGGGGGGTCCTGGGGAGGGTGGGTGCCACACGTCTAGGCCCCCTGGCCCAAGAATGGGAAGAATCCTCATCGCACGTGGTGCCCACTCTCCAGGCCTGCTGGGGGAGTGGTCAGATTGCAGGGTCCCCTACTGGGCACAGCTAGGCCGTGGGTCTGGCCCAAGGGCCATGGTCAGGCTGGTGCTCCAGACTTGCCTTTGGCTCAACGCTTGCAGTTTGAAGCTGGGGTCTCCCATTTTCTGGCTGTGAGACCCTTGGCAAGACACCACGCTCCTGATCTGCGAGACCAGTGAATGGAGAGTGGGTATGGAGGGTGCATGTGAGCCTGTGTGTGCAGAGCCCTGGGCAGGGCTGGGAGGGTGCAGGGCGTGGAACGCCTATCTTGACAAAGGTAGCCTACGAGCCTCTGGCTCCTGGTTCACGGACACTCAATCTGGAAACATGCCCCTGTACAAGGCCCTGGAGCAACTGGCCGCTTGTCTTTCTGGAATCATCACTGACTGGCAACCAGGACTAACGGCTCTAGAGGAAGGGAGGAGCCTTCCCACCCACCGGGAGATGCTGCAGTGCGGGTGCTGTGATATTAGGGCCCAGTCTTGGTCAGAACTCTCCAGAAATGTCTACTGTGGGCTCCAGCGGAGCCTACCTGGTTCATCTTGGGAAGATCCTTAATCGTCTCCTTCTGAGCCTCTTTCTCCTTGGCCCACATTCGAAGGTAGTGCCGATAGTCCGGAGAGCTGGTCCCCTTCTCCTCTGCAGGTTAGGAGGAAAGAGATTAATCTTTGTCATGTGAGAGAGAGGGCTGTGGGCTGACAGCAGGGAGAGGAAGAGTTGGGTGTTTTCTGGCATGGAGTTACCGGGGCCCTATTACAAAACACCCTGGCGTTTGGGAAGGTGGTCATGGGAAAAAAACCCAGAACAGCCACAGGTTTCCCCTAAATTGCTGCAGTGGTTGGACCTAAGCTGATGACAATGATCCACAATGTCTTCTCTCAGATGAGGAGTCACAGGGCAGCTGGAGAGAAGCTGGCAAGAGAGGGCTGGCTGGGTGCCCGTGGGGCTGGTGGAGAGCATGGAGCCTCCTGTGTATCCCGAGGCCTGCTCCCTGATCGGGGGACACATCCGCCACCTCCCGGGGTAGGGGGCTCCCTGGCAGTGACTGGGGTCTCTAAGAACAGCGGCAGAGAATGGCCTGTACCTCCTCTCTCCTCACTTCCACTTCCTTCTTGCTCTTCCTGTGGTAGTGTTTCTGGACAAACGCAAAAATGAAAAGAACATGAACAACATTCTGCTGTTGGGACTGCAGGCTCCTGGGGTCCTTGAGAGATGTAGTCTGTGTTTCTGTACAGCCAGCCCCAGGCCAGGCCCTGGGGGGCAGGTCCCCCATGCCACACCTCCTGCCTGGCCCGCCCAGCCCCGCCCTGTAGCACCAGAGCAAGGGCCTGAGCATTCTCTCACTTGGTCAGGTTAAAATAAAAGCCGCCAAACCCTCAATTCCTTTTTTTCAAATGAATACAGGTCTCAACATGCTGGTTTTGAAGTGAACAATGATGCAGGCTATAGACCAGTCTGAGGACTAATGAATTCTATAGTTCCTGCTAGAACTCAGGGGAACCCTAGGACCCCTTCCACCCGCGCCTGCTGTGCCTGTTACTGAGGGGTTGTCTGTGCACAGCTCCTGTGCTCAGTGCAGTGTTTCGGGGAGGACATTTGCCGGAGTTGGCACACACTATACTCCCTAGACGTGGGAACATGCACCTGGGGAGAGAAGCAGCCGACCAGCTCTCCTGGAGCTGTTCCCCAAAGGCAGTGTGGCTGGTGGGGGCACCTCAGGCAGGTCGGCAGCACCCCAGTTCTGAGCTGCTCTCGCTGGCTGTGTGGTGGCAGTGAAGGGCACACCTCTCTGGGCTCAGGCATCTCACCCTGGAATGGAGGCCCTGCTTCCTGGGGGCCACATGCGGTCTGAGGCCAGGGCTCTGCACCAACATGCCGCTCCCAGAAGCATGCGGGACAAGCCTAGAGTGGCCGGCTGGTTCCACGTACAACAGAAGGTGTACCTGCTTCTGCAGTTTCTGTCCTTGAAATCAAGGTCCTCAAGCTCAAGTCAGCCTCTGCCACTGTCACCAGGACTGCCGTGGGCATCTTGGTACACACTATTTTTGGTTCTGAGTCGGTTCCTTGGTGTGCATTATCCCCCACGTGAAATCACCAGGTGACACTATGGTTGGTTTTGCAAGTTTGCTGCATGTCACCAGCTCGACTGCCAAAGCCCAGGGCCTAGAATGCTCCCGTCACCTGGGATCAGATGCTCCCAACGGGCTTTAAACATAGCACAGGGATGAGTTCTAACAGGCACTCAACATGCGTGTCTTTCCTTAACAAAAAAAGTGACATGGAACATGAAGAGTTTTCCTAGGAAAGCATCCACTATTCTTTCTAGCCTCCACTCAGCCATGCTGTGTCTTTCACACATTCCAGTGATAGCATTTTGTATTTCTTTCCTAGTCACATGAAGACAGAGTATCTCTAACATGTGGCTGTGGAGGTCGTGCCCTGGGCCTGCTCGGCACCTAGTGTGGGGCCTGATTTACTGCCCACCCACAGCAGACATGGAGGCGGTGCAGAGGAGTGGCTTGGTTCTGGGTCCTTCTCAGAACTCATGCCCCAGAGGATGCAGTCCCAGAGGGGTCCCTGGGACAAAGAGCTTCCAGGCTTCCTGATAGTGCAGGAGAGTGTTAGGAGGTACAGGGGGCGCCCCTGCCTTCCAGGGACTGACCTTGAGCCTCCCAGGGCAGGAAAAGGTCCAGATCTGAGGCCAGAGGAGATGCTGGAAGGGACAGCAGAGGAGAGGCAGAGGGGCAGAGGGGGAGGAGCCAGGGTCCAGGAAGACAGAGACACAAGAGAAACAGGAGTGAGGACATCCACAGGGGGCGGCCCCAGCCCCCGCCAGCATGGCAGGGCCCAGCCCGCGGTCCCTTGGGGAGAACCCCATGCGGCCTGCTCCCTGAGCCCAGGTGGGACTGCCGGCCACTGCCGGAGCCCCACAGGAAGGCGGTGGTGGCTGCAGAGCGCTGGCTGGGCCATGGCACGTGTTCCAGTGGCCACTCACCTTCTGAGGAGCTGTCCTCTGTGAAATAACGGGCCGCCTCCAGGGCTGACTCGGCTTCCTCTGGGCTCAGAGCTGTGCTTGGAGAGAAGGCAGAGTGAGGGCAGGAGGAAACAAGGAGATCCTCTCAAAGTAAGCTCCCTCCAGCCCTGGGCAGAGGCTTGCTTTCCCCGCCCACAAGCCTGGCTAGTCCCAGCACCTGCACATTACAGTGCCCGGTAATAGTTTTGATGGTGATGATTGGTTCTGGTTATTTGTTACTTTCCTCGGCTTTTTTTTTTTTTTTAATGGAGCCTCACTTTATTGCTCAGGCTGCAGTGCAGTCACATGAACTTGGCTCACTGCAACCTCCGCCTCGCGGGTTCAAGTGATTCTCCTGCCTCAGCCTCCCAAGTAGCTGGGACTACAAGCACGCACCACCACGCCCAGCTAATTTTTGTATTTTTAGTAGAGACAGGTTTCACCATGTTGGCGAGGCTGGTCTCCAACTCCTGACCTCAAGTGATCCACCCGCCTGGGCCTCCTACCGCATCCAGCCGCTTTCCTGACTTTGACATTGTGTTTGAAAAGGAAATACATGTCCCAGATAGAAGTCCAATCAACACAACTAGGAGTCCAGTGAATGGCAGCTGCCCTCCTGCCCCAGTGACCATCTGGCCAGTGGGCCCTTTGCGGGTGTTTCACGCTCCTATGGGCACGTAGGGACCAGCCACGCACAGGCAATTTGCTGCTCTCCCTTTGGGTAGCTCAGGGATCGTGCCGCGTCATGCATGCTGGCCTGCCTCATTCAGTGCAGTCTTTGCTGGAGGTCACCAAGCAGTACCCAGGGTTGCAGATCGCATGGTCCTGGGTGAGGGTAGCAGGGCATGGGCCATAGCCCACCAGAGCCCAAGTGTTCTCTGTGTCTGGACAGGACAGGGCAGGGCAGGCTGAGGGGGCTCAGGAGTCTCAGGATAGCCCTGCATGCTCTCAACCCTGGGACCCAGGCCCAGTGGGGTCTGTCCCACTAGGGCCTCTCTGGTGAGCCAGCCACAAATGAGAACAGCTGTGTCAAGAGCCTTTCGGCTCTGGAGGCACAGAGCAATGGCCTGCCAGCTTTAAAAATCACAGGTCTGGGCCCCATCACAGGCAATCAGGTGAGAATCTCCTCGGGTGAAGCTTGGCCCCAGTATTCTAAAAATCCCCGGGGTTGGTTCTGAGGGCAGCTGCTGACCTCAGATGGCAAAGCGACAGCAGGGACCCGGGGCAGGTCCAGCCAGAGCAGAGTGCCCAGCCCAGGATTTCCACCTGCCTGCGCCTTTGTTTCCTTCTGTGATGAGGGAGATGACGCCTCCTTAGAGCACTGTCCTTGCAGCCACCCCTACTGAGCCCTCCCCCGTGCAGACAGCCTGTTGCCAACGCAGCCCCGCTAGGCTACAGCACCACTGAGAGGCCAGAGAGAAGTGGCCCCTCCTCATGGCCACGTGACAGGATTCTCTAGCTGAACCTCTGGGAATAAACCCTTAACAAACTTGACAAATAAATGCAGCAGTTTCAGTTCCAGCCCTGAAGCTCCACTCATGGCCCTCCTCGTGGGTTTTGGGTCCAGCTGCCTCCTCGGTGGGAGTTCTGTTCCCAGTGGTGCCCGGTCACCCATGGGATTCTCCTCCACGTCCCTTCCCAGGCCAAGGCCCTGCTCTCAGACCTCTGTGAGGTGCTCAGGCTCCCGCTCCCTCTCCTCCAATGTGAACCTCCAGCCTGCGGAGCCGCTGTGCCCCCTCGAGGCCCCACAGTCTCACAGAGGCCTGTCCTCTGTAGCTGAACTTCTGGACGAGTGGGAGATCCTGGCTGGGGAGTGGGCAGGAGGCTCTCACCTGGGGGAAGGTGTAGCTTGTAGAGCACCTTGAGCTTCTCTGTCAGGTCCCCGTGGTACATCCCGCCTGTGGAGAAGGCCAGGGAGGGGGCTGCGGCTGGCAAGATGGCTGCAGAGCCCCTTGAAGGGGGTCCGAGTGGGACCCTCTTCACAGCCTACGCTGCCCAACTCCCTCCTGGAGAGGTCACGGGGTGAGTCCCAGGCCTCCTGTCTCCCTGGCACCCTGCTGGGAAGGCTCAGCCCTTCCCTGGGGCTGGAAGACCAGCTTCTGGCAGCCCCAGACTGCATGAGGGAGGGGAGCGGGCAAGGCTCCTGCTAGACTCCATCTTGGCTCCTGTGGGTAAACTGTTCTTCTCGTATCTAGGGCCAGGGGCTCAAGCTGCCCCCTACTTGCTGCAGTGGGGACAGACAGGAGATGCCGGCATTTGGAGGCTTCCTGGGAAAGGGTGAGGGAGGGTCAGGCCCCTGGTAGGCCCTGCAGGCACTCACTCATCCCCGTCACGAACTCCTTGAAGTTGATCAGTGAGTCCTTGTTTTTGTCCAGGAGCCTGAACATGCGCCCTGCCAGCACAGGTGTGTGGGAGCCGCAGGCCCAGGGTGTCAGGCTGGCAAAGAGTTCCCGGAACTGGCTGGCATCAATCCGGTACTGCTCCAGGTAGGGCAGACTGGGGTCCCGACGGCTGGCCACTGTGCGGCTGCACCCCCAGTACTGGCTAGCCAGGTGCTTGGCCTGTGGGACACAGTCTGGTGAGATGGCCCAGCCGCTAAGCCTGTGGGTCGAGGGGACCCCTAGGCTGGTGGTGTGTCCACCCTCCCACTCTGTCCAAGCCTGCGGAGCCCTGGGGTGGTAAGCACTAGCCAGACACTGAAGCACCTCCAGGAAGCTCTCAGGGTATCATCAGCCCCTTGTTAACATATGGGGAGGGGGTTGGCTGAGAGACAGAGTCCTTGGCAGCCTGCAGGGGGCAGAGCTGGTCTGCTGGCCCCAGAGAAGGGCTGAGCCTTCCTGGCAGGGCTCCAGGGAAACAAGAGGCCTGAGGCTTGCTCTCGCTCCTATGACCTCTCCAGGAGGCCGGCAGAGCTGGCTCAACTGTTGTGACACTAGGGACACAGCGCAGTGGCCACCTTGAGCACAGAACCTGAGGCAGCTGGAGAGGTGGATGGGAACTGGCAACAAGAACAGAAAGACAGTCATTCCAACCATTAAGGCTGGGTCTTTTGCTAAAAGCACAAGAGAAAGAAAAATTCTCTTTGCACTGGGATTACTGAGAAGAGGGTATGACCCTGGAGCTGTGACGACAGTCCTGGCACGGTGTAGGAAGAGCAGTGCAGAGGACATCAAAGGTGGGGGGAGCCTGATGGCACATTTCAGCACCTGGATCCAGCCATGTCTGAAGCTGTGCATTGCTAGACTTTTCAGTTACAGGGGCAACGCGTTCCCTCTTCTGTGTCAGATGACTTGAATGGATTTTCTGCCATTTGAGAGGTCCTGCCTAAACTCCAAGAAGGATTCGATTCTACCACATGAGGTTCATGCAACTGCATCTGAGGATGCACTTAGATCTATTTCTCATTTCTATTCTATTCCCTATTTCTATCCTCTATTTCTAAGAGGATACTCTTAGATCTATTTCTTTTCTGGCAGGAAGCTAGGAAGCTGGTCAGGAGGGGGTCCTGCCCTGGCTCTGAGCTGTCACCTTAAACACCATGTAAAGGTCCTCCAGCTCTTCAATTGAGAAACCAATGTCCACAGGTATAGCTCGGACCTAGAAGGAAGGAGAAACAGGGTATATGGCTGGATCACAAGCTCCTGTCACAGAAGTATGGCACTTTGTGAGAGCATCCTCAGCAGACGAGGGCAAGGGTGTGAACTGCCCTCTCAGTGGCCCAGCACTCAAGGGCGGACCCTTCAGGAGAGGGCGAGGCCCACGGCCCATCCCTGGCCCCCCACCCACCAGTCAGCTCACACTCCGGGCTCCTTCCCAGGATGGGCTTGGGGGAGCCTCTGTCCTCAACGTGCAGCTGAGGCACAGGGTGAGGGACACTCATTTGGCTCCCGTCATCTGGATCCCTGCAGAGACCCTGGTGCCAGCTCTGTGGAAGGAGCCCAAGAACCTGCCAGCCAATGCTCGTTTGCTTTAATTGGCCGAAGCAGTCAGTCTGTGGTGCTGTGACTCAATGTCCTTACAGTGTCCTACAAGCCTGCAGGAGGGCTGCGAATGTGGAAACAATGGAGGAAGTCCCTGCCTTTGGGGGCAGAGACCACAAACAGGTCTTGCAGCACAGGGTGGCAGGGAGGGCCCGGCCCCTCCAGAGATGAGAACAGAAGCTTGTGGCAGACACACGCCATCTGGGGTGTGCGGAGGGTGGCGGCACGTTGCTACCTGGGAGGGGGCAGGGAACACGTGGCACAGCCAGGCTGGGCGGGCTCAGCCCAGAGGACGGGGCACGTGGCTTTCAGGGTAGGAGCCATCTGAGAAGCTTCCCGGTGACTCATCCACCAGCAGAGAGAAGTGACTGGGACCTCTCCCCACATTCCCACCTACACCCCTGGATCCCAGTCCCACAAATCCTACCATGACGTACATACCAAAGCAGTGCAGGAGACCGGGTGTGGTGGAGCCTGTGCCTGCCCTGCTCTGTGGAGAAGGCACTGCTGCCCCTCGGCCCAGCCCCGCCCAGTCCCCCCGGCACCCATACCACACTCCTCTTGGCTGTGTCCTCCAAGGACTGGATCACTTTCAGCCTCTGTTTAAACCGCATCTGCTCAATGTCTTCGGCCCTCAGGCTGCTGAATTTCTATAGGCAGAGGTGACTTGGTGAGATCAAGCCAACTGCAGGGCAGAAGGCCGCCACCTGCCCGTAGCCACCCCAACCCACACGCCAGATGGCCAAACTGGCCCTACTGGGTGCTGACCTCATAGGACACTTTCAGGAGCTCAAAGATGTCCACCTCTGCAGGGGGGTCATCACCGCTGGTCAGCAAGGCATGCAGGTGTGGGATAGGAGGAGAGACACTCTGCTTATTGACCACATTATCCAGGTATCTGCAAAGGGCAGAGGACAACAGTCCAGACCATGCCCAGGCAGAGGGAGCCTCCTTCCCACAGCTGGATGATGTGGAGGGACTCAATCTTTACACAGACTCCTAACAAGGAGTGTGCAGAGGACTGGGCACCCTGCAGGAGGGCAGAGGTGTGCCCCGGCAGGGCCCCCAGCAAGTTGGGGAGCTCTCTACAGGGCAGTGCCCCCCCACAAGGCCTGAGCACTAACCCTGAGGACGCTGGGCTGTTTTCTTAGTCGGGTGGGGGGGGGTCCCTTGGGCAGGAACACCTTATAACCCCAGACCCTACCCAGCTGGAAGGATGACGAGCTTCCTCCCTTTGGCGGGGCCCTGGGGACGTGGGACCTTCTTGCCGTGGCCAAGGAGATTCAGGGATCAAAGGTTGAGTCGCAGGAGAAAGTCAGGGGTGGGGAGGCCTGCTGCAGCCCAGGGAATCAGCTTCTCTAGGGACACAGTCCTGGGGATGGAGCCCTACCTCGGTCAGCTGACCTAGCTCCACCACAGTCCATGGCAGGTCTCTGGGCTGAGCCCGACACTCAGGTGGGAGGAGGTGGCGGATTCCCCATGCCCATAGCCCTGGTCGTATCCCCAGTCAGACCCCTGTTCTGGAGGAGGCCCCATCCACCTGCTGTAGGAAGGGGCGGGAAAACCAGCCACAGACTCCGGCCACAGGCTGAGTATCTTAACATCAGTGTGGACCAAAAGCTACTTAGGCCCACAGTAGAGAGGTGACAACCCTGCTGGATCTATAGAGTCCCAGGCAGCACCTGGCCTGGCCACAGGCAAGTGGCAGAGTCCCAGGCTGTTCCTGGGGGCTGGGGGCATTCCAGTCCGGACAAATACGCTATGTAGGAGGGTGGAATTGCACAGAGCTCAGGGCAGGGCAGAATGTAGCCAGGAGGGGCCGGGGCTTGAAGGCCAGGCTGGGGGCTAAGACAGTGCCTTTGTACAGAGGACCCAGGGGAGGGGCAGGGCCAGGTCTGATCAGAGTCCTGGGATGCAGGCAGGGGAAAGACCTGAGAGGGGAACCCCAGGGAAAGGGCATGGTGGGCCTGGGCTGAGGCAGCAGGCTGAAGGGAAGGGGCTGGATCCCAGACAGAATCTTCAAGAGATGGGATGTGGGGACTAAGGAGGGGGTGGAGGGGCTGGGATGACCCTGGGCGTTTGGTGTGACTAGCGGGACACCAGCTCATCCAGCTGTTCCAGCAGGCCCAGGGCAGGCCTGCTCCCTCCAGGGCGTGGGGGCTGCAATGCAGCTGAGCTTGGGGAGGTATGACCGGGACCACCTGGTGGACATGAAATGCCCAGCTGTGCCACCAACTGGAATTGTGGTCACTGGATCTTGGCTCTGGGTTGCCCCCAGGGGAAGCATCCCCAACCCCACATCTGAGTGGCGGCCCTCCAGCCAGCGTGCTCTGCCTGCAGTGCCTGCTTTACTCCTCCTGGCACCTGTCACTGAGCGCTGCTTCATCTCCCACTAGAAAGGAGCCGGCTCCTGACCCCAGAGCGCCCCCGGGTCCAGCTGCAGCCTGGCACTTGGTGGGCACCGTCACTTCAGGCTGACTGGACAGTGCCCAGGGCTGGTGAGGGGTTCTGCTGTGAGCCCCCGGCAGGAGAAGGACCCCGGCATGTCACCTGCCCAGCATGGTCATGGCCTCGCCCTCGTCGCTGCAGCCCAGCAGCTGCTCCATGTTGGCGTCCAGGACAGCCAGGGCCACCTGCAGGATCACCTTGATGCCCTCATAGAAAAAGCAGTCGACGATGACCACGGCGCTCTCGAAGGGCATGACGCTGAGGAAGAGGGTCAGGAACCAGGACAGCGAGATGCTGGAGATCACCCCCAGGTCCTGCATCTTCTCTGAGAGCTGCGGCAGGAAGTCTCTCGTGAGCTCTTCGAAGATGCCTTGGTCCACCAGGGCTCCTGCGGGCAGGATAAGCGAGGCTGATGGTGAGCCCACCCCATGGCCTGGGTGGGCCCTCGCCTGCAGCCTACGAGCCCTGGCCACTCCAGCCCTGCCAGCTCTTTGGTGAGGGCTGAAGGAGACTTGGGGTGCCAGGAGAAAACAAGGATGAAAAAACCCTTCAAGTCTTCTCTCTACAGCTCCCAAACCACTGGGCGAAATAACTATTTCTTCTACTACACTTGAATTTTATTTTGGGGAAATACTGATTTCTCCCTAAGGCATGAGAGGTAAACAGCGCCCTCAGTGACTCTGTCCCATCCTGATGACTGTGAATAGATGCAGCTCTGAAGGACCCCAAGAGTGGGAACTCCAAACACCAGACGGCAGGGGAAGGACAGGATAACACGCTTAAACATGAACCTAATTAACACTCTTGCAAGTCCATTTCCACTTAATAACAGATTTCACTGGATGTGAGTTCAGTAAAGTTGAGCATCAGGTTACATGGGGGATATATACTCTCTAGTTTTGATGTTTGCAATTTTCTATAATCAGAAAGTTGACAGATAGTTAGATGGATAGGAATTTAGGCTGAGGGGACTTTTATAAACCACCGAATGTGTAATACTACCTTCTAACTCCTAGGGAACCCACGTGAAGCCTGGAGCTCGGCCTGGGAAGGGCTGCCACCCTCGTGGAACCAGCAGGCACCTGGGGACCCAGGCGAGGCAGCACCCGGGGACACTCACCCACCACCCTGGTGTTGTAGTAGTCGGGCAGCATGCGCTCGCACAGGGCCACCAGGAGCCAGAAGGCCTCCTCCTCACTGCCATAGAGCAGAAGCACCGAGGTCACGATGTTCATTGCCTGCCGGGCACAGAGACAGCCGGGGAAGGCTTGCACTGCTGGCCAGCAAATAAAACTGTCTCTCCCCACCCCTCCCAGCCACCCCCTCCCTGCAAGGGCCCACATGATCTTCTTTTTGTTGTTGTTATTTTTATTATTTTTCAGGTTCTCCTGGTGAAGATTAATGGCCTCCTTCTACAAGCAAGTCTGCCTCTTCAGGAGGGCTGCCCATCCGGTAATGAGAAACTGCCCCTACCCAACTCCGGGAAATGCCAAAGGGCAATTTGTAGGAAACTGATTGAACAGAGTTGACCAACTCCTTCAAACTGGGTCAGAAGGCACCGGGAAACCAGAGAAGGTGGACATCAACACATCACACTTCTGCAGAGTGGTGTTGGGTGTTGGAGGTGGGATGTATGACCAAGCTGATGTGGAGGTGAGCCACGTGGCCATAGCCCCACACCAAGACCACTCACTCGGTGCAGAACTAGGACCACACACGGCCCTAGCTGCTAACAAGACCTTTAAGGCAAACAGCAAGCCATTTGACTCGGCCAGGAAAATGCCTAGATTTAAAATCAAAAGCTACCAGAAATGCTAACCTAAAGTACAATTAGATACCCTCATGCCCATCACTCTAACAACAACAGAACATAGCAAGTGTTGATGAGGATGTGGAGAAATCGAAGCCCTTGTGAATTGCTGGTGGGAATATAAAATGGTGTAGCTGCTGGGGAAGAAGTATGGAGTTCCTCAAAAAATTAAAAATAGGCCAGGCCACAGTAGCTCACGCTTTATAATCCTAGCACTTTAGGAGGCTGAGGAGGTCGGATCACTTGAGCCCAGGAGTTCAAGACCAGCCTGGGCCACACAGTGAGACCCCGTCTCTACAAAAAATACAAAAAATGGCTGGGCGTGGTGGTGTGTACCTGTGGTTCCAGCTACCCAGGAGGCTGAAGTGGGAGGATCGATTGAGCCCAGTAGATGGAGGCTGCAGTGAGCCATGGTCACGCCACTGAGCTCCAGTGTGGGCAACAGAGATCCTGTCTCAAAAAAAAAACAAAAAAAGTGCCCAGGAGAGGTGGCTGGTGGGAGTTTGAGGCCAGTCTGGGCAAGATAGTGAGACCCCATGTCTAAAAAAAAAGTTAGCTGGGAATGGTGGTACATGCCCTGGGAGGCTGAGGCAGGAGGATCCCCGGTCCGAGGAGCTTGAGACCAGCCTAGACAACATAGCAAGACCCCGTCTCTAAAAATAATAATAATAATTTAAAATAAATTAAAAATAGAAATACTGGCCAGGCACAGTGGCTCACACCTGTAATCCCAGCACTTCGAGAGGCCAAGGCAGGTGGATCACCTGATGTCAGGAGTTCAAGACCAGACTGGCCAACATGGCAAAACCCCATCTCTATTAAATATACAAAAGCTGGGTGTGGTGGCACATGCCTGTAATCCCAGCTACTCGAGAGGCTGAGGTAGGAGAATCACTTGAACCTGGGAGGCGGAGGTTGCGGTGAGCTGAGATCGTGCCACTGCACTCCAGCCTGGGCAACAGAGCGAGACTCCATCTCAAAAAAACAAAAAAATTTACAGTCAAATTATTTTGGGCAAAAGTGCTAGAAACACACAATGGAAAAAGGACAGTCTCTTAAATAAATGTTGTTGAGCTGGGCACGGTGGCTCACGCCTGCAATCCCAGAACTTTGGGAGGCCAAGGCGGGCGGATCACGAGGTCAGGAGCTCGAGACCAGCCTTACCAACATGGCGAAAACCCATCTCTACTAAAAATACAAAAATTAGCCTGGTGTGGTGGCACCGTGCCTGTAGTCCCAGCTACTCAGGAGGCTGAGGGAGGAGAATCGCTTGAACCCGGGAGGCGGAGGTTGCAGTAAGCCGGGATCACGCCATTGCACTCTAGCCTGGGCAACAAGAGTGAAACTGTCTCAGAAAAAAAAAAAAAAAAAAAGGCTGGGCGCAGTGGCTCATGTCTGTAATCCCAGCACTTTGGGAGGCCAAGGCAGGTGGGTCATGAGGTCAAGAGATCGAGACCACCCTGTCCAACCTGGTGAAACCCACTCTCTACTAAAAATACAAAACAGCTGGGCGTGGTGGCACATGCCTGTATGTAATCCCAGCTACTCAAGAGGCTTAGGCAGGAGAATCGCTTGAACCTGGGAGGTGGAGGTTGCAGTGAGCTGAGACTGCGCCACTGCACTCCAGCCTGGGAAACAAGAGTGAGATTCTACCTCAAAAAAAAAAAAAAGAAAAGAAAATGTGGTCTATGTAATATGATTGAGCCTTAGAAAGAAAGGAAATTCCGACACATTCATGTGACATGGATGACCCTTGAGGATATCACGCTAAGTGAAATAAGCCAGGCACAGTAAGGTAAATGCTGTATATTTCACTTATACGAGACACAGTCGTCAAATTCATAGCAACGGAAAGTAGAACAGTGGTTGCTAATGGTGGTTGGGGCATGTTTAATGGGCACAGAGCTTTGGTTTTCCAAGATGAAAAGAGGTCTGGGGATGGATGGCGGTGGCGGGTATACAACAGTGTGAATGTGCTTAAAGCACTGAGCTGTACACTTAAAAATAGTGAAGCTGGGAAATTTTATGTTCTGTATACCTATTTTACCAAACACACAACACAATCAAATGCTGCTGGGACTCAGAGAAAAGTACAAAGAGGACAACTTCTATTCGGCATGGGGATGAGATGAGCAATTAATACTGTTTTTAAATTACGTCTTTTTCTGCAGCTGGGCTGCTTCCTTGGGACACGAGGCAGGGTTACCACACAGGCCTGGGACCACAGGGGCCTGCTCCTGTGAGCCTCTCGTGGCAGATGCCGTCTCTGGGCCCCGGTCAGGCCCCTTACCTGGCAGTAGCCGATGGTGGGGTTTCGGAAGGCATAGGCAGTCAGCACCCGCCGGAGGGCAGCAATCCCGAGCTCGTTCTGGAAGGCAGGGTGCTCGGGCATGGAACGGTGCAGGTCTCGCTCGATCTCCTCCGTGGCCAGGCTGTACTTGCCAGTGGACTTCTCCACCAGCTCAGCGTAGTACCCGGGGTGAGTCACCATCTCATTCCAGGCCCCTAGAGAGACACGGGTGCCGGCTGTCTCTGTCCTTCTTCTGGTACTTTGGGGGCAGTAACAGGGCAGGTTGGAGACACCGGGTGCCCCACAGAGGAGAGGTGGGGCTTGGGGTCAAGCACAAACTTGAGAAAAGGTTTCCCTTGTGCTCCTGGGGAGGTTGCTCTACCCGAAAGTTCAAGTGGCTGACTTGCCTCCTCCAGAAACCACGGGTGTGAATGCTGTCAGAGCCTGTCCCAAGGAAAGGAGGCCTCTAGGGGACCTGTTTCCCTCCCACTGTGGGCGGGAGGGCACCACCCGGCCAGCAGAGTGCCCATCCCCCAGCCTCTGTCCCTCGGGATGCTCCTTCTGGTTGGGCCCCGGGCCTGAGCCCAGAGCTCGGCTCCCAGCTGTGTGAAAGAGCTGGGAGCTCCTGCCTGGCCAACTCCAGGCCGGCTCAGGACCAGACGAGCTCACATGGGGAGAGCTTGGGGGCTGACTGGCTGAGCTGAGGCTGGGGCGGCTGCATCCCACTCACCGGAGAAGAGGAGCCACAGCTCTCCCCGGAGGCTCTCAGGGATGCCCTTCAGGACCAGTGCCCGTGTCTTGGCTGTGCGGTACATGCACACACCACGCCCATACTCGAAGAAGTGGATGTGCCATGATTCCTCTTTCATCTTCTCCTTGGCCTGAGGGAAAAGCGCATCAGGGAGCCTGGGGGCCGAAGCACATCTGAGTGCCGAGGCCTAGGCCACAGCGAAAGCCTCGTGAACACTCCAGACGGTGCTGGCCAGCAAGTGTGGCCTTCCTCAGGATTCCTGGGAAAGACCAGGCCACGCTGAGCCACACCTCCCAAGGCTCAGGAGACCAGCTCCTCAGCAGGAGGACCCTTCCCTTCAGAGGCCTGGAGTGTGCAAACAGCACACTGAGCAGGTCAGTGGAGCCCCCCGGAGATGCCTGCTCCATCTCACGCTGCCAGGGTGCAGCCTGGGTGGGCACTGCCCAGTGGTCAGCCCAGGGCCCTGAGGGAAGGCCCAGGCCCAGGACTGGCTCCAGCTTTCCTCCTGAGGGCTCCGCTCTGGACGGAGGCTGGGGTGCCGGCGCTCAGGGCTCACCCCCTTGGCTCCAAGGTCCTCCATGGGCGAGTTTTTCTGGAAGAGCTTGAGCAGGCCCTGGGATGCGGTTGGCACCTCCTGCGCACAGAAGCTCTGGCGGCTGCTGAGGGGAGAGGCTGGGCTGGTGGGCTGCTCCGACACCTCCTGAGGAGCTGGGGAAGACTAGAAAATAAAACAGGGAAGGGGAAGCCCTAACAACTGTGCTGCCAGGTGGCCTCTGATGCGCCCGTCCATCCAGAGCTGGATCAGGGCCCGGTGCAGGAAGGGCCATGGGGGCAAACGGTGCACGGAGAAGAGCCCGTCTGGCTGGGCAGGAGGCTGTGGCTGCAGCTCAGCCCTCAGCTCCTCTCTGGCTGCTGGACACCGAGTCCTCAGTAATTAAACCCACTCTCACCAGTGAGTCAGCCTCAGGGAGCGGGTTCTGGGCTCACCCTGTGGGGCCCTTTTCTGAGGGAGGTCAGTGCAAAGCACAGGAGAGGCCCTATCCTAACGTGGAGGCACATCCCTGCCCACCCTCGGGCCCATGCTTCCTGGGCTGCACAGAGGGCTGGGCGATGGCCTGTGACGTTGGTCTGGGCTCAGGGTGGGTTTGGGGTGACTGCGTCACCCGGTTGCTACCAAGGAAATGAGTGGCCCTTCTGCAGGAGTGCTGGGATAACCCAGGGGGCATGCAAGGCCTGCTGCTGCCATCACGGTGCCACACGGGCCTGAGAGTGATGCTGTCTTGCAGAAAGCACAGTCCAGTGGGGGAGAAGCCCAGCTGACCGCCTGAGCTTCTTGGCTGGGCAGGTGGTCGATTCGCCATGGCGGGCTCTGGCCTGGGCTGGGCTCTCCACCCCTCACGCCCTCCCACTGGCTCTGGTCCCGTGGCCACGGTCCCACTCCACCCAGGGCTGGGGCAGCTGCCAGGGTGCTGGGCGCCCTCCTAAAACACTTCATATTCTGTGTTTTTTCGAGAGAACCCTGATCTTGGCTGTGGCGATGGCTTCATGAGGGTATACGTGTTAAAACGTACCAAACTGTATTCCTTCAATATGTACAGTGTATTGCATATCAATTTTACCTTAATAAAGTTGTTATTAATATAAAACGAAAAAGGAAAAAAAAAAAAGAGAGAACGCTGCTAGGTTCGCACCCAGTCTACCCCTCTGCCCCCTGTGATGTTAGAAATGGATTTTGGGTCCACTTAAACAAATGTTTACGACAAGCTGCCTGAATCCAGTGGGCACGGCCCCAGTGCAGACTGACTGCCTGCCTGGAGATCCTGCTTCCCCCCTGAGCTCCCCCAGAGGGACCGACTAGGACACACATGGGCTCGCAGGCTGTGAGGTGCCTTGGAGGATCACAAATCTCAGTGCCAGGGAAGGAGCCAGACCGCCGGGTGTGTGGTGTGCAGCAGACGTGTGCTCCCGGCGAGGTGGCAAGCGCGGCACCGAGCTCAGGGACCAGGCTGCTTTCAGCAGAAGCTTGGCTCAGGTCCCACCTTACGTTCGGGCTCAGGTCCCACCTTACGTTCGGGCTCAGGTCCCACCTTACATTCGGGCTCACTGGCCTCAGGTGGGTGTTCAGAGCTGCCTGGGATCCTATGTATTCCTAGTCCGGTCCTCCCCGCTTCCCCGAGGTAACCACCCCACATAAACCTCCAAAACCACTTGCCATCCTTGCATCCCACTGAAGCACACTTTTTCCTGTTTAGCTGAGAACATGGGAACAATCTGAGCCCTCCACGGGTGCCCTCCTGCCCGCCCACCTGCCTGCACCTGGACCCCATCCCCTGCCTTCTCTGCAGGAGTCACTCTCCAGCACAGACTTGCACTGTTATTCCCCTAAAGCCCACCCTCACTTTGGCTGGGTGTTGTTCACATATGATGTTCACTCTGCAGATTCATCCAGCTGTACACTGTATGTGTATATTAAACTTCAATTAAAATTCTAGCCCGCCCAAAAGTTACCTCCGTTACTCTCTGCTGACCTTTATACAAAATTTCTTGAAAGAGATCCTTAATCCCACTGTCTCCTTTCCCCTTTTCAAGTTTTTTTTCCCTGTGTTAGAAAGTGTATATTTATACTGTAATATTTTATGCTAATATCATTATATAGTTCCCTTAGTCCTCTCTTTTTAAGATGTCAATTCCCTACTACAAGCAATATCGAAATTAGCTAGTAGGCCTTTTCTTCCCACTTTCCTCCCTCTCTGCCAACATCTGATCAAAAGGATATATTTTTAATTAATAAGGCAATCAGTGAGCTTATTCTACTTTCCATATCTTTCCATATACCTTCCCTTTTTTTTTTCTTTTTTTTTGAGATGGAGTCTTGCTCTGTCACCCAGGCAGGAGTACAGAGGTGTGTACAGCTCACTGCAACCTCTGCCTCCTGGGCTCAGGCAATTCTCCTGCCTCAGCCTCCCAAGTAGCTGGGATTACAGGTGTGTGCCACTATGCCCGGCTAATTTTTGTATTTTTAATAGATACGAGGTTTCACCATGTTGGCCAGGCTGGTCTCAAACTCCCAACTTCAGGTGACCCGCCCGCCTCGGCCTCCTAAAGTGTTGGGATTACAGGCATGAGCCATCAAGCCCAGCCTCATATACCTCCCTAATCTCAGGTTTTGATTGTACTATGTCTCCATCATCAGAGACTATAACATTTATATACTGTCACCTCTATTCCTACTATCTAACCTTAATTCCACAGCTAAATATAATCAATGCTACCACCAGTCCTTAGGCCCAAGCTGCTTCCATCACTCCTTGGTTGTCTGCAGTCTGTTCTCCAGCAGACTCCACAGAAGCTGAGAGAGCCCCTGAACTCCTCTGTGTGTTCTTTACCTACGGTCTTTATACCTGAAGGTCAGTTTGGCTGGGTATAAAATCCCTGGGTCACAGCTTCTTTTACTGTGTATCTTAAAAATGTTACTCTGTATAATCTCAGCACTTTGGGAGGCTGAGGCAGGTGGATCACCCTAGGTCAGGAGTTCGAGACCAGTCTGGCCAGCATGGTGAAATCTCAACCCTATCTCTACAAAAAATACAAAAATTAGCCAGGCACGGTGGCATGTACACATAGTCCCAGCTACTCAGGAGCCTGAGGCACAAGACTGCTTGAACCTGGGAGGCAGAGGTTGCAGTGAGCCGAGATTGTGCCACTGCACTCCAGGAGACACCCTCCCCAAAACCCACCAAAAAGTTACTCTAAAATGTTGCTATTGTATCACAAAGTCTGATACCTCTCTGAGGAGGAATCTCTCAGGATCTTGGCCCATTGCAACCTCCATCTCCCACCTCCTGGGTTCAAGTGATTCTTGTGCCTCAGCACCCCCAGTAGCTGGGATTCTAGGCATGTGTCACCACACCTAGCTTATTTTGTATTTTTAGTAGAGACAGAGTTTCACCATGTTGGCCAGACTGGTTTTGAACTTCTGGCCTCAAGTGATCTGCCTGCTTCAGCCTCCCAAAGTGCTGGGATTACAAGTGTGAGCCACTGTGCCCAGCCTGGAATAATTTTTTAATCTTTAAAATCGAATAGTTTTATGAGATTATATGTCAATATCGACTATTTTGTGTTGATTTTTCTAGACATTCAATGTGCCCTTCCACTATACAAGTTCAAGCTTATTTTATCAGTTTTCCTAAATCACAGTTTCTATTATCTGTTATTCCACTGCTTTTTTCTGGGAAGGTGTGGGGTGGCACTACAACTATATATAAGTTGGATCTTCTTTGCCTAAACTTCTTTATCCCTTCTCTGGACAATTTCTTCTCTATTTGTTTGAGTCTCCTCTGACTCCATTTTTCTCCTATCTCTTCCTTATTTACCTTAATGTATTTCCATTCTTGTGTTCCTGATTTTCATTTCAGAAATATGTGTTTTTTTTCTTATTTCCTCCTGAGTCCTGTCAACTCTCTTCCTGTTTTTCTGTTGACTAGTCAAATTTAAGCCGAGCTTTCTAAACATTTGTAATTTATACCATTCTTTAGTAGTTTCTGTCGTTTTTCTAATTCCTTTGAGATCACTTGGAAACATCAGGACACAGTTTTCATCTGCTTGGAGGAATATTCTTCTGGTGTGCTTTCATTATCTGTGGGAGGTTATCTGGTTCACTTTCTCCCTGCAGTATCTTTGTACAGGGTGTGATCAGCATCTTTTCCTGTTCTTTCAGCAGGATGTTCTATGTGTGGGCAGTTGTGGGTCAGAGTAGCTTTCTGAACTCCACAGCTGGAGGGGCCTTTCCCCTGCTGCGGTCAGTCTGTGGAGCCCTTGCTCCTGTACTTCCTGGGATCGGCCACCTCTTTGTTGTATCTGAAGCTTTTCTCCTTTACCCCAAGTGTTCCTGCTCTGTTCAATCCCAGTCCTCTTGCACCTGAAGCTTTTCCCCTTTACCCCAAGTGTCCCTGCTCTGTTCAATCCCAGTTCTCTTGCACCTGAAGCTTTTCTCCTTTGTCCCAAGTGTTCCTGCTCTGTTCAATCCCAGTCCTCTTGCACCTGAAGCTTTTCTCCTTTACCCCAAGTGTTCCTGCTCTGTTCAATCCCAGTCCTTTTTTCCTTGGGGTGGGCTCTTTTCTTTTGGAAGAGAAGTTTTTGTCAAGGGCATGGGTTTCCCTCACATTCTTGATCTTTCCTCAGCCATGTAATATGTCAGGCCGTGATAAGGCTGTGGGTAGAAACAAAGCAGGATTTTGTGCTTCCATTAATAAAAAAAAGCCTCCTCTATAAACTGGAGCCTGAGAAATCTGCTCCCAATTTCACTGGCTGTCTCTCAGATTCACTTGTTGAGGTTTCCATTTGCTGAGTAGTCTCTTGTGAGGGGTATTCTGGTGACTTCTGGATTCCTTGGCTCTTAGGACTATCAGAGCCCCTTTTCCTTCCTGCCATTGCCTCAGCACAGCTACTGGCTCTGTGTCTGCACAGAGTCATGCCACAGTTGGTGGTCTGGCCCCCAACTGTGGTGCACAGTTGGTGCATAGAGCATAGCACGGAGGTTCCTCAAAATATTAAAAATAGAATTGCTATACAATCCAGCAATTCCACTCCAGGGTATGTCCCCATAAGAACTGAAAGCAAAGATTCAAACAGACATCTGTACACCCATGTTCACAGCAGTGTTACTCATAATAGCCATGAGGTGGAAGCAGTCCAAGTTTCAACGGATGAACAAAATGTGGCTTATCCATACAATGGCATATGATTCAGCCTTAAAAAAGAAATCTTGCCGGGAGTGGTGGCTCACGCCTGTAATCCCAGCAGTTTGGGAGGCCGAGGCGGGCGGATCACAAGGTCAGGAGATCGAGACCATCCTGGCTAACACGGTGAAACCCCGTCTCTACTAAAAATACAAAAAAATTAGCCGGGCGTGGTGGCGGGCGCCTGTAGTCCCAGCTACTCGGGAGGCTGAGGCAGGAGAATGGTGTGAACCCGGGAGGCGGAGCTTGCAGTGAGCCAAGATCGCGCCACTGCACTCCAGCCTGGGTGAAAGAGCGAGACTCCTTCTCAAAAAAAAAAAAAGAAAGAAAGAAAGAAATCTTGAGCATGCTACAGGAATGAACCTGGAGGACATCATGCTGAATGAAATAAGCCAGGCACAAAAGGGAAAATACTATATGCTTCCACTTATGTGCATTACCTAGAATAGTTCAATTCAAAGTCAAAAAGGTAGAACGGTGCTTGCCAGGGCCTGGGGGAGTGGGGACTGAGGAGTTACTGTTTAATGGATTCAGAGTTTCAGTTTTGCAAAATTGAAAAAGTTCTGTGGATGGATGGTGGTGATGGCACAGCAATGTGAATGTACTTAATGGTAAATGTTGTTATGTGTATTTTACCACAATAGTATCTCCTGAATCTGACCCCTTCTTACCACCTGCACTGTTCCTACCCTTGATGCTCGACTCTATCATCTTGTGCCCCTGCTTCTGTGACGGGCTCCTGCCAGCCTCCTTGCTTCTATTCTTGCCACTCTCTAGTCCAGCACTGCCCAAGAGAGATGATGAGAGCCACAAATGTAATTGTAAATTTTCTAGTAGCCACATTGAAAAGTCCTAAAATAAATTATTGAGATTAATTTTAACAATATATTTGACTTAATCCAATATATCCAAAATATTCGCATTTCAACAGGAATCAATTAAAAAATGATGGAGTGGCCAGGCACGGTGGCTTACCCCTATAATCCCAGCACTTTGGGAGGTTGAGGCAGGTGGATCGCCTGAGGTCAGGAGTTCGACACCAGCCTGGCCAACATGGCAAAAACCCATCTCTACCAAAAATACAAAATAAGCTGGGCGTGGTGGTGGACGCCTGTAATCTCAGCTACTCGGGAGGCTGAGGCAGGAGAATCACTTGAACTTGGGAGGCAGAGGATGCAGTGAGCCAAAACTGCCGCACTGCACTCCAGCCTGCGTGACAGAGCAAGACTCTGTCTCAAAAAAAAAAAAAAAAAAAAGATGGAGGTATTTTATGGTATTTTATGTTTTTCTCTTCATACTAAGTCGCCAAAACCTGTGTATAGTGATTTGAACAGTCACAGCACATTTCCATTGGGACCCACTGGATTTCCAGCACTCCATGGCCACATATGGCTGCTGTACTAGATGGGGCACCTCTAATCCACTGTCAACATGGACGGCCACAGTAACCCCATTAACATGTAAACAGATCATGCCCTCCTCTGGTCATGACTCTTCACTGGCTTCCCCTCTCACCTAGAGTCAAAGCTGCAGCACTCACAGGGCCTACGGGCTTTCGGTGACTTGGCCTTCTGCCACCTCTCTGGTCTCACCTCCTACACCTGGTCAGTCTCCTAAGCCCTGGTCCCAGGAGCCCGTGCCACGTCCAATCCTGTCTCCCAGCTTGCTGTGCTCTCTGCCTCCAACACCCTGCCCCAGACAGGCTACGGTTGGTTCCCCTGCTTCTTTTGAGTTTCTCCTCCAGTGCTGCCTGATCAGAGGTTGCCCATGAGCAACAGAGAGAAAATAGAGCCCCCTTCTTTCCCCTGGCACTCCTGATCCCCTCATCCTGCCTTATTTCTACCCACAGCCCTTATTACTACCTGACATATTGTATGTTTATTTGCCTACTGTCTCCCTCACTGGAATATTAGCTCTAAGTGAACAGGCACTCTGTCCAATGCGTTCACTGTTCTACTCCTGGGGCCTAGAACAGCAGCTGGCACCTAACAGGAATGCACTGAAATATGTTTGGCTGCATGAGGCCGAGTGCCTGGGAGGGGCCGTGAGGGGCGCTTACTCAGCTTTCAGGAAGTGTGGGGCCTCATGGAGGCAGAGGAGGCTCGACCACCCTGTTCACTGCCCCTGCCACTCAATCCAACTTCACTCTTCCTTGAAATCCCAGATGAAGCCCAACCTCCTCCACACCTTTCTTCATGTCTCCAATCCACACTGATTTCGCCCACCCCTTCCCACACACTCATCGACGTAGTAATTTATTTAGCATCTATTATTGGGGCGGACAATGTAAAGGCCTGCCTGGGCCAGACCACACACAGCGCTAGAGCACTGAGGACACACACAGCCACAGCTCCCACGCCCGCTGTCCAATGGGATGGGGCCTGTAGGGCTGGGCACTGACTTTTCCAGAGAAGCTGGATCTGTGAATTTGCATATGGACTCTTCTAATGGCCAAATGTTTTTGCAAATTCAGACTCAACGACAGCAGCAGCACATCCATCTTGCCACACCAGAAAGCAAGCAATCAAAGACGACCAGTGTTGTGCCCAGGGACTCGGGGCCAGCCCAGATGAGCCCCTCTGACCACAGATAGAATAAGCATAGTGATTCCAGTGGAAAGACACACATCAAGTTGCTTAAATCCATACGTTCATAATTACAATAAAAAGTAAACCAAAAAACTCACCGGTCACATGTGGAAGACACTAGAAAACCAACTCATCATTATTTTGACAACTGGTGGGTAAGAGGGAAGAGTAAAAGATGTATTCTGCCTTTCCTCTATGAACCGTGCCTGGGGTCAGCTTCCCTCTTTGGGAGAATTTCAGCTCCCAGACGAAAGAAGGAATGGAATGAGCATGCCACTGGCCACTGGCCACTGGCCACTGGATCCAGGCATATTCTCAATGACTGACGGTAGCATAGAGAGGTGGCCGGTTGCCAGACATCTCTTGTTGGAAGTAAACAGCACCTCGAGCCTGCCCACAGGCAGACCTGCCAGAACCAAAATCAGCTGAGCCTGAACGTGATCACGGCTGTCGGTCTCACTGCTCAACCAACTTAAAGGAAACAAGAGACACAGGAGCTTGCTAAACGCCCGCAGCGGATGCAATCAGCAAAACCAGACGATGAGAGACTCTACGGCACAAGTGACCCATTCCTTCAATAAAATATTGTGGAAGAATAAACAAGAGCTAGGTGGAGCAGAAGCCCGTAGATTAAAGGGATTTAAGAGACCTATCAACCAACAGTGACATGTGTGACTTTCGTGTGCCTCAGTTCAAATAATCAAACCGTGAAAAGTACACTTGCACACGGGGAAGTGTGAATACAATGTTTGATGATATTAAGGAATTCTTGTTAAGTTTGCTGGTACAATAGTGATACTGCGGTTCTACCGTCAAGAACTTCAGCCTGAACGCCTGGCAGGGAAGGTCATGGGAACAAAGCCGAAGTGTACAGGACTCCATAGTGTGGCTTTGCTCTGAGTGCAGCAGCAATGCAGAAAGGACGGCCAGAGAAGGTTCCTCATGGGCAATGGACCCAGCAGGAGTGAGGAGTACCGGGGTGTGTGGCTGGGGGTGCAGAGAGGCTGTGATGTTGCTGGGCAGTGTGGGTCTGGGCCAGGGGTCTCTTGCCAGCTCTGACACATCTGCCCCTAGGCAGAGGCCCACAGCAGGCTCCATGGGGTCAGGCTCCAGTGCGGAGGCTGATGGATGCCCTGGCTCTTCCTGGGCCCAACTCGACCCTGCTGCTCCCAAGGGGCTTCTCACCTCTGTGCTAGGGTCCACAACACTGGCTTTCCTGCTCCCGATACTGCCTGGCTGCTTGGATGGTGTTTTCTGGAGGAAGTCAGAGATCCTCTGAACCAAGAAATCACGGTCTTTCAGGTTGGCAAACAGGAATGTCATTTTGCTTTTGGTGCTGATGGACAGGGGGCTTGGCAGCACGCTGGAGCTGTCAGCTTTTTCGACAATGGTCACCTGAGAAGGTGGAAGAACTCTTTTGGGTGTCTGCATCTCAGGCCCTGCAGCTGGGCATGCTTTGTGAATGGCAGACTGTCATGCAGCTGTCCTCTCCTGGGCACAATGCAGTGAGTGGCCCGACTGCCCTCATATTCTGACTCTGCCACCCGCTGCACGTAACCCCGAGCAAGCTGCCTGTGCCTCTAAGGTCCCGTTTTTCCTGTCGATGGGGGGGAGCACACTGGCCGTGCAGGGTGGTTCTGAGGATGATGTAAAGTGTTCAGCCCAGCTGCTGGCCTTCACCGGCTCTCAGAAGGCTGTCCTAAAGCAGGGCAAGCAGTCCCTTGCTTGCAGGACTGTCCCCTGCACTTGTTCCCAGGGAACACTTCTTGACAGCAGGGGTCCTGGAGCTCCACTCTGAACCCCTCTGAGGTGTGGAGGGCACGGGACAGGCTTTCAGTGGGCACCTCTGCAGAGCCCAAGGCCTGGCAGGGAGACGGACGAGGGATGCACCAGCTGAGCACAGTCAGCAGGGGTGAGTGCTGGGAAGAGGGAAGGCTGGGTGGTCCCAGGGGAGGTGGCCACTGAGCTGAGACCTGGTCCAGCCAGGTGAGTGCTGGGGAAGAGACGGGTGGGGGCACAGCAGTCACCCTGCGGAGGGGAGTAGGACTGCCTGAGGGAGGAAGAGAAGGCCAGAGAAGCCAGGACAGTGTGAGCTGGGCAGTGGTGGGGGTGAGTGTGTACTTTTTTTTTTTTTTTTTTTGAGACAGAGTCTCGCTCTGTCGCCCAGGCTGGAGTGCAGTGGTGCGATCTCAGCTCACTGCAAGCTCTGCCTCCCGGGTTCACGCCATTCTCCTGCCTCAGCCTCTCCGAGTAGCTGGGACTACAGGCACCCGCCACCAGGCCCAGCTAATTTTTTGTATTTTTAGTAGAGACAGGGTTTCACTGTGTTAGCCAGGATGGTCTCGATCTCCTGACCTCGTGATCTGCCCGCCTCGGCCTCCCAAAGTGCTGGGATTACAGGCGTGAGCCACTGCGCCCGGCCTGAGTGTGCACTTTTTATGTCTGTGTGTGAACATATCCATGGGCTGTGCCTGGGCGCAGGTCTGAGAGGGGGAGAGGTGCACAGAAGGCCTCACAGGTCACAGGAGGCAGGCGGGAGAAGCCTCTAGAGGACTCTAAGCAGGGTGCCAACATGCTCCCACTGACATTTCAAATTTTGCTGGTTGCTGTGGGAGGATGCGTCATAAAAGGGCTAAGTGTGTTAGGCCAGGTGTGGTGGCTCAGGCCTGTAATCCCAACACTGTGGAAGGCTGAGGGAGGATCGCTTGAATCCAGAAGTTTGAGACCAGCCTGGGCAACATGACGAACCCCTGTCTCTGTTAAAAATTAAAAAAAACAGCTAGGTGTGGTGGCACGCATCTGTTGTCCCAGCTACTCGGGAGGTTGAGGTGGGAGAATCACTTAAGCCCGGGAGATGGAGGCTGCAGTGAGCCATGATCACACCCCTGCACTCCTGTGTAGGCAAGAGCGAAACCCTGTCTCAAAAAAAAAAAAAAAAAAAAAAAAAGCGGGGGTGGGGGTTAAGTGTGGTTAGGGAGTGGCTAAAGCAGATGATGGTGTCTTAGGTGGTGGCCGTGGAGAGGAAGGGCTGAGCTCTGCGGGGTGAGCTGGCAACACATGCTGTAGGTAGGACACAGGGAGGAGGGAGAGGTCGGAATCTAGGCTGATATGTGGCTTTTACCTGGGCAAAGGGTGGAAGAAGGGTCACTTCCCAAGGGAAGCATGGAAGGGCATGGTTGGGAGTGCAATTCAAGAGTCCACTACACCCACAGCAGAGTACGCTGCGTGCGCAGGAGCCTGCAGGCTGGAATGTGGAGGAGCAGGTGTGTTGAGGGGTCGGCGCTGGCTGGGCAGGCCGCCTCCACCCTGACCAGCTGCAGAGTTCCATCACCAGGGCACACTCATCCTCCAGCGTGGGCTCGTCGTGCCCCCCGAGCTCTGCCAGGGCTCTCTACCACCTGGGGTGTCAAGGGCCCGGCAGGAGAAATGCAAAACGGAGCCTCAGGTGTCAGGGAGACCCCTAGGCCTGGGGGACAGGTGAGTACAGTGCCCCGGACAGATCCACAGGGCCCTGGTGCTAACAGAATGTGGGGTCCGGGTCACACCTGAGCCTCTCGACCTGGAGCTTTTGGAGCTGTGGCTCTTCTGAGTTCCTTCCCTCTGACTTCCCTTGGGGAAACTGAGGCAGCAACTCTCCCACACCTATTCTCAGCTACATCTGCAACTTGAGGGATTTGTGCAAATGGCAGGGAGGTCTTTAAGTTAAGAATCTCACTTGCTGCTTCTTATAATTAAACAGTCAGTGCCCTGCTTGGCCACAAGGAAAAGGAGGCCTTGGGGCCTGACCTGACTCAGTCTCATGCCTTCTATTTGGGCAAGGGCCCTTGTCCTTGCTGTCCACACCCCTTCAGTGCAGTAGACAGATGGCCTTGTTCCCACCAGGGTCACTGTGGGAGTCCAAGAAACCCAAGGAGGAGCAAGTGAGAGCCAGTGCAGCCCCACGGGGGGGCCGGCCTCTGACGGCCTGCTGGAGCTGAGCCACGTGGTGTGTCAGAGAGGACTGGTGAGGTGGCCTCTGAGGGTGACATGTGGGACCGGTGCAGGAACACGGTCCTCTAAGCCCAGCCACGGAGCAGCGCTTTGCCCTGCAGGGCCTGGAAGGCAGGCCTGACGGAAACTCACGCGTGGGAGACCCTGTCTCCACTAGGCAAGTGACCCGGGAGGGCAAGCAGTGTGCCCCCACCATGTTACCTGCCTCCCCGACAGGGCAGGTGCCTGTGGAGGGGCTCACTTGTCCTACACCCTTCACCTGTCCCATCACTGAGTGACATGTGACTGCCTGGGCCGGGGCCTCCTCCCAGGTACCCCCCAGTGAGCCAGGGCAGAGCAGGACAGGCTGGTCCCTGAGCCCACTGACACCTCAGGGCTGGAAAGGCCTTGGCCTCTCAACTAGGGGATGCTGACCTCCCTCAGGGGTATGATGAGGTGGCAGGCGTCCTCCTCCTTGCTGGCAAAGCAGATGTAGTTGTTGGAGATGAACATCTGGCCGGGGATGTGCAGCTTGTTGAACGGCGTCCACAGGGTGCAGCTCGTGTGGCCGTCCAGCCGCTCATCCCTGGGCAGCCGGAACGTGGCTCGGTAACACTCATTCTTGGCTCGGGCGTCCAGGTCTCTGGGGAAACAAGGTGGGCGGACAGGAGGAAAGGGGACAAGGTCAGGACCAGCACACTCTCAGGGAAGCCTTGGGGCCTCCCCAGGCCTGTTTCCACATCAGATTCAGGATCCCTGGGGTTGTCCCTTGAGCAAGTCATGCTCAGGGGCCTCAGAGTTCAATAAAAGATGCATGCTGAGTGACTAGGCAGAAGGTGAAACAGTCACATAACCAGCGGAGAAGTGGCCAGCAAGCAATGTGTCCTGAGACTGCTTTGAAAAGGACATCTAGATGCTGGCCTGGGCAATGTGCAACCCATCCCTCGGTACTGACGGGCAAGCAGAGCCCAGAGCGCCTGCACTGGGTCCCACTCAGATGGAGGGTCCTGGGCAGCTCATCCACCCTGGGCAGGCCTAACCCCAGGTTTCACCTTGAAACCCAGGTGAGAAGCTCCCCACAGGGAGGTGTGGAGCTTAAACTAAAGCATGCGGCTGCTAACACAAATGCACACCTGTGTATCTGATGGCTGTGACAGTGGCCTGGCCCAGGCCCTCACCCCTTCGGTGACTCTGTCCACATAAACTCTCCCAGCCCCAAAGGAAGCCTCCTGCCTGCCCTGGGCTGCAGTAACCCGACCAGGGCCTGACTGCATTCTCACCGGCAGTGCCAGGGGTAGTCGCATTCCATCTCTGCTCGTGTTCTTTCCAAAAGGTCCCACAAGCCAACCTGTCACTCGCATCCCAAGGACAACATGCTTGCACAATTTTCTGGTCCTGGAGGTGGACCCCAGAGTTTGGGCCTAGACCATAGTCTGTGGGTGCAATGCAGGAAATGGCCCGGTTGGAATGAGGTCACCGAACACAGGGGTGTGAATCTGGCTGTGCTCAGGCTGGCTGTGGGACCCAGGGAACCTCAGAGATCTTGGCCAGCCTCTGGAGTTTCCTATAAGCTACAACCTAGGAACCCAAACATAAGTAGCCCGGGAGGGCCGGCTGCTATGATGCATTCCTGCCTATCAGTGCCCAGGACAGGGAAGCAGGGACCTCAGACCCACACATGGCCCATCTCCTTGGCTGGCTTCAGACCCAGAGGTCTGCTTCCACATCACACTCAGGACCCCTGGGGGGCCCATGGCTGTGAGGGGCCTCTGGCCAAGGAGTCTTGGGGTATACAGGAGAGCTGTCAATCATGGTGGGATGGAGGCCGTGCACTTGAGCCCAGATTCACCAAAGCCTTTCTGGGGGCGTCAGAGCACCCTGGCTGAGGTGGCTACATCCTGGCTCCACTGCTCACTAACCGAGGGACTTCAGGCAAGTTACTTAACCTCTCTGTGCCTCAGCTTCCTTGTCTGATACCTAGGGATGGTAAGAGCCCCTTCCCACTGTAGGGCCAAGAGGAATAAAGTGTGAAGAGCTTCCTCCCCGTTAGTGGTATCCTCAGGACATCACTGCTATCTCCTGCTGCCTCTCCACACGGGACTGCAATGATCTGTTTACCTGGCTTCCCTCCCAAGTGGGGAGCCCATGAGGGGTGAATGTGGACACCTTCTCCAGGTCTACACATTTGGACCAGGCAGGTCCCAGCCAAGGTCAGCGAACCTGGCTCACATGAGCCCACCCCAGCCCTGGAGGGCAACGCACCGCTTCAGGGCTGAGATGTTCCTGTGTGGCCGGATGGGCCTGGGCAGGGCCTTGTCCTCCAGGAAGCCCTCGCTGTCCAGCAGCTGCCGCATGGCCAGGTTGGCCAACTGCTCCATGAGCTTGAAGGTCTCGCCGATGTTGAGGAACATAGAGAAGAAGAGCTCCTGGTCGCGGGTGTCCACACGGATGCTCTCCGGGAAGAGCAGGGTGGCGTTCTTCTCCAGACGCGTTATGTCCACCCACTGCACCACGAGGCTCACTGTGCCCGCAGGGACAGACACACCGCGGGGTAGGGCCTGGCAGGGTGAGGCTCCTGATGCCCATCCGTACCCCAGGCCCACCCCAGGGAACCGCTCTGGGGGCAGCACTTCCTGCATGCCCAGGCCTGGCTGGGGTAGGTCACGCCCTCCACGTGGAGGGACCAGGCCACTGAGGTGTCCACTGCCTTCCAGACCAACCACACACGGTGAGTGTCTGCCCCACCAGTGGCTGAACGGGAAAGGAACGAATGTGCGGAGGTGAATCACTGAGACCCACCCAGCAGCTCCCCCAAGTGGGAACGCATGGAGGTGTGAACAGTCACAGCACAGTGCGGCCAACACACAGCAGGACACAGCCCCTGCTGACGGGAGGTGACTGGCCACTTGGTCGTGACAGATAAGCGGCAAGGGCCGGAGGGGCACAGGGAGGCTGTGGGCCGAGAGAGGCGAGGAGGGAGGAGGGCTTGGTGTGCTTGGGGATGGCTAAGACCCTGGGGGCTCTTTCTGGAGCTGCTGGGAAACCAGGCTCGCATCCTGTGGCCAGGATGTCTGCAGGGAGGAACCTGCAGCAGATGAGGGCTGTGGCACGCACCCAAGGCATTGCATGACATGGAATCACCAGGAATTCAGGGCAGACGTGTGCCCGAATACGCCAGCTCGGCAGAAGAGGGCAGGGCAGGCGTGTGGAGTCACCATGTAGAGAACCCTACTGGCGAGTGGTGGGCATAGTAAAAGTTGGCTGGGAGCAGGTGGACGCCGGGCCAAGGCCGGACAGTCCCACCCTGGGCTGTCAAGGTGACATTTGGGTTTCAGGGAGGTCCCTCTGGTGGCCATGTGGGGACGGAGTATCTGGGGGCTCAGGGCAGGGAGGGGCTGAGGGTGTGGGGGCTGGGGCACACTGAGGGGCGGGCTCACCTTCCTTCCCCAGCAGGAAGGAGTAGAAGCACAGGTGGTTGACCGTCAGGTACAGCCAGCCCTGCCGGGGCACGCGGCCCTTCCAGTAGCTGCAGGAGTAGTAATTCACCAGCTTCTCGCCCTCAGGCATCCCAAACTGCTTCCGCATCTTCAGCTCAGCCTCCTTGAACTTCCCGGGGTCCTCGTCTCCCTGGGGCTGCAGGTTCTTGTTCTCTTCTGCAATGATCCCCTGGAGGAAGGCAAAGGACAAGGGCTTGCCCTGCACAGTCCTGGACAGCTCAAAGGGTGGAGCAGAGAGGCCCAGGCAACCCGGGACTCATGGACCTTGGTCTAAGGGCTACAGGCACAGGTGGGAACAGTCAGTGGCTCTTGCTGGCTTGCAGTCAAGGCACACGGGTGAGAGACGCTGCCTGTGTGACTCTAGACAAAGTTCCTGCAACTCCCTGAACTACTGTCATCACCAGTTGTGAGCAGAGACTTTTTTAAAAAATTAAGACAGGGTCTCACTCTGTCACCCAAGCTGCAATGCAGTGGCTCAACCATGGCTCACTGCAGCCTCAACTCAAGAGCTGAAGCCATCCTCCTGCCTCAGCCTCCCGAGTAGCTGGGACTATAGGTGTACTCCACCACACCTGGCTAATTTTGTACTTTTTGTAGAAATGGGGTTTTGCCATGTTGCCCAAGCTGGTCTCAAACTCCTGGGCTCAAGTGATCTGCCCGCCTCAGCCTCCCAAAGTGCTGGGATTACAGGCGTGAGCCACTGTGTCTGCCCGGACGCTTTTAAAATGAATATTTCAGTTATTTTCATGTAAAATTGTTGAAACGTATTATCCATAAACATGGTAAAAAATGCATACGGTAGAAATGTGTATTCAGTGAAAAGGGAATCTTTTCTAGCTCTCTGTAGTGACTTTCCTGGTTCCATCCAGACATGCAAACACCGACGGATTCATAAGCAAATGTATGTTTTCCTCTTTCCCCCTTTATCTGCCCAAATGGGATCACCCTGTAGCTCTGTTCTGTAAAGTGCTTCTCTTATCACATCCTGGAGGACATTCTGCACTTGGCCGCCTGTATGCCAGGGGCCTCCTGCCTCTTGGCCCTGCACACAAACCAGCGGCAGGACCCACAGGTTCCGGGCCCGTCCATACTCCCTCATGCTGCTGGCATTGTTGCAGGGCTCAGGGTGCCCAGAGACATCCCCCTGGGCCACAGAGCCAGCCCCAAGCCTCCTGGGGTAAAACAGGTCCTCAGCAGTGCCCTCAGCTCAAAATGTACACGTTGATTTTCTAGAAAGACAATTACAAGATAAACTAGAGTCAGTCAAGGTCAGTGCTGGTGGCTGGGCCACCTCCCATCCCTCTGTCCATGGGCAGCGAGGACAGCCATGAGCCTAGGTGAGGACTGAAAGGGGGGATCTGTTCTGATTTCTTCTATTTCTCAGAGTAGCCAGGGAAGGAAACTAGAATATGCCATCCCAAAATATGCCTTTTTGACATAAGAAGTATTTTGAGCTGAAGGCAATTAAGTAGCAGCAAACACAGGAAAAGCTCTTTCTGCCCTCCCTCCCCCTTTCTGCCTAAAAGCTGGATATACGTTCTCCTTTATTGGAGACAATTCTAGATTCCTATCAGCCCAGAGATGACACTGGACGCATCTGCAAACAAACCTTACTCCATTAGTTTCATCCCATGTATTATCTTCTCACAGTTTCCTGCCCTTAGAAGCCTAAGCTGTTTTTGTCTGTCCTGTTATGGTTCTTTAAGTGGACTGTTCCTGTGTTAAGAGGCTGTGAAAACCCAATTCTAACTAAACTTTTGAGTCACCTATCCAGGTTTCTCCCATGAATATATAAGATATACACATTAGTAAACTTCTGTTTTTCTCTTGTTAATCTGCCTTTTGTAACAGAGCCCCAGCCAAGAACCTAAATGGGGCGAAGGAAAGGAGAAGGGTTTTTCTTCTCTCCCACCAGTGCTACCGCAGCTGCGATCTAAACATCTCTCTCCAAAGTGCTGGGATTACAGGTGTGAGCCACCGCGCCTAGCCAAATTTGTGTTCTTTTAAGCCACTCAGTTTATGGTAATTTGTTGCAGAAGCAACTGGAAATTAATAAATGTTATTCTAATAAAGTGCCCATTTTGTCTAAATTCTTTTTTTTTATTTTTTATACAGGGTCTCACTCTGTTGCCCAGGCTGGAATGCAGTGGCGCCATCTTGGCTCACTGCAACCTCTGCCTCCCGGGTTCAAGCAATTCTTGTGCCTCAGCCTCCCAAATAGGTGGGATTACAGGGGCACAACACTATGCCCAGCTAATTTTTTATATTTTTAGTAGAGACAAGGTTTTGCCATGTTGGCCAGGCTGGTCTTAAACTCCTGGCCTCAAATGATCCACCTGCCTTAGCCTCCCAAAGTGCTAGGATTACAGGTGTGAGACACCACGCCCAGCCCCATTTTGTCTAAATTCTTAAAGGTACTGGTTTAAGGCTGTTTTGTTATCCTCTCTCTTTGGAGTTTTGCTTTTTTACAGATGCTCCTCACGGCGTATTTTGAGATGGAGTCTCGCTCTGTCGCCCAGGCTGGAGTGCAGTGACGCGATCTCGGCTCACTGCAACCTCCGCCTCCGGGGTTCAGGCCATTCTCCTGCCTCAGCCTCCCAAGTAGCTGGGACTACAGGCCCCCGCCACCACGCCCAGCTAATTTTTCTGTATTTTTAGTAGAGACAGGGTTTCACTGTGTTAGCCAGGATGGTCTCAATCTCCTAACCTAGTCTCATGATCTGCCTGCCTCGGCCTCCCAAAGTGCTGGGATTACAGATGTGGGCCACCACACCTGGCCCTTTAAACTGTATATTCTACATATATGAATACACTGTAGGGTAAAATCCAAGGAATGGAATTTTTGGGTAAAGGGCATGTGTCTTTTAAAATAACGTTAGTTTTATAATAAAAAATAACTCAAAATATCCTATTGTTTCCAGCATCTCTTCTGGCAAACAGAATTGTCTATCTGCATATACCTCCTAAGGCACTTGGGTAGGAATGGAAGCCCTGCACTAGGCTTCAGCAGCCTCCAGTGCCCGCCCCAGGGTAAGAGGAGGCTTTCCTGGGTCACGAGTTCCTCTGCCCCTTTCAACTCCAAGAGAAGGAGCGCTGACACTTCAGTCTCCACCTTTGTAAAATGGGGACGCACCCTACATCGTGAAGATTAAATAGGATAACACACGAGAACACTGCTGGCAGGGAAGGGTGAGGACAGGGAGTGGTGAGTAAACCTTACGTGTATCTTGCCCTTGACGAAGGTGGTGATATCTTCCTCACTGTCGAAGATGGACAGTGTCTGCAGCAAGTTATTTTCCAGCCATTCCCAGTGTTTTGTGATCTCTTTGCGGGAAGAACCTAGAAGAGGTTTGGTGAAGTAAAAGAAAAATCACAAATTCACCAGGCCTTAAACGCACATTCAAAGAAGCGAGATGAAAGTGGGTGACCTAATTTGCTAAATCTAAGTGACCAGAATCTTCAAGCTGCTTTTCCCTCTTAAGCTGATGAATATGTACATAACAAAAGTAATAAATGGTCCTGGTAAAAAAACAAAAAATTAAACGTCCAGGCTGAATCACAGTCGTGTGGGAGAGAATGTTTCCACCTGTCCCTGAAGCCAACAAGGAGAGTCACTAAGTCTCCAGTGTGTCCTAGAAATAGTGTATGCACCTGCAAGCTTGCTAACTTATACTTTTCCTCAAGTTGAAGGAACTTAATGTGGCTTTTGCTATGTATGTGATTAATCAAACACAGTCATACTTTGTATAAATGAATCCAGCTCTTTCCTGAGAATCTAGGTATCCACAGATAAGCAGCCGGAGCTTCCTACAAGACTCCAGGCCCTGCAGCCATAAAAAATGATGAGTTCATGTCCTTTGTAGGGACGTGGATGAAACTGGAAAACATCATTCTCAGTAAACTATCGCAAGGACAAAAAACCAAACACCGCATGTTCTCACTCATAGGTGGGAATTGAACAATGAGAACTCATGGACATAGGAAGGGGAACATCACACTCCGGGGACTGTTGGGCGGGGGGGAGGGACAGCATTAGGAGATATACCTAATGCTAAATGATGAGTTAAGGGGTGCAGCAAACCAACATGGTACATGGATACACATGTAACAAACCTGCACATTGTGCACATGTACCCTAAAACCTAAAGTATAAAAAAAAAAAAAAAAGACTCCAGGCCCCTGGCCAGCTAGGCTCCTGCTGGGCAGGTGAGTAGCTACTGCCCCTCTCTTCAGTTTCTCCTGGCCACCTTCTTACCTAGTGTCTGCTCCACCTAGGAGGGAGTGGGTCCCTGTCCTCCATAGGCCCAATGGAAATAAAAAAAAATGTAGAGAAAATCTGGGCGCCGTGGCTCATGCCTGTAATCCCAGCACTTTGGGAGGCTGAGGCAGGAGGGTCGTTTGAGCCCAGGAGTTCGAGACCAGCCTGGGCAGCATGGCGAAACCAAAAATACAAAAAATTAGCTGGGTGTGGTGGCATGCACCTGTGGTCCCAGCTACTCAGGATGCTGAGGTGGGAGGATTGCTTGAGGCTGGGAGGTGCAGGCTGCAGTGCAGCCTGAGTGACAAAGTGAGACCTTGTCTCAAAAAAACAAAACAACACACAAAACAAAAACGTAGAGCAGGCAGCACGATGCCACTTTCAAAGGCTGGAAGAATTGTTTGCTCCCATTAAGGAATTGGGGAAGAAGCCCCAGGGGGAAGAGCAAAGGGATGAGGGGAGATCTCTGCCTGGCCTGGCTCCCCCTACCCCCAGCACCTGTTTCTGGGGTTTTGCCTGTGCTGAACGAACACAAGGATGAGGAGCGAATGACATCCTGAATCGTTCTCAGCTGTCGGGGGGGTGGGACAGGAGGCCCACCCACCAGGCATGAAGACAGCCTCAGCCAAGACAGGGCGGATTCTCGTTATTCAAGTGGTCAGATTCTGTAAGGTGGCTGCGAACGCTGACTTAGCGAATCCTGAACCACTACTCCGGGGGAACACAGGGTTAGGTTCCTCGAGCCTCTAATCACACCTTTGTCGACTGACCGATACATAACTGTTTTACATGTGTTTGCTTAAAGATGCCTTATTTAATACGTATCCCTGATCGACTGGCACTGATCTCATGGCCAGCAGCGCTATCACTCACGCCTGAACGAAGCTGCTCTCATGCACGGATCTCCTTCACCAGGCACAACCCAGCCTTCTTGCTCTTAGGAACAAGAGCGCTTCGGCGCCATGCTCGAGAGTCCAGAGTCACTGTGAACCAGACGTCTCTGCTGGCGTGCCTGCCCCTGGCCACCTTCCTTCCCTCCCTGAGCAGGCTCTTCTGCCAGCTGGAGACAGCTCTGACCCTCCCTCCAGGCCAGGCTGGGCCTGTCACCTGCTCCAGCCCGTGGCACCCGCTCATGGCTGTGTCACAGCCTGGCTGTTCTGCTTGGGACTGATTTGTTTGCTTTGTCAAATCTCCTCAAGCAGACCCTGACCTAAGAAGTGAGGCCACAGGACAGATCCTCCCAATTGGCCTGGGGGAGGATGCCCACGGGAAAACGATTCCACCCAGAATCACACAGCTTGCAGTGAGTCACAAAAGGCCCCCAGAATTACTCCTGGAAGCCCCTTAAGTCATCCATAACTTACTTTAACCTTTTTTTTTTTTCATTTTTCTTTGCATTTCTATTATAGCCTCCTTTCCCTGATGCACAGAGGCCAAGGCCTAGTTGGTAGGTAGAGATTTCTTTTTCGGTTTCTTTGCCAGGAACCCACAGTTGAATTTGGTAGTCAAATTTACATGTGGTACAACTCTACCGTATTATTTTCTTTTATACATACATTCCTAGAAAACAAACAGAAGAAATCTCCTCGCTGCCTGTGTGGATGTGTCAACACTTTAATTAAAAATATTTATAGGCTGGGCATGGTGGCTCAGTCCTATAATCCCAGCACTCTGGGAGGCTGAGGCAGGGGGATTGCTTGAGCCCAGGAGTTTGAGATCAGCCTGGGAAACATGGCTGTCTCTATAAAAAATAGAAAAAATGAGGCATGGTTGCGTGGGCCTGCAGTTCCAGCTAATCAGGAGGCTGAGGTGGGAGGATCACTTTAGCCAGAGAGCTGCAGTGAGCTGTGATTGCACCATGGCACTCCAGCCTGGGCAACAGAAAGAGAATGCCTCAAAAAAAAAAAAAAAAAAAAACACTTTTTTTTTTTTTTTTTACACATATGTGCATTAAAAAATATTAGTTAAAAGTAACTCAATCTTCATTTTACACTAAGAAACTATTCCATCTCTATGCTAGGTGCTGGGAATAAAAATAACATAATAGCTAATTAGAGTATTAAATGCTATTTCTGTTTCCAGAGTTTTCCATGGATTATCTTATTTCATTCTCAGAACACAGTGGAGACAGGTACCATTATTTTCATTTTACCAGATGAAGCTGAGGCACAGAGAGGTGAAATAAGTTACCCAAGGTCACATAGCTGGGAAGTGATCAAACCAGAATCCTAACCCTGGGTGCCTGGCTGCAGCGCCTGCCCTCACCACCCTCGGGAGCTCCCGGCCTCATGGGCTTCCACGTAAAAGCATGCGCAGACATGTCATGTCCAGAGGAGTAAGCAGGAAGGATGGGTCTCTGGAGTCTGGGCAGTTCTCAGCGGAGTGGGAGGGAAGGTTAGCTGGCATGGTGGACACTAGGCACAGCAGCCAGGAGGGGTGTGGCTCCTCCAGGCCCTGCAGCTGTGTGGTCCGGCTGAAGGCCAGGCTGTGAGCTGGGGAGAGAAGGCCAGAAATGGAGGCAGGCAGACCCCCAGGTGTCCTCAAACACCAGGCTCGAGGGTCAGGACTCACTAAGCAGGTGCTGGCAGGGCCAAGTCTGGTCTTGGTGAGCTGCTTCTGGGGCCTAGCCTGGCTGGCAGGAAAGGGAGGCACAGCCAGGGCCAGCACAGGGCTTTGGGCCTGGCAAGAGGGGAGAGATCAAGTGTGTGGCATGGGGCTACGTACACGGGCTCCGCTGTGTGGCTGTGGCTCGGTCCCTCCCCAGCACCAGGCCTGCTGTGACTGAAGGGATTCCCACTCTGCCCCTCACACTTTTCTCTCCCCAGGGAGGGGCAGCTCTTGCTGCCAGAGATGGAAATCTCAAGGGCGCATGTTAAAGCAGCTCCCCTCCTCATCAGCACACACCGACCTCCTGGCCCACTCAGAAATGGTCCCCTCCCCACAGGAAGCCCCTCCTCTGGCAAACTCTTGCTGCGCCCAGGGCCACGCAGGCTCTGACGCCGGAGATCTGGGGTCTAACTGGGCTTCCCTGCCTGGCCTTGGACGAACTCCCCTTCCTGACTCTTACTGAGGTATTCAGTCCTGCAAGGGAGAAGGGCACTGCTGGTCAGGATGCCCGTGCAGAATGCCCACCTGGGAGTGGGGCTGTTCCTGCGGTGCCGCCTGCCCTGTGCTTTTACTTCCTTGACCCTTCCCCTCCTGAAGCTGGGGTCCAGCCATGAGGTTGACAAACTTTTGAGTCTCATCGTCTTCTCCCAGGCCTTCGAGGGAAAGCACTGCCCTGGGGAACAAGGGCGCTGTGGCTTCTGCTTCCGAGAGGCACCGAGAGGGTCTGAACTGCAGCTGTGTGACTCTGAGCAGGTTACTTAACCCCTCTGGGCCAGAGTTTCTTCACCTTCAACATAGAGAAGACCGAAGTACTTATGCCTCCTGGAGGTACCGGGTGGTTCAGGCAAGTGCCTGGCACACAGGAAGCGCTGTCTGTCAGCTAGGACTGTCATCTTCTCAGAGCAGACTCAACCCAGCAGGTGCCCGCTGAAGGGGGACTTCCCTCCGCACTCTTGGAAGGGTGAGTGCGCTTCCACCTAGGAGGCCACCTACAGCGGATTCTCGTTATTCAGGTGGTCACATGCTGTAAGGTGGCCGCGAACACTGTCAGCAAATCCTGAACCACTACTCCGGGGGAACACAGGGTTAGGTTCCTCGAGCCTCTAATCACACTTTTGTCGACTGACCGATACATAACTGTTTTACATGTGTTTGTTTAAAGATGCCTTATTTAATACGTATCCCTGATCGACTGGCACTGATCTCATGGCCAGCAGCGCTATCACTCACGCCTGAACGAAGCTGCTCTCATGCACGGATCTCCTTCACAAGGCACAACCCAGCCTTCTTGCTCTTAGGAACAAGAGCGCTTCGGTGCTATGCTTGGGAGCCATTTTAAACAGCCAAGTCATCAGCAACGAGCACAAACGTGGGAAAAACAAGGCACTACAGAGACTGTGAACAGGACACACAAGTGCAGTATGAGAGCTGAATCACGAAGGCAGAGCGTCGTCCTGTTCCGCCTCGGCTGGGGACATGGGCATCAGGCGACTCCAATTCTTCACTGCTTTGAACGTGCATGTGTCCATGAATGTCTCCAAATGACCACAAAATCGCTGAAGTACTGATTTGGGGATTGCAAATACATTTGATCGAGTAGGCCAATTTGCAAACATGGAATCTTTGAATGAGGCCGGCTGTGTCTACCTTCAGAAAAGGTGGCATGAGAATGTGGACACTGGCTGGCCCCACACCTGCGTCCCTAGAGGTACATGGGGCTCCATGAGGCTGTCCTCTCCTGCCCTGTCCCCATGACCAGCGGAGCTGCCCTTTTTTTTTTTTTTTTGAGACGGAGTCTTGCTCTGTCGCCCAGGTTGGAGTGCAGTGGCACGATCTCGGCTCACTGCGACCTCCGCCTCCCAGGTTCACGCCATTCTCCTGCCTCAGCCTCCCGAGTAGCTGGGCCTATAGGCCTCCACCACCACGCCCAGCTAATATTTTGTATTTTTTAGTAGATACGTGGTTTCACCGTGTTAGCCAGGATGGTCTCGATCTCCTGACCTCGTGATCTGCCCGCCTCGGCCTCCCAAAGTGCTGGGATTACAGGCTTGAGCCCCCGCGCCCGGCAGTGGAGCTGCCTTTCTAAGATGGAAGCGAAGGCTCCTCCACTTCCCTCTTGCAGCCTTGGGCTGTGCTGTCAGCAGGGAACACCACCCAGGCATGTGGGCTACACACCCCTTCCTCTCGGCAACGGCCCTTCCAGGGCAGGTCCTGCCCAACATCCCTCACCACTCAGGGCACCTACCACACGCCACTGTCCAGTAGACCTGGGAGTCCTGGGTCTGGTGCAGGATGCGGTAGGGGGCCACGCGGGCACTGGAGTCCAGCACCACGTCCAGGGTGCCCACGAGAAGACCTGGGAACAGCGCAGAGAGACATGGAGGGTGAGGGGAGGGCCGGACTGAGGCCCCTGAAGGCTGAGTCTGGCCGGAGGCAGACAGGATGGTGACGCTACCCAAAGGGTCCAGCCAAACGAGGGAAACGTCCGGAATGACCCCTGCGGTCAAAGGCCTTCAGCCAGTGTCTAATCCTGATCAAAAACATCCCCTTCTACTTCTTCCTGGAAGCATCTGCTTCTTCTCCTGGCTCAGAAACACTTGCAGGCAGAGGCAGATGCAAGTTTCGTGGGGCCAGAGCTTAAACAATTCTGGGAAGCCCTCTTTATGTATACAAAACTAGACGACAAGACAAGTATTGCTTTAGACTGAGAAAGTGCTGAGCTACACATTAAAGCTGAAAAAGAACAATATCACAAATGTCACAAAATCCAGAAAACCAACACAATGCTTTCTTAACTGCCAGACGCATCTCCTGAAGTACGTCTTCCTGACAGTTTTGGTCATGTGCTCATCGCTTCACACACACAGGACAATGATTCTGCAACATTATTTTCCATATCAAGAACAAGAAGATAACGTCTTCCCTTTGCCATGACTGATTTTTATTACCGACAGTTTAAGGAAGTTTCTTTTAGCCTCAAAAACCATAACTGAAGATGTCGATTTTTAGAATTGTCAAATTTTGGAAAATAGAAAGTTTTTTCATTTCTGAACTGAAACATTTTAGGGCATTTCAAGTTTTTCTTCTCACCACATATACCCATCTGATAGATGACACACATTAACCAGTTTGTGGCAACGCTATCTTTGTTTTTATTTTTTAGGTAATGCTATCTTTGTCAGTGTCACTATTTTCTGACAAATCAGCAGGAAACACATAGCTTTTATCATTGATTCACTAATTATCAAGCAATCTAAAAACCTGTTTATTGTTTTTACCTTAAATTTTTTCTTCCGTTTAATGCAGTGCTGCTTTTGACATGATCTGAAAATATTTTGTTACCATTTTTCCTGTTGATGTCAGAACAATTTTTATTGCTATTATTCAACTTTAACACTTTTGTTTCATAGTCCACTAGGATTTTTTTGAGATAGTCTCGCTCTGTCGCACAAGCTGGAGTGCAATGGCGCCATCTCGGCTCACTGCAACCTCGACCTCCTGGGTTCAAGCGATTCTCGTGCCTCAGCCTCCCGAGTAGCTGGGATTACAGGCGCATACCACCATGCCCAGCTAAATTTTGTATTTTTAGTAGAGAAGGATTTTTGCCATGTTGGCCAAGCTAGCTATTCAGATTCTTTAATGAAAAGTCTAGGTTGGCATGTTTTTAATAGATGGCTTGAATAAAACCACATCCCTGTCTGCTCCTCTTCAGGGAGGACAGTACTCAGGAGGCCACGATGCCCATGATGGCACAAGGAAGGCCCTGTCAGAGGGCACAGCAGGACACACCAAACCTAGCAGTGCGGAGAGGGTTCAAAGAAGGATTCCCTTGGGGGGACCCTGGGAGCTCGGTCCCAGGGGACACGGAGAGTGAGGTGGAAAGGAGAAGAGCCCGCAGGAAGGAGGTGTACAGAGGTCGGGCTGCACCTGCACCCGCCCGTTCAATGAGATGACCCACATAAGCCTGCCGAGCGCAGCACAAGTGTTCCAAATATGACACCCTGGCGCGCTGATGACACCCTGGAGCGCTGGCGGAAGAAAAGGTGCCGGTCCCTCGCTTTCTTCCTCGGGCTTGCAGTAGCTTCGAGATTGGCCACAGGGGCTGCCGACTAACTCCCACTGAACAGCTGGATCTAGGAGGCAGGTCCAGCACAGGAGCCCGAGATCCTTGAAGCTCACTGGGAGGGAGCCCGAAGCTGAAGGGAACACTCAGTGTTCCTGCGAACAGAACAGTCTCTTCCACATGAAGAAACGTGACCCAGGAGAAGCCTCTGTCTGCAACTGGCTATTAGCTGCTAACACTGAAAATCAGGATGATTCACAGAAAATGCTCTTGATAAACTGGACGACCTGGCAACAATGGGACCGCATTCCTGGAGGGCAACAATCGGTGTCCCGAAGAGCACAGGCACTGAGCCTGAGCCAGCCGGGCTTCTGCAGGGCTGGGCGCAGGCCCTGGAGCACGAGGGGCCCTGGACACCACCTGCGGAGGGAGTGGCCTCTGGGCCTCCCCTGGATCCCACAGGCTGCACGACTCCAAGGGTGCCTGTCCAGCCTCATCCTGTGTGATGGTGGCACCCAGGTCCATAAAGGGCCACCTTGGCGAGCTTGCAGGAACACCCTGTGCTGCTACCCACAGCCTTGGGTCGGCAGCTCTGAGAGCAGCCAGGAGCAGGAGAGGTGGGGGAGGAGAAGCTGGGGGAATGGGGGTGCGGCCAGCTCCAGGGACCTCTGATCTTGCTAAAAGGGCGATACTTTGGTGAGATGGGCATGAAGAAGAGGGCAAAAGAAAACGTGCGCTGGCGTCACTTGGCCCCTTAGAGGCACCTGGGGAAACTGAGGTGGAGGATGAGGACAGGGCGGTCTCGCTAACTTTAGGCGGTGAAATCCCGGGAAGCCGCACGGCCCCCGGGGCTCGCGGGCGCCGAATCCGGGCAGAAGCCGCCGCAGGTGTCCACTTGGCCGCCCCACGCCGACCTGAGGAGAGCCCGCCGAGGGCGCATTCGCCTCCCGCCAGCCCCTCGCCTCCCCGCCCCGGGCCCTCCGGCCCGGCTCCCGGGTCCTGGCCTCGCGCCCCCGCCCCGCCGCGCGCTGGCGTGTGTGTCCGCTGCGACGCGCCGAGGCCGGGCCGGAACCGGACCCGCCCGCCGCCAGCCCCGCCGCCAGCACAGCCGCGGCGCCCACAGGCCCGGCCGCCCGCCCGCCTCTCACCCGTAAGGCCGCCGCCCTTGCCGTGGCCCCGGCGTCGCTGCAGCACGAAGAAGGGGTTGGCCCGCTCCGTCACCCACAGCGCATTGGCCACCAGCACCTCCTCCGGGCTCAGCCACATCGCGGTGCCGCTCGCACCGGGCCGAGGCCCGCGAGGCGGAAGCGCCCGCCGCCGTCGGCGTCCGGGAGCGGAGCGTGCGGAGCGGGCCGGGGCGGGGCCGGGCGGGCGGCGCCCCCTGGCGGGCGTGTGGCGCTCACGCACGCGGCCCGAGGCCCGCGCCGCCCCCTCAGCCCCGGCCTCGGGCGCGCGCCAGCCTGGCCTCCTGGAGCGGTCCAGCCCGCGGCCGCCGGCCTGGGCCCAGAACGGAACGGCCCAGTCCGCAGACAGGGGAGCCGCTATGCAGAGCAGGGCTTCTGGCGTTTTGAAAGCTGTGCAGTGTGAGAGAAAGATGTAAAGAAGCAGAGTTTGGCTGCTTTTGGCTGGTTGTGCGTGCAACCCGGGGCGTGTTAGCACTGCAAAGGGCGCCTGAAAAGGGTTTGCAGTTCCTCCTAATTCTCAGCTTTCTTTCTCTTTTTTTTTTTTTTTTGACATTGTCTTGCTGTGTCACCCAGGCTGGAGTGCAGTGATGCAATCTCAGCTCACTGCAACCTCTGCCTCCCGGGTTCAAGTGATTCTCCTGCCTCAGCCTCTTTAGCTGGGATTACAGGCGCCCGCCAACACGCCCGGCTAATTTTTTGTATTTTTAGTAGAGACGGGGTTTCACCATGTTGGCCAGGCTGGTCTCGAACTCGTGACCTCGGGTGATCCGCCCACATTGGCCTCCCAAGTCCTGGGATTACAGGCATGAACCATCACGCCCGGCCAGTTGTCAGAATTCTGACACTGGGGCCGGAGACTAGAACAATCTTCTAGCGCAAGGCAGGTGCCAGGAGGCCTTGGAAATCAGTGCTGCCCCTCCCCTGACAGACGGGTCACAGAGGCTGGCCGGCCCTGGGGATGGGTTCTGGACTGGCCCAGGGCCCAGTGGCGGCTTCTGCGCAAGCGTGAGGCTGGCTGCACGCGAATGCGGGTCCCTGGTCTCCCAGTGTTGGCCTGCAGGGGCAGCACCAGTCCACACACGGCCTTCTGCATGAAGGGGCTGTCAACTCCAGCTGGGACAACGGGCCTGGGGCCTGTCCGGGGTCGACTGGGATGTGGGGTCACCCTGCTGGCTGGAACCCTCACCAGGATCTGGCTAGAGGGCAAAGGGAAGGGGGCAGTTAAACTATCCTTGGAGCTGGACCTGGCTTCCAGGTGGGTTTCTGTGATTGGCACTCAAGAATCTTGGTGTGATGGATGTAGGTACACGCAGTTGACACCCAGGGTAATCTGCAGTCTTCTGCAATGTTGCTGGATATAGGAATCAGCTTTCAAGATGCAGAGGCGGGCTTTCTTCAACACCTTGGAAGTTTGAACTAATACTGTCATTGTGCTCTCTAGAGGGACAGAATTTGGAAGAACTGCACTTTTTAGCACCCTGAGAGGAGGTAAAGAGTCATCTTGTTCCTTAATTCCAGTGGTTCTCAAATTGGGCATACATTAGGGTCACCTGGAAGGCTGATTCAAACAGGCTGCTGTAGTCCCAGCCACTTGGGAGGCTGAGGTGGTAGGGTCACTTGAGGCCAGGAGTTCAAAATCAGCCAGGGCAATATAGCAAGACTCCGTCTGAAAACAAAACAAAACAAAACAAAAAGCAACCACACAGGTTGCTGCCCCCTCCCTCCCAGGGTGTTTGCATTGCTAACGCGTACCTAGGTGATGTTGATGCTGCTGACCTGGAGACCACTCCTCGAGAATGATTTTTTATAAGAAAAAGAACAAACATTTATTGAGCACTTAGTATGTGCGTGCTAAGCTTACTTCTTTTTTATTTTCTGAGATATAATTCACATTCCATAACGTTTACTCTTTTAAAGTGCAAAACGTAGTGGTTTTTAGTATATTCACTAGGCTGGGCATCCATCATCACTAATTCCAGAACATTTTTATCAAGTCAAAAGAAACCCCTTACCCATTAGCTGCCATTTCCCACTTCCCCCCGGCTTTGCCCCAGCAACCATCAATCTATTTTGTCTCTATACATTTTTCCCATTCTAGCCATTTCTTCGTATAAATGGAACCTTACAATATGTGGCCTTTTGTGTCTGGCTTCTTTCACTTCCCATAACGGGTTCGAGGTTCACCCATGTTGTGGCATGTATTGATACTTCATTCCTTCTGATGGCTGAATAGTACCCCATGGTATGGATGCACCACATTTTGTTTATTCATTTGGATGGACATTTGGATTGTTTACCCCTCTTGTCTATTATAAATAATGCTGCCATGAACATGTGTACAAGTCTTTGTATGAATATGTGTTTTTAATTCTCTTGGGCATATATTGAGGAGTGGTATTGTTGGGTCATGTGGTACAGCTCTGTTTAACTTTTTAAGCAGTGACCACACTGCTCTCCAAGGCAGCTGTAGCACTCCACGTGCCCACCAGCAGCGTGTAAGAGTTCTAGGCCGGGCGCGGCAGCTCACGCCTGTAATCCCAGCACTTTGGGAGGCCGAGGTGGGCAGATCACAAGGTTAGGAGATCAAGATCCTGGCTAACAAGGTGAAACCCCGTCTCTACTAAAAGTACAAAAATTAGCCGGGTGTGGTGGTGTGTGCTTGTCCCAGCTACTCGGGAGGCTGAGGCAGGAGAATTGCTTGAATCCGGGAGGTGGAGGTTGCAGTGAGCTGAGATCGCGCCACTGCAACTCCAGCCTGGGCAGCAGAGTGAGACTCCATCCCCCCCAAAAAAAGTTCTAGTTTTTCCATATCTTGTCAACACTTGTTATTGTCTTTCTGTTTTTTGATGCTCATTTCTAGAGGGTGGGAAATGGTATCTCACTGTGGTTTGGATTTGCATTTCCCTGATGACCAATGATGTTGAGAATCTTTTCACGTGCTTTTGGGTTATTTGTATATTTTATTTGGAGAAGTGTCTATTTATATCCTTTGCCCATTTAAAAAAATTTTTATTTTATCATTTATTTATTTTTGAGATGGAGTCTCACTCTGTCTCCCAGGCTGGAGTGCAGTGGCACGATCCTGGCTCACTGCAGCCTCCGCCTCCCAAGTTCAAGCGATTCTCCTAGCTCAGCCTCCCAAGTAGCTGGGATTACAGGTGCATGCCACCATGCCTGGCTAATTTTAGTATTTTTAGTAGAGAGGAGGTTTCACCATGTTGGCCAGGATGGTCTCGAACTCCTGACCTCAAGTGATCTGCCCGCCTTGGCCTCCCAAAGTGCTGAGATTACAGGTGTAAGCCACTGCGCCCGGCCTCTGGCTCCAGCTCTTTTCCACACGTGTCGGACACGTGCTGCCTTTGCCCCCAGCATTCACTTCTGTCTGTGCAGTGTCGCTCGTTTTTCTGCAGTGGGAACCGTGCCTTAGAACACTCAGCTCCTGTCTGTCAGGTGAAGATGCATGGACTCCTGGGCTGTGGAGGTGGAGCCCATGCCAGCTCAGGCCATCAGTGCATTCTATCTGTGATCACAGGGGCTGGCTGGTGATGGCCACGTGCCTCCAACCAAGCCAGTTGGGCCAGGGAAATACCGTTCTGACCTGGGCCACCTCCTGGGGAAGTGCACTGGCTTTTGTGTTGATGGGGCTACTGCCACCCTGAGCCTGCAGATGGGGTTCCCAAGGAGGAAGCAAAGTTGGCATGTGTCTTGGTGTCAGCATTTGAGGGTCCAATCACACCAAGCCTGACATAGGCGCCCCTGGGCATTTTGGCTTTTGGGAGCCATTACATTCCCCTTTTGTGTTAGCCAGTTTTGGTTGGGTTTTCTGTCATTTGTAACCAAGAGAGTCCTCAGTGATACACGTTACCACCACCAATACTCCATGTGGTCAAATGAGCTTTTTCAGTAGGTTTTTATTGAAATGGTTATATTAGCAAATTCTGCACATACAGGTGTACACTGTTGGCATATAGTATATACCATACAATTTCACTACTTGATTATACTTACACCAACCATGCAGACCGAGGAGCTGAGCTGCCCAGAACATTTCAAAGGGTTGACGAGATCTGATTGTCAAGAACCAGCTCACACTCTACTCGTAGGTGTTTGCGTTCCAGACAAGAAAACTCCCCCTACAGGGAGGCCCAAAACCGAGCTAATCATCAGTTTTGCTTCTTGAACATTGACTGTCCTTTCTGGCACAAGCTATCAATGAATTAAATTAAAATTTTAATTAAAATTCAAGTGCATAGTTTCCTTGTCATCCCTCAAGGTGGAAGATAAATCATTCGCCACATTTAGGTATATCCCAAGCCTCCCCACCCCCACATCACCTGTGCTGGAGTTAGAAAAATAGTTTTGTTCGCCATCTTCTGAGACGTTGTGCATAGTGAGGAGGAACTGGAGTGCGGTGGGCTCTTTCAATGACCCGAACAGGAAAGGGGCAACTTTAATATTCTATGAGTATAAAAGCTACGGAGGGTCCAAAACAACGGTGACACATGTGGCCTAGGGCTTGCACCAGCTCCTCCTCCTGAACAGAAACACGATGCCTCCATCAGGTGAGAATGTTCTCCACACCTCAAATACCATTTCCTAGCTTGGAGCCTTTTCCTGTTTTTGTAATCATACGGGACAAGTTCTCTTTTTAGACAGAGTTATTGCCTCTCTGCAGTAGATCTGGTCCCAAGCCCCCGTCAGGAGATCCCCTCCTGCAGCTCGCTCGGCAAGCCAGGCCCAGGCTGTCTGGAGAACGCCTGGAGACAGCACCCTCTCTGCTTCTCTCCAGGATGGCACGTGTCATCTCAGGCTGGGCGCCCAGCAGAGGTGCCAGGACCTGGACCTGGGCCACACCTACTGGCCCAGTCCACAGAGCACAGCCAGCAATCCGCAGCCTTTCTGCCGTAGGAGCGCTTACTCGCCGGAAGGAAGAGAAATGGCCAGGACGTTATATTCTACCTAACCACCTCACCCCACCGTTTCTTCACAGACATCTTCGTTCAGTACCTCCCAGTCATCGGAGAAGTCCTTTACTATCGCATAGTGTAAATATACTTGCACTTAATTGGAGATAAAGGGTGTTCCAAAAGCAAATTTGAATTCACTCTGTGTTGGGTTAAATTTGTAAACCACAGCTCAGAACCACTGTCTGTGACGCTCCGCAGATGTCGGCGGCTATAGAGAGAGGCGGCCAGGGAAGGCGATGATCGCGGATGCGTGGGGAACTGAGGAGGCCAAGTCAGCCTTGCCAGCCACCATGTGCTGCCAGGAGCTGGGCAGCCTGAGAGGAGAGCAAAGATGGGCCGGGAGCCTCTGCCTCAACCGACAGCAGCCTGCTCACCACATGCCCCCCGAGTTCCCACAGGAGAATGCATGTGCGCTGGGCAAGGTGCCACCCTCGGCTCAGGGCGGGAGCCTTGGCGGCGTCTGGCTACCCGCGCTGCTTTCACGGGGGTGGCTGGGCCGCCTAGAGCTTTTGTGGTGTGTGCACAGGGAGGAGGAGCCGGCAGGAGGAACTCCACGGCCCAGGCAGGGGTCTGAGCGGGCCAGCAGCACCGAATCCTTCTGAAAGCTTAAAACTCAAGTTGCAAGACGTTCAAAGGTGTTTTTTTTTCTTTTCCATAAAGGATCTTCCTTCTTCCCCAAGTTAGAGTGAAGAAAACAGGAAAAAAATACCTTGAGCTTAGGGTGGAAAAGGAAGGAAAACCCAAGATGAGTCCAGGTGACGACTGGGCGGCCCCCACAGGGTCTCTGCGGGACCACAGAAGCCAAGACCCAGGCGTAAGAGCATCACCCTTTCAGCAGCCAAGACAGATGGCACCTTCCCCTCCACGGTCACTGGAGGCTGTGGGGCCACAGCTGTGGAGAACACAGGCGGCTGGAGACCCTCTCGGCCTCTCTTCTTCAAAGCTCAGTTTCTTGGGATCTTCCAGGACACCCACAAAAAAGAGGGTGAACCTTTAACAATGCCCCAGAGGAGCTTCATGGCTACAGGGGACCTCCTGACCCCCAAGCCAGCCCTCTCAGCCAGGCCTCAGGAGGCCAGTGTGACCTCGAAACTCAGAGCCCCCGTGAGACACAGGGCCAGCCAGTCCCATGCCTTGAAGGGTAACGTTCCTCCCAGGTGCGGATTTGGGGGCTCACGCTTTGCTTTCCCTGTAGTTGCCTCGGACAATAAGGAAAGCAATTCCAAGGAACAGACATAGGCACCTTGTCCCAATCTGCCTTCTTCCGGTGTTTTTTTCTGATGCCACAATACTTCAAATACACAGGGCGTCTCCCAGTCCTTCTGCAAGGCTCTTAACCACAGCCCAGGGTGCTGTGTGAATATTACAATCAACAGCCTTTCCTAATGGGCTGAAAGGAGGGTGTGTCGAAGCTTTGGAATGCTTTACCAACAAGGCCAAAATACAAGACAGAACTCCACACCCCTCATATGTAACAACTGCCCTAACCAGACCCGGGAGGGGAAGGCGCCTATTTTAAGCTGTGGGTATCGCCCTGCGATGAGTCCTTACTCATCTCCCCACACTCCCTGACAGTGTGAGCCAGTGTTGACTTTAGTCACATTAAACTCTGCTTCAGGGTGACGCTGAACACAGGAGAGGAAGTGAGAGCTAGTTGGACAGCCTTCCTTGAAGAAGAAATCATACTCAACTGCTTTTCTAAATCTGTTGCCTTCAGTAGCTCCTTCTGTCCACACTTTAAATGTCGGCGTCCCCAGGGCTTTATCCCAAGCCCCATCCTCATGTCACTGGGCGGTCCCAGCCCCACTCTGGCTTCCACCTCCATCTGAACTCAGGGACACCTCTCCTGGCCAGCCCCCCCCCCCCCGGGAGACTCTGCCTCCAGCGCGTGGGAGCGTGTGCATGCCTGTGGGGGTGTGTTGGGGGAGGAAGGAGGAAGGAGGAGATTTGGGTGCCATAGATATTGTGATTACATGGAGATACTTCAGCAGGACAAGATGGCATGTCCACTTAAAACACAGCTTCTGACCAAGTGTGGTGGCTCATGCCTGTAATCCCAGCCCTTTGAGACGCTAAGGCGGGAGGGTCACTGGAGCCCAGGAGTTTGAGGCTAGCCGGGGCAACATGGAGAAGCTCTGTTTCTAAAAAACTTTTTAAAAATTAGCTGGGTGTGGTGACATGCATGTGTAGTGCCAGTGACTCGGGAGGCAGAGGTGGGAGGATCGCTTTAGCGCCGGAGGTCGAGGCTGCAGTGAGCCGAGATTACACCACTGCACTCCAGCCTGGGCAGAGTGAGACCCTGTCTCTAAAAAAAATTAAAAAACAGGCTGGTGCGGTGGCTCACACCTGTAATTCCAGCACTTTGAGAGGCCAAGGCGGGTGGATCATTTGAGGTCAGGAGTTTGAGACCAGCCTGGCCAACATGGTGAAACCCCGTTTCTACTAAAAATACAAAAAATTGGCTGGGCGTGGTGGCGGGCACCTGTAAATCCAGCTACTCAAGAGGCTGAGGCAGGAGAATCACTTGATCCTGGGAGGTGGAGCTTGCAGTGAGCCGAGATGGCTCCACTGCACTCCAGTCTGGGCGACAGAGTGACACCCTGTCTCAAAATAAACAAACAAAAAGAAAACCCACAGCTTCGCAGGCATTCTGATGCGGGGGTCTGCACCCTGGCCACCTCTCCCCCACTGCACCTCCACCTGGGCACCAGGTTGGCACCTCGATGCCTCCTTCCAGAGCCCCTGCCAGCCCAGACCCAAAGTATCCCCACAGGACTCTCCCTGGGTCCCATCAACACCCGGCCAGGCACCAGGCCTGGAAGCCCAGGCTTCTGCTTCAGTCTCCCTCCTCTTCCACTTGGCGTCAGAGCCGGTGTGGGGTCTGTGAATGCTTCCCCTTTGCCTTGGCCCCTCAGGCAGCAGCGGCATCCCAGGCTGGTGCCGTGCCTAGCCTCCCTGACCCCCAGTACTGTTCCTTTTCTTTCCAAACAGAGACAGGAGTCTGGTCCCCCTGGTGAGCCTTCCCTGCCCAGGAAGTGCTGCCCTCACCTCCTGGCCACTGTCCCCGCCTTCTCTTGACTGTTCCCTTGGGCCTCTCTAGGGCTGCTATGCCTCTCCTCCACCTGTGCCCTGGAAGTCCCTCCTCATCCAGATTCACCCTCTTACCATTTGCTCTCACACCCCAGTTGCTTGATAATGTGCCCATTGTCTAGAACAGCCCAAATCTTAATGGTCACAGATTCACCCCAACTTCAAGTATGTGTTTGGCACAGAGTGAGAGCTTAATAAAAGCCTGCTGGCAATATTAACTGTAGAATCCTACTTCTCTAAAATCAGTGTTTTTGTTTCATGACATTTATGAGCAGCAACCACTTGTCAAGGAACCACATTGTCACTTGCCAGTGGTTAATGTCAACCACTGACATTAACGTCACCTCCTTGTTTTCCTATAGCAGAGCCAATGCCTCAATAATAAAGGTTAACAGCAAGAGAACACTTTGATTTTTCTTCAGTTAAAACTAGCTTCAGCCAGGCGTAGGTGGCATGAGCCTGTGGTCCCAGCTACTGGGGAGGCTGAGGCGAGAGGATCACTTGAGCCCAGGAGGTCAAGGCTGCAGCGAGCCATGACTGTGCCACCGCACTCCTGCCTGGGTGATGGAGCGAGATCCCGTCTCTAAAAAATAAACATATAAAAAAACCAATTTGATTTAGCATGTAGCTCGAATGGATTGGATGTGAGGGTAATGAAAATATGAGAGAGCTTATAAAGCCAATAGGAAATGTCAAGTTTGGAAAATGCAATAATCTCATTTTTAAAAATACTTTGGAAAATGTCACAGACTCACTGGCAGCTGAGGCTGTTGCTGCATCAGGGAAGCTGGCAGGTGCCAGACCCCAGTGCTCAAGACAGTGCCTCGTGAATGTGCCTCTCAGCCAGGCCTGAGGACCACCAGGGGAGCCGGGAGATGGGGCCTCTCTGCAAAAGCAAGGCTCATCAGGGTTGTGAGGAGTTTTTAGCTGGGGGCAGAGCTTGTCTTCCCAAGAGGAGGGCAGAGGCAGGCAGCCCTGGGCAGACATGCTCACCACCACCAGTGGCTGCCAAGCTCTGCCTCCTGCGCTGGAAGCCCTGGCTATCTGGCCTTCCCTCCCCTCCCTCTGGATTCACAGGAAAGAAGGGTTACTCCTCCCTTAAGATGTTAAAAGTCACCAAAGCTTGGCCAGGTGCAGTGGCTCATGCCTGTAATCCCAGCACTTTGGGAGGCCGAGGCGGGCGAATCACAAGGTCAGGAGATCGAGACCATCCTGGCTAATACGGTGAAACCCCGTCTCTACTAAAAATACAAAAAATTAGCTGGGCGTCGTGGCGGGCGCCTGTGGTCCCAGCTGCTTGGGAGGCTGAGGCAGGAGGATGGTGTGAACCCGGGAGGCGGAGGTTGCAGTGAGCCGAGACCGCGCCATTGCACTCCAGCCTGGGCGACAGAGCCAGACTCCGTCTCAAAAAAAAAAAAAAAAAAAAAAATCACCAAAGCTTAAGCATTTGCATTTCAATAGTCACAGCCAACTCCCAGAAGACGCTGACGGCTGCCCTGGCCTCAGACTTGCTCATCCTGCCACACATGCCCATGGTTCTGCTCACCTGGGCACAGGCCCAGCTCACAGCAGTCCACTGGATGCAGGGGAGTGTGTGTGTGGTGTAAATAGCTCACTCAGCCTCTTGCTTACTTCAAATAGTTCCCCCCTCAACAATGACTGAGGCTGTCACACATTTCCTAATAACCGCTGCTGGTGGCAAGACTTGTAACAATCGAGACACTCGCTCTCCGCACCCCATCACACCTGCGGCAGGCGGAACGCTGCTTCCCAAGTGCCTCAGGGCAGCGCTGCCCATGTGGCGACGTGTGTCCTCACAATGCTCACCGGACAAGCAGCCCCGGCCACTTCCTGCCAGGGCCCCAACTTAGCAGGTATTTCCCCCAGCATAGCAGCTAGTAAAGAGGCTGTTATTTGGGATTAAAAAGAAAAATGCCATTCTTGGCTGGGCATGGTGGCTCACAACTGGAATCCTGGAACTTTGGGAGGCTGAGGTGGGGGTGGATTGCTTGAGCCCAGGAATTCAAGACCAGCCTGGGCAACACGGCAAAGTCCCATCTCTCTACAGAAAACACAAAAATTAGCTTGGCGTGGTAGCATGTGCCTGTGGTCCCAGCTACCCAGTGGGCTGAAGTGGGAGGATCACTTGAGCCCAGGAGGTGGAGGCTGCAGTGAGCCAAGGTTGTGCCACTGCCCTTCAGCCTGGGTGACAGAGTGAGACTCTGTCTCAAAACAAAAATAAAAATAAAAACAAAAACCCGAAACCAAAAACCAAATCACCCTCTCTATTCCTGAAGAGCATGACCTGAATGAGAAATTAGTGTCCCTCCTGACAAAGAGAGCCCATTCTGTAGCTGAGCCAGAGGGTGACCCCGATTTTCCAGAAAAGGGTGTCAAGCTAGGATCCAGAGCACTGTCCTGAGCACGCTCCCCTGCAAGCAATGCCTCCTGGGTTATTCTACACTGAATGTGTGCCCCAGATTTCCCAGAAATTCAAATGTTATATTAAGAGACAGATTTTAGGGGCCTGAAATTTGTATTTCTTCTCAAGTAATTTCATACCTTTTCAGTAAAGAAACTGTCTTGAGTGGAATTTAACGTATACACCTTGGTAAGACCTCAAATCAGGAGAAAACGTGACATCGGGGTATCTGCGTTTTGGTTTGGGAAAACAAGGAGGTGGTATAGACCACACGCAACGATCCGAACTGAGCTCTCCTACCTTTCAGGTGGGCCAGACACATACAAATGCAGGCGCGTGTCTGGAACCTCCAGTAAATGGGTTCCAGCCTCCTGCAGACTCATCCTCTGAGAGCCCAGTGGGGAAACCTGTTTTTCTGAACGATCCTATATTGAAGCTGCTCATTGAAAATATTTTTATAGTACGAAGACTATCATAAAGAAAAACAAAAACAAAGAAACCCCCAAAGCCCTTGGTAAAAGGTAAAACAGAAAAGCTGCTAAGACCTTTAAAATCTGCACCGTTCTAGTCTCAAACGAGCGAACACGAAATGCCGCTGCTCGCTCTCTGACTACGCTCCTGAAGGCTGTCCCCATCCGGGGCTCCGCAGGCTTCCTTCAGGCACACCTGTGTCTGAGGCATGTCACTGACGCGTTAGGAGAAAAGACACTTTAGGAGAAGCTGCACGTGGAAAAATGGCAAGTGTTCACTTCAAACGTATGTTTCACAGTCAGTGAGAACAGGGCAGGGGATTCACGCGACTGCTTCGCTTGCTGTCGGATCTGACCCTGGGCATGTGGAGACTGAGGTTCCTATTCTCACGGCAAGGGTCTGCGCGCCTCACGCCCCCACAGAGCTCACACCAACGAGGAGAGGCAGACTCAACTCAGGTGTGCCCTTTTGCAAAGAGGGTGTGCAGATTCGTTTTATAAATTTGCCCATGGTGGCTCTGTACTGGGATTACTGGTAAGATTCAATTTTCTCATCATGTTAATGCGATGTCATCCCAGGTGTGTGGGCAGATCCCACATGTGCCTGATGCCTGGGATGCTGGCCGCTGCACCCTGTCCTGTAAGCCTGGCGGCCACTGCTCATGTGCCTTCTTCATGCTGTGCTGGGGCTGGTGGAGGGGACTGGGCAGCACAGTGGACACTGAAGATGGGTGCTTATCTGGTATCTGCCGCGAGAAGGGGGTTTGGTCTCCCCAGTGAGACATTCCAGATCATTCTGTCTTTCACAACTGCTGGCCATCCCCCCTGAAGTCACTGTGCCCAGAGACACTGCTGGGCTGGGCTCCCGGGTGCCACCTCCCTATACACACACTCTCTATACTGAGGGGTGGCCGAGTAGACGTGTCCACAGGCTGCAGGGATGGAGGGGCCTTCAGTGTTTTCGTGCTGACTTAAACACTTGTCACTTTACGTCATGCTCAACACGGAGGCTGGAAAACAGCGACGCAGATGGCTGCCTGGCCCCACACACAGACCCGGCCCCACGGCCTGCGTCTCCCACGGCCCTGCCCCGGCAGGAAGTGGGTGGTCAGAGTCTCAGAGGAGATACAAAGGCAAGGCCTTCTCTCAACCCCCTTTAGAAGGGGCTCTTCAGCAGGAAGTAGAATAAGCGAGAGGGGAACATCCAGAGCCAGGTCAAGGAGCAGCACCTGTACTCCACGCGGGTAGGAAGCTTCTCCCACAGGGCAGTGTACATCGTGAGCAGGGGCCACAGAAGGATGTTAAAAACCCCAGCTTCCCTGGCACAGAACAGCATGTGATTGTTCAGAGATGCATCTGCAGTGCAACATCAATCCTGGGCCCGGCCTCTTCTCTGCAAACAGCCAGGCTTGCTGGGCGCCCACCTTCAACGATCAGCTTGGGCGGGTTTTCAACACCACAAGGCTCACCTGGGCAATACTACTGTCCTCAAAGCCTCACCTTGGGGGAACTTTGCAAATTAACCCTGAACCCCAACCTGTGCTTGGAAAGTGCTGCCATTCTTCCAAAACGGATGCTGACAGGAGAATACAAAATAAGAAAGGTGATCAGAAATCAAATCACAAAAGCAGTGACCCCAACAGCCCATGTTTAAAATTCAGGTTTTGTTCTCATCATACATGTCCAAAGAAGGTTCGATTGTGGAGAATTCACTTTCGTACACCAGACTCCGAGGGGACAAGGAGTTTCGATGAAAGAAGTGACCACCTGGAAAAGGAAGAAGAGAGAGAGACTTAATAGGTCATCAGGCCTGTGTTTCTCCCGTGGCTTGAGGAAACGATGTAGACTATCTTTGAAACATGACATTTTCTTCACTGTCCTTCATGCGGGGCTCTTACTGGAGAAATACAAAGAGTGCGGGCATCCTTCAATTCACGCAGGCTTTAAGCATCTAAGTTCCAATCTTCGGATCCCCAAGAGACTAACCACTGGAGCTCCTCAAAGCAAAAGCTGCCTGGTGCTCGTAAAAGGGTTCCACTGAGAAACGTGAAGACTGTTTCCTGGGCACGTGATCTTATGGAGGACTGCCTCCAGCCCTCTCATCTGGGCACCTGTTCCGGTTTGGTCCTGGAGATGGGCACGGAGCCCCCTCATCAGCTGGGCAGACTTGGGGTGTGACTATATATATATATATATATATATATATATATATATATATATTTTTTTTTTTTTTTTTGAGATGGAGTTTTGCTCTTGTTGCCCAGGCTGGAGTGCAGTAGTGTGATCTCGGCTCACTGCAACCTAATATGCCTATGCTGATCCTTCCAAACTTTTTCAGTCTCAGACTTTATCTACTGAATTCCCACTGTGGAAGATGAGGATTTTCTCCTAACCCCCGCCCCCAAATTGCACATACTTTCCATTGCCCCAATATAATTATATTTTGATTTTAAAATTCCATATTTACGTTATTTGACTATTTGTGCTACTCAAAGCTGAGCTGTGCTTACATTTCCTTTTCTATAAAACTGTTTTTAAGCTTTACTGGGGTATAACTGACATACAATGAAAAGCACATGTTTAAAGTACATCATTTGGTGAGTTGACAGCTGTATACGCCAGTGACACCAACACCAGCATCAAGATAATGAACATATCCATCACCCCAAAGTTTCCTGGTGCCTCTCAATCCCTTCCCCTTCTTTCTACCCTACTCCTATTGCCAGGGAAACAGAGATTAGTTTGCATCTTTCTAGAATTTTATATAAGTGGAATCGTATAGTATGTATTGGCTCTTACAAATAAAGTTGCTATGAACATCTGTGCACATAAATTGTGTGAACATATGCTTTCACGTCTCCTAGACCTGTAAATACTCAGAAGTGAAATGACTGCAAAAAATGAACTTTTTCAGAAACTGCCAGGCTGTTCTAAGATGGTCCTGGCTGGGTGCGGTGGCTCATGCCTGTAATCCCAGCACTTTGGGAGGCCGAGGTGGGTGGATCATTTGAGATCAGGAGTTCGAGACCAGCTTAACCTATGTAGTGAAACCTTGTCTCTACTAAGATACAAAAATTAGCCGAGCATGGTGGCAGGCGCTTGTAGTCCCAGCTACTTGGGAGGCTGAGGCAGGAGAATTGCTTGAACCCAGGAAGTGGAGGTTGAGGTGAGCCAAGATTGCACCGCAAGCCTGTAATCCCAGCACTTTGGGAAGGCGAGGCAGGTATATCACGAGATCACGAGTTTAAGACCAGCCTGGCCAACACAGTGAAACCCCGTCTCTACTAAAAATACAAAAAATTAGCCGGGTGTGGTGGTAGGCACCTGTAATCCAGCTACTCGGGAGGCTGAGGCAGGAGAATCACTTGAACCCAGGAGGCGGAGGTTGCAGTGAGCGGAGATTGCGCCACTGCACTCTAGCCTGGGCGACAGAGTGAGACTCTGTCTGAAAAAAAAAGAAAAAAAAAGATGGCTCTACCGGCAGCATGTGGTAGTCCCAGCTCCTTTTCATACTCACAAACACTCGATATGGTCAGTCTTGGAAAAGTTTAGGCATTCTAGCAGGACTGTAGTAGTTTCTCACTGTGGTTTTAATTCACATTTCCCTGATGACTAATGATGCTGAGCCTCTTTGCATGGGCTTATTAGCCAACTGTGTATCTTCTTTTGTGAAGTGTTTTGTTCGACTCTTTAGCCCATTAAAAAACTGGGCTTTTAAAAAAAATTTCTTTTTTTAATTTTTTTTTTGAGACAGAGTCTTGGTCTGTTGCCCAGGCTGGTATGCAATGGTTCCATCTCAGCTAACTGCAATCTCCACCTCCTGGGTTCAAGAGATTCTTGTGCCTCAGCGTCCTAAGTAGCTGAGATTATAGGCGTGGGCCACAATGCCCAGCTAATTTTTGTATTTTTAGTAGAGATGGGTTTTCACCATGTTGGCCAGGCTGGTCTTGAATTCCCGAGCTCAAGTGATCTGCAGTAGCCTTCCAAAGTGCTGAGATTATAGGCATAAACCACCACGCCCGGCTTCAGCTGTCTTCATATTATCAAGTATAAGGGTTTAAAAAAAATTCTAGGCCGGGCACGGTGTCTCATGCCTGTAATCCCAGCACTTTGGGAGGCCGAGCCAGATTGCTTGAGCTCAGGAGTTCAAGACTAGCCTGGGCAACATGGTGAAACCCCATCTCTACCAAAAATACAAAGAGTAGCCAGGTGTCGTGGTGAGCACCTGTAGTCCCAGCTACTTGGGAGGCAGAGGTGGGAGGATTGCTTGAGTCTGGGAAGCAGAGGCTGCAGTGAGCCGAGACTGCACTACCGCCCTCCAGCCTGTGCTACAGAGAGAGACCCTGTCTCAAAAAAAAGAAAAAAAAAATTCTCAATACAAGTCTTGCCAGACGCACATTTTGCAAATGTTTCCTCCTAGTCTGTGGTTTGCCTTCACATTGTTATAACAATATCTTTTGAAGATTAAAAGTTTCAAATTTTGGTAAGATCAAATTTATTGATTTTTCCCTATTATAGTTTGTGCTTTTTGTGTCAGATTTAAGAATCCCAAGGTCACTAAGATTTTCTCCTACATGTTCATCTAGAAGCTTTATAGTTTTAGTTCTTACACTTAGATGGTCCACTTCAAGTAAATCTTTGAAAATGGTAGAAAATAAGAGTTGCAGTTCATTTTTTTTTTTTTTTTTTTTTGCATATGGATATCCAATTGTTCTGTAGTCGATTGTTTAAAAGATTATCCTTTCCCCCACTGAATTGTCTTGGCACCTTTATGGAAAAATCTATTGATTGTAATGTGTGGGTCTATTTCTGGGCACTATTCTGTTCCAGCAATCCATTTGTCTGTCTTTATGCTGTTAAATTAAATTTAGACTAAACTGCTTCCTTATATATTTTAAGTTCGGCCTAAAGGTTTCTCCATACACAGTGAACTGTCACCTAACTGGATGTGTGACAGACTGTAACCGACTCTTGTACCAAGGAGCTGAGTCTCAGCCAATCCCAGTGGCCAACAGTGCAAACCGTGTTCAGTGAGGCAAAGGCCGAGCTTCCCCCATCCAGCTGTTTCTGTACCTCACTTCCCTTTCCTGTACCTCACTTCCCTTTCCTGTACCTCACTTCCCTTTCCTGTACCTCACTTCCCTTTTTCTGTCCATAAATCCGATCACGGTGCAGCCCTGGAGTTGCTTTGAACATATTTCGGTCCTGGGGGCTGCCCAATTCTTCAATCACTCTTGCTCAAAGTAAACTCTGTTAAATTTAGTTTCTCTAAAGTTTTTCTTTTAACAACGCTAACACCATATTGTCTTGATTACTGTAGCTTTACAAGTCTTGAAATTAGGATTAGAAATTCTGGAACTTGATGGGCACGGGGGTTTCCGTGTATAATCTCAGCAGATTACTCAACAGACGAGTATTAAATGAAAGCATTTCACGTGCTAGCTCATGAGCGGCAGGGCAACCTCTGTTTTCTTAACTTTTCTATGTTAAAAGTCTTCTGCATTTAAAAAATTGGCATGAAGTCGGGCTTGATGGTCAGTATCTGTAATCCCAGCTACTAGAGAGGCTGAGGTGGGAGGATCGCCTGAGCCCGGGAGTTCAAGTCCAGCCTGGGCAACACAGTGAGATCTTGTCCCTAAACAATTTTTTTTTAAATAAATAAAAATTACTGCTGGGCGTGGTGGCTCACGCCTGTAATCCCAGCACTTTAGGAGGCTGAGGCAGGTGGATCACCTGAGGTTAGGAGTTCGAGACCAGCCTGACCAACATGGAGAAACCCTGTCTCTACTAAAAATACAAAATTAGCCAGGCGTGGTGGCGCATGACTGTAATCCCAGCTACTCACGAGGCTGAGGCAGGAAAATCACTTGAACCCGGAGGCAGAGGTTGCGGTGAGCTGAGATTGTGCCATTGCACTCCAGCCTGGGCAACAGAGCAAGACTCTGTCTGAAAAAAAAAAAAATTAAATACAGGCTGGGCGCAGTGGCTCATGCCTGTAATCCCAGCACTTGGGGAGGCTGAGGTGGTTGGATCACCTGAGGTCAGGAGGAGTTCGAGACCAGCCTGGCCAACATGGTGAAATCCCATCTCTATTAAAAATATAAAAATTAGCCAGGCATGGTGGCGGGTGCCTGTAATCCCAGCTACACAGGAGGCTAAGGCAGGAGAATTGCTTAAACCCGGGAGGTGGAGGTTGCAGTGAGCTGAGATCGCTCCACTGCACTCCACCCTGGGTGACAGAGTGAGACTATCTCAAAAAAAAAAAAAAATTAAATATAAATAAAAATTTTAAAATGGAATCAATTCAAAAATGCTTGCTATCTATACACAGTAGCCCTCTAAGAGCAAGGTCCCACATAAAATACGAGCTATTTCATTTCTGACAAAGGATCCTCAGCCCCCAGAAGTATCAGCACAATCCAACAGTGCTAAGGCAGGAGGATGAAAGACAAAGAGCTGATGACAGGGGAGGTCCCTCTCTTCAGGAGGAATTAAAGCTATCTGCGATATTGTGAAAAGTGTATTTGGTTTTTATCTGGGCTTCCTGGCTGACAACTGCTAGAGTCCTTCAAATCTCCACCGTGGTGTCTTTCTTAGGCTAAAGAGGTGGGTGAAGGCGGGCAGCCCCCAGGTAGCTCCAGGACGGGGCTGGTCACCAGAAAGACCAAGGCAGGACTAGAAGGCTGGGACTTTCAGCCTCGCCACCCAGCCTCCAGGGAGGGGAGAGGGGCTGAAGGTTAAGTTGGTCACCCATGGCCAGTGATTTAACCAGCCATGCCCACGTAATGAAGCCTCCATAAAAACCCAAAAGACTGGGACTGGGATACTTTGGGGATAGCTAAACACGTAGAGGTGCCGGTAGGGGAGGGCACTGAACTCCAAGCTGCTTCTCATATGCCTTGCCCTACACATCTGTCAACCAAAAAGTGAAATAACAGGCACTGGAACTACAGAACCATGGCTGGGTTTCTTCTGTTTTTTTTTCATTTATTTATTTATTTTATTATTTTCTTCTTTTTGAGATGCTCTCACTCTGTTGCCCAAGCTGGAGTGTGCAGTGGTGCGATCCTAGCTCACTGCAGCATCAACCTCCTGGGCTCAAGCAATTGTCTTGCCTCAGCCTTCCCAGAAACTGGGACTATAGGTATGTGCCACCAAGCCTGGCTAATTTTTAAATGTTTCATTTGTAGAGCCAGGGTCTTGTTAGGTTGACCAGGCTGGTTTCAAATCCCTGGGCTTAAGCCATCCTCTCACCTTGGCCTCCTAAAGTGCTGGTATTACCTATGTGAGTCACCACACCTGGCTGGATTTATTCTGAGCCAAGTTTGAAGACTTAGGTCCAGGAACACAGACTCAAAGGAGGCTGCGTGAGGCACAGGAGATATACATTTTCCAACAGGGGGATGCACGTGGCACGGAAAGGCCACGCGGAGGCGAGGCAGGGAAGCAGTTTTCCATTCTTGTGATTCTGATTGGTGCTCAGTGACGCTACCCATACGATAAGGTAAATGTGCACTTGGGTGGGGTGGGAGAAAGGCTAGGCAACTTAGGGTCTGGTAGGGGTTGACCAATTACACCCTGTCTTTGTTCTACCTCTGATAAATGGGTTTATGACTAGTGTCTGTCAGTGAACTACGTAAACTCCAGTCATACAGGCAAGAGGTCAGCTTTATTTACAGGCCTAGGATTTATTATTCATGTGCCCGATTACAGCCATCATGGGCCACTGTTAAAATTTTCTTTTGAATTTTCCTTTTTCTGGCACGTCTCTTCATCTGTATCCTTTGCAATATCCTTCATAATAAATCTCAGGCCAGGTGCGGTGGCTCACGCCTGTAATCCCAGCACTTTGGGAGGCCGAGGCGGGCGGATCGCCTGAGGTCAGGAGTTTGAGACCATCCTGGCCAACATGGTGAAACCCCATCTCTATTAAAAATACAAAAAAAAATTAGCCGGGTGTGGTGGCGTGAGCCTGTAATCCCAGCTACTTGGGAGGCTGAGGCGGGGGAATTGCTTGAACCAGGGTGGTGGAGGTTGCAGTGAGCCAAGATCGCACCATTGCACTCCAGCCTGGGCGACAGAACGAGACTCCATCTCAAAAAAATAAAATAAATAAATAAATAAAAATCTCAGAGTTGTGTGAGCTGCTGTAGCAAATTAATCAAACCTAAGGAGGGGGTGGTGGGCACCCTGACTCAGCCGGTTACTCAGAAGCATGGGTTGAACACTTGGGCTCACGCTAGGCATTGGAAGTGGAGACAGTCTTGTGGGACTGAGCCCTCACCCTGGGGGACCTGATGCCATTTCCAGGTAGGCAGCGTTGGAACTGAATTGAATTGAGGGACACCCAGTTGGCATCTGCCACAGAACTGCTTGCTTACTTTGTGTGTGGGGGCCCCCTCTCCCCACTCGACACTGCCCCCACCACTGACTTCTGGTCACGGAAGTCTTCTGTGTGGACTGTTACGGGGTGAGAACCGAGGAAAAGCAGTTTGCTTTTTCTAGTCACCGTCAGAAGTGGAAATGACCGAATCTTTTTTGTTAGGGTAGTCATCAGCTGATACCAAATCTTTGGCAATAAGAAAATGGGTCAGAACTTAAGTCAGTAATCTACATCGGTTAACCAGTTTTCTTGAGAGAAATATAATGCAAAGAGAGGAATGCACAAGCAGCTGAATTTCACAGAAAGGGATGATTCTGGCTTTGCCAAGAAAGCACACATATTTTTTGACACCTGGAAATACACTGGATGTGTACTGGTCAACTAATTATTATCTTTGTTATTGGCTACATAATGTTATCAAGTAAACTCTTAATTGAGGTATAACCTACATACAGATATGTGCACAAATCATAAATACCCAGTTCAGTGAATTTCCACAAAGAGAATGCACCCACAAAATAATCACTGGATCAAGAATAGAATACTACCAGCACTACCAGCACCCCACAAGTCCCTCCAGTGACCGCCCAATCACTATGCCCTATCTCCCCCGCCAAAGAAAACCATAATCCAGACTTCTCGCACATAGTTTAACTTTGTCTTTTTTTTTTTTTTTTTTTTTGAGATGGAGTCTCGCTCTGTCGTCCAGGCTGGACTGTAGTGGCTGGATCTTGGCTCACTGCAGACTCTGCCTCCCGGGTTGAAGCAATTCTCCTGCCTCAGCCTCCCGAGTAGCTGGGATTACAGGTGCCCCCACCAGGCCCGGCTAATTTTTTTTGTGTATTTTTAGTAGAGACGGGCTTTCACCGTGTTAGCCAGGATGGTCTCGATCTCCTGACCTCGTGATCCACCCGCCTTGGCCTCCCAAAGTGCTGGGATTACAAGTACGAGCCATCTCGCCCGGCCTAGCGTTGTCTATTTTTAATTTTATATAAATGGAAACAGGGAATATATTCTTTTGTGTCTAGATTCTGTCTGACACACAAATGTCTGACATTTATGTTGCAGCATCCATCCGCCTCAGGGAATACAGCAACAGTTCCTTCCTTTTCACCGCTGCGTCATGTTCCACTGTCTGGCCACCACACAATTGATTGGTCTGATCTTTATGGACAGGCATTTGCATCGCTTCCTCTGGGGGCTCTCTGAATCTTGCTGTTAGGAACACTCATTTCTGTGAGTATCTTTTGTACACATGGACATGCAGTTCCCTCAGATGATGCCTGGGAGTGGGATTGCCAGGTCTTAGGTGTGCATATTTTCAGTGTCAGCAGACACCGGCCATGTTCCAAAGTGGCTGTGCCAACTTTGACTCCCACCAGTAAATGAGAATTCCAGTGGCTCTCTTTCTGTGCCAATAATGGATATTTTCTGTTTTTTTTTTTCAGTTTAGCATTCCAGCAGGTGTATAAACGGCATTTCACTATGTTTTAACGTATATTCCCCCAATGACCAAACATCTGGTTCGCTCTGAAATGTCTCTTTATTTCTTTTGCTCATTTTCCCATCAGGTTGTCAGTCTTCTTCTCTTTTATTGTGACTATGAGTCCTTTGTGAGTTAAAAGCATTGCAGGTACCTTCTTCCAAAACTGTATTTTGATGAGCAAAATTTCTTAATTTTAGTGTGGAACAAATTATCTAACTTTTATTTTATGGTTAGGGCTTTTTCAGTCCAGTTTAAGAAGTCTTTGCCTATCTGAAGGTTTTGATGACATTTTATCTTATTTTTTAGAAGCTTCATGGTTTTACCTTTCGCATTTAGGTCTATCATCCGTTTCAAGTCAATTTTTCAGTATAGTGTGAAGTAGAAATTAAGAGTCATTTCTTTATAAATATTCAGTGGAGCCAGCACCACCTTGAAAAGACCATTGTTACCCCATGGCTTGTGCAGTGCCACCTCTGTCATAAGCCAAGTGTCTGTACGTGCACGGCTGTTTCAGAACTCTATTTTGTTCTGCTAGCTCTCCATCCTTGCATCAATACCTACTGTCTTAATTACTGTGGCTTTATCAAAAGTCTTGATTTCCAGTATCTAAGTCCTTTTGCTTTATTATTCTTCAAAATGTTCTTGTTATTCTTAGCTCTTTCCATTTCCACATAAATTCTAGGATCAGGCTGGGCGTGGTGGCTCACACCTGTAATCTCAGCACTTTAGGAGGCCAAGGTGGGAGGACTGCTTGAGCCCAGGAGTTTGACACCAGCTGGACAACATGGCAAAATCCCATCTCTACAAAAAATACAAAAATTAGCTGGGCATGGGGGTGCATGCCTGTAGTCCCAGCTATTCAGGAGGCTGAGGTGGGAGGATCACCTGAGCCTGGGAGGTCGAGGCTGCAGTGAGCCATGATTATGCCACTGCACTCCAGCCTGGGTGACAGAGTGAGACCCTGTCTCAAAAAAAAAAAAAAAAATTCTAGGATCAATTGGTCAAGTTTCAATACACACACACCCACACCCACCCACTGGGATCTGACTGAAATCATAGTAAGTCTATAAGTCACTTTGGGCAGAGCTAACACCTTCATAGTATCGTGTCACTCATTCCATCAACCTGTTATATTCATTTAGGTCATCTTTAATTTCTCTCAATGACACATAATCGTTCTCTGTATAAAAGCCTTGCATATCTTCTTTTAGATATATTCCTCAGTATGATGTTTCTTTGATGCTTTTGTAAATGTTATCGTTTTTGAAAATTTCATTTTATTTATTTATCTTTTATTTATTTTTTGAGATGGGGTCTTGCTCTTGTTCCCCAGGCTAGAGTGCAATGGCGTGATCTTGGCTCACTGCAACCTCTGTCCCCCGGGTTCAAGCGATTCTCCTGCCTCAGCCTCCCGAGTAGCTGGGATTACGGGCATGTGCCACCACACCCGGCTAATTTTTGTATTTTTAGTAGAGATGAGGTTTCACCATGTTGGTCAGGCTGATCTCGAACTCCTGACCTCGTGATCTGCCCGCCTTGGCCTCCCAAAGTGCTAGGATTACAGGCGTGAGCCACTGCACCCGGCTGAAAATTTCATTTTAAATTGCTTATTGTTAGTCTATAGAAATATAATCAATCTTGTTAAACTTACTTATTCATTTTAAGAGCTGATTTGTAGAATATATTAAATTTTCTACATATAATAGTTTTCTCTGTGAAGAGTGACAGTTTCATTCTTCCTTTCTAATCCTTACACCTTTTATTTCTCTTTCTTGCCATATGGTAATGGCTAACACTGCCAATATAATGTTGAAAGAGATAGTGACAGCAGATAACCTTATTTACAATCTAAGGGAAAAAATTTTTAATATTTCACTGATAAGTATAATGCTTGCTATAGTTTTGAAAATATCCATTATTAGATTAAGGAAGTACTCTGTTTTTCCTAGTTTGCTAAAAGTTATTTTCTTTTAAAATCAAGAATGGAGGCTGGGTGTGGTGGCTCATGCCTGTAATCCCAGCACTTTGGGAGGCCGAGGTGGGTGGATCACTTGAGGCCAGGAGTTCAAGACCAGCCTGGCCAACATAAAAAAACCCGGTCTCTACTAAAATTACAAAAAAAATTAGCTGGGCGTGGTGATGCATGACTGTAGTTCCAGCTACTGGGGAGGCTGAGGCATGAGAACCCAGGAGGCAGAGGTTGCAGTGAGCCGAGATCGCACCACTGCTCTCCAGCCTGGGCCGCAGACCAAACCTCTGTCTCAAAAAAAAAAAAAAAAAAATCAAGAATAGGTGTTGAATTTTAGCAAATGCTTTTTTTGTACCTATTTAGATAAAGACATGGCAACCCCATGACTGACTGGCATTTTGATGATGTCCACGCAAAGCTGGATTCCTGTGATAGTGTTTCCCGCCTGAAGTACCACACATCTGAACTGGGACTGCAACACTGATGGTGATACAGTGTGGGGTGCCAGAAAGCATCAAAATCAATCACACAAAGTCCATTTTGTTTACCTATTGTATCAAAGGGGAGTCTAGGGACACTGGTAGTATTTGTTTTCAATCAGCTGTGAAAACATGTTACAGTTCTGCACATTTTCTGTGTTCTTGTGTGTGTGTGCTTTAAGTGTAGCTTTTTTTTTTTTTTCTTTTTGGTTGGCAGTAACAGACTTTAACGAATCACTGTTTAAACTACAGTACAGGCCAGGTGCAGTGGCTCATGCCTGTAATCCCAGCACTTTGGGAGGCCGAGGTGGGTGGATCACCTGAGGTCAGGAGTTCGGGACCAGCCTGGCCAAAATGGTAAAACCTTGTCTCTACTAAAATACAAAAAATTAGCCAGGCGTGGTGGTGCGCACCTGTAATCCCAGTCCCAGCTACTCGGGAGGCTGAGGCAGGAGAATTGCTTGAACCTGGGAGGTGGAGGTTGCAGTGAGTTGAGATCGTGCCACTGCACTCTAGCCTGGGCGACAGAGCCAGACTCTATCTTAAAACGAACAAACAATAAAAAAACTACAGTACAAAGACTTTGTAAATGTGATTCAGGCCCCCCAGCACCCCTGTGACTGTAGAGTACCTTCAAAACTCAGCTGTCCCAGCCAGTGCCAACCTGTGAACTTCCCGCCATATCCCAGGTCTGCTATTCCCCAAACCACTTCCCAGTTTTCCTTTCAGTCATCTTTCTGAAGGAGCCAAGACAACAGGGGCCTGTTGTGTAGTAAATTTCTTTATTTTTTGCAGCCTTTAAAATGTAATTTCTATCTCTTGCAATAAATTTGTTCCCTTTTGTTTCACTTTATTTAAAATTTCAGGTATTTAGCTCCCCTTTTGTACCATTAAAAAAATTTAAAGTTACCTGTTATAAGATGTTCCTTCAGAAGCAAAGAGCAAAAGTTTACTGTTGTACCAATTCTAATTGTAATTTTAAGTTCCATGTATTTAATCATTGTCTCTTCATTTTAAGACCTTTAATACAAATGTCTTTTTTTGAGAGGGAGTCTCGCTCTGTCGCCCAGGCTGGAGTGCAGTGGTGCAATCTCAGCTCACTGAAACCTCCGCCTCTCAGGTTCAAGCGATTCTCCTCCCTCAGCCTCCTGAGTAGCTGGGACTACAGACATGCGCCACCACGCCCGGCTAATTTTTTTGTATTTTTAGTAGAGACGAGGTTTCACCATGTTGGTCAGGCTGGTCTCAAACTCTTGACCTCAAATGATCCGCCCGCCTCAGCCTTCCAAAGTGCTGGGATTACAAGTGTGAGCCACCACGCTTGGCCTTAGCTAATATTTTCTTAAAACATTTATGTCTGTTTGGGAGGCCGAGATGGATGGATCACCTGAGGTCAGGAGTTCGAGACCAGCCTGGTAAACATGGTGAAACCCTGTCTCTACTAAAAATACAAAAATTAGCCAGGCGCGGTGGCAGGCACCTGCAATCCCAGCTACTCGGGAGACTGAGGCAGGAGAATCACTTGAACCTGGGAGGCGGAGATTGCAGTGAGCTGAGATTGTGCCACTGCACTCCAGCCTGGGCAACAGAGTGAGACTTGGTCTCGAAAACACACAAAAAATTTACATCTGTATTCACAAAATAAATTAACCTGTAATTTTCTTTCTTGTAATGCCCTTGTAATGATTTGGTATCAAATCAAATTAACAGGTTTCTGCTGATCAAGAAAGAAGACCCAAATGACCATTATCAGGAATGAAAAAGAGACATCACTGCAAAGCGTACAGATCTTAAAAGTAACAATAAGGTACAAAGAAATAGAGTGCAGAGGAGCGATTACCAGGGTGTTATTTAATGGGTATAGAGTTTCAGATCTGCAAGACGCACAGAAGGTCTTGGGAAGTTTTCCTCTTTTTCTAGTCTCAGGACAAATTTGTGGAAGACTGGTGTTACTTTTTCCCTTAAAAGTTAAAAAGAATTCACCAATGAAATCGTCTAGGCCTAGAGTTTTTCTTTGAGGAAATATTTTAAACTATGGATTCAATTTATTACCTAGATGTAGGAGAATTTAGGTTTCCTATTTCTTCCTGTATCAATTTTGGTACTTTGTATTTTTCAAAATCGTCAATTTATTTTCAGAATTTACTAACAATGTTCTCATAACCCTATTTGTGTGTGTGTGTGTGTGTGTGTATGGTAAAAAGCACATAAAATTTGCCATCTCAACCATTTCTATTTATTTTGGTTTTTGTCCATTGAGGCATTTTATTTTACTTTTTAATGTAATTTAAAACTTTTTTTTTTTTTTTTGAGACATGGTCTCCTCCGTTGCCCGGGCTGGAGTGCAGTGGTGCAATCACGGCTCACTGCGGTCTTAACTTCCCGGGCTCAGGTGATTCTCCTGCCTCAGCCTCCGGAGCAGCTGGGACTACCAGCATGCCCCACCACGCCAGGCTAATTTTTTCTATTTTTTGTAGAGACGGAGTTCCACCATGTTGCCCAGGCTGGTCTCGAACTCTTAGGCTCAAGCGATTCGCCTACGCGGCATTTTAATTTTAAGTATGTATTACATCGCTAGATAAAGAATCCCAGGATGTTCCCTCCTGTGTGTTTTTATCTTGCTTCTTCATGGTCCATGTTGCCAGCTGAGGTTGTTAGTAAAATGAATCCAAACTGTCAGAATGGGAGCAGATTGTTCTGCCATTTTTTCTAAATCTTTGAGCTGCACATCAAAGTTGGGGCTGATTATGGCACACTTGTTTAACCTGCCTGTGAAGTTCACAACAACGTTCCCAGCTCTATGATGATCAGATTTCAAATTTGCCAGTGGAATCGTGCTTCATCATCACAGTTAGAAACCGGATGACGACTTTGAAGCACGGCCTAGGAAGAACCTGGCATTTGCCTCTCCTTTAGGCATTGTGGATGCTCTTGAGAGCATCAGCCTCGACGTTTGCGCACAGCAGCCTGGCGGCGTGGAACGGTGGTGGAAAGAGCTCAATCATTTTAAAGTATACGGTTCAGTAGTGGTAAATATATTCACATTATTGTGAAACGCATCTCCAGAACTTTTTCATCTTGCAAATCTGAAACTCTACACCCATTAAATAACCCCCTGGTAATAGCTCCTCTATACTCCATTTCTTTGTACCTTGTGATTATTCTTAATGTCTGTACGCTTTGCAGTGATGTCTCTTTTTCATTCCTGATAATGGTCATTTGGGTCTTCTTTCTTGATCGGCAGAAACCTGTTAATTTTATTAGTCATTTTAAAGGAACAACTTTGTGTTTGGTTGATTTTTTTTTCTTTTTTCCTTCTTTTTTTTTTTTTTGGTGGGTGGGACAGGGTCTGACTCTGTTGCCCAGGCTGGAGTGCAGTGGCAAGATCATCACAGCTCACTGCAAACTTACAAGTTCGAGTGATCCTGCTGCCTCAGCCTCCCAAGTAGCCAGACTACAGGTATGCGCCACCACATCCGGCTACTTTATTTTTATTCTTGTAGAGATTTTTCTTGCTATGTTGCCCAAGTTGGTCTCAAACTCCTGGCTTAATGTGATCCTCCACGCCTCAGCCTCCCGGGTCATGTAATTCCAGGATTACAGGGATGAGCTACCATGCTCAGCTTGGTTGATTTTTTTCTATTGTATATTTGTTTTCCATTGAATTTATGTAAGATCTTTATTTCCTTCCTTTGATTTAGTTTGTTGTTCTTTGAGACAAATGCTTAGAACTTTTCACTAGGCTTTCAAGATTTAAGGTCGCAGATTTCCCTCTAACATGGCTTTAGCTGCATTACGTAAGTTTTGATATGTCATACTTCTATGAGCATTCAATGAAACATTTTAAAATAATTTCCACTGCGATTTCTTCTTTGATTCATGAGTTTTTCTTTTGGAAGTATATTGTTTAATTCCAAACATTTGGGGATCATTCTAATTATCTTTTTGTTATTGATTTATAACTTAATTCCACTGGTCAGAAAACATACTCTACAGATTTCAATCCTTAAATATTAGTTGAAATTTATCATCCAGCATATAGTCTATCTTAGTAAATAATCTATGTGTACTTAAAAATATATATACCCTGCAGTTGATGAGGGCTATATAAATATATATGTTAATTACATCTTGTCTGTTAATTGTGACATTCAAATCTTCTAGATCCCTGGGGAGCATCCGTCTGATGCTCTATCATTTTACTTTCATTTTATTTTCTATCATCTTACTTTCAACATTTCTGTTTCTTTTCATTAAAGATATGTCAGCACATGTGTGTGTGTGTGTATAAATTTTAAATCTATCTTTGAGTATTTAATTATCCATTTCTATTCATTACTAACATGTTGGGACTTAAATCCATAATTACATTACTCATTTTCTGTTTGTCCCACTGATCCTATAGTCCTCTCCTCTAAGTTTTTTCCTCTTCTTTTGGATGACTTTTTGTTATTACAGTTTTCTCTCTATTAGTGTATTATATATTATTTTACAATGCTTTTAGTGGCTATGCTGGCCTAGAGATCATTTTACAATTTTTTTTAGTTGTTACCCTGGATTATGACATGTATCCTTGATTTATTAAAACCTAATATAAATGAGTACTTTGACTCCTTCCTGGACAATGCAAGTATGTTAGAGCAGTTTTACCTCATTTGTCCCCTCCCATCTTTTGTGCAGTTGATGTCAAGTGGTCTCCACAAGGGATGAGTATTAGCGTCTCACACATCGAGTATCACTTAGGTTACCCACATGTGTCTCCTTTCTGCTCTTTATTCTTCCTGCATCTCTGTGTTTCCATCTGGAATCCTCTTCCTTCTGTCTGAAGAACTAGCTCTTAGTATTTCTGTTTGCTGGAAAATGTCTTATTTCATCTTTCTTTTCTCTTATTTTGAGACAGGGTCTTGCTCTGTCACCCAGGCTGGAGTGCAGAGGCATGATCATGGCTCACTGCAGCCTTGACCTCCTGGGCTCAAGCAATCTGAGGCCTCAGCCTCTGAGCAGCTGGGACTACAGGTGTGTGCCACCACACCCAGATAATTTAAAAAATTTTTTTGTAGAGACGGGGTCTTGCTATATTGCCCAGGCTGGTCTTGAACTCCTGAGCTCAAGTGATCCTCCTGCCTCAGATTCCCAAACTGCTGGGACCCGTGCTGGCTAATATTTTATATTTTAATTTTTTTGTAGAGACGGGGTCTTGCTATGTTGCCCAGACTTGTCTTGAACTCCTGAGCTCAAGTGATCCTCCTGTCTTAGCCTCCCAAAGTGCTGGGATTACAGGTGTGAGCCACCACACCTAGCCAACTTTATTTTCAATGGCTTTCCCCACTAGATGTTTAGGTTGGCAGATATTTTTCCTCCCAATACTTTACTATTTTCTGATTTCTGTCAAGATACCAACTGTCAGCCTCTCATTGCTACTTTAAAGTAAAGCATCTCTTATTGAAAAAGGAAAAACAAAGCTGGAAGACTCAAACTTCCCAATTCTAAGACTACTATAAAATTACAGTAAACAAGACAGCATGGTACTGCCATAAACATAGACATATAGATTAATGGAATAAAATCGAGAGTCTAGAAATAAACTCATACATCTATGGCCAAGGGTTCCAAGACCACTCAGTGGGGGAAAGAACAGTCTCTTCAAGAAATGGTATTGAGAAAACTGGATATCCACATGCAAAAAAATGGAGTTGGACCCCTACCTCACACCATACAAAAATATTAACTCAAAATGGATCAAATACCTAAATGTGAGTTCTAAAAGTATAAAACTGATGAAAGTTTTTGCGACCACCAATTTGTCAATGGTTTCTTAGCTTTGACACCTAAAGCATAAGCAACCAATGAAAAACCAGACAATTGGATATCATCAAAACGAAATATCACCAAAACGAAATATCATCAAAACAAAGTATCATCAAAACGAAATATCATCAAAACGAAATTTCATCAAAACGAAGTATCGTCAAAACGAAATATCATCAAAACGAAATATCATCAAAATGAAAGACTGTGCTTTGAAAGATGCTATCAAGAAAATGAATACACAACTTATAAAATGGAGAAAACATTTGTAAATCACATATCTGATAAGGGCCTAGTATCTGGAATGTATAAAGAAACTCTTACAACACAACAGCAAAAAGACAACCTGATTAAAAAATGGGCAAAGGACTTAACAGACATTTCTCCAAAGAAGATATATGAGTGGCTCACTTAATGCATGTAAAAAGATGCTCAGCATCACTAGGCATTAGGGAAATGCAAATCAGAACCATGATGAAATGCCATTCACACTCGTTAGAAATGGCTATAATTAAGAAAAGGAGGGGGGATAACAAGTGTTGGCAAGGAAGGAGGTAGAGAAATCAGAACCCTTGCACATTGTTGGCAGGCATGTAAAATGGTTTAGCCATTGTGGAAAAGAGTCTGGCGGTTCCTCAAGAAGTTAAACTAGAATTCTATGACCCAGCAATTCCACTGCTAGGTATACAACCCAAATAATTGAAAACAAGGATGCAAACAGATTCCTGCAAACCAATGTTCACGGTATTGTTCATCATGGTTAAAAGGTGGAAACAGCCCAGATGTCCATCAGTGGAAGAGGAGATGAACAAATTGTGGTGTAGACATACAATGCACTATTATTCAGCCATAAAAAAATGAAATGTTGATATATGCTTTCAATGAATCTGTGTGTGTGTGTGTGTGTGTGAGAGAGAGAGAGAGAGAGAGAGACAGACAGACAGACAGGGTCTCACTCTGTCACCTAGGCTAGAATGCAGTGGCATGATCACGGCTCCACAACCCTAGACTCCTGGGCTCAAGTGATCCTCCCACCTCAGCCGAGTAGCTGGGACTACAGGTATGCAGCACCACGCCTGGCTAATTTTTGTATTTTTTGTAGAGATGGGGTTTTGCCACGTTGCCCAGGTTGGTCTTGAACTCCTGTGCTCAAGCAATCCACCCTCCTTGGCCTCTCAAAGTACTGGGATCACAGGCACGAGTCACCGCACCCAGCCTTCAATGAATCTTGAAAACATTATGGTAAGTGAAAGAGGCAAAACACAAAAGGTCACATCTTTGCATGATTCAATTCATATGAAGCACCAGAACAGGTATATCACGGGGACAGGGCACAGATTGGTAGTTGACAGGGGCTGGGGGGAATGCAGAATGGGAAGCAACTGCTTAATGAGTAGCAGGTTTCTTTTTGGGGTGATGAAAATGTTTTGGAGCTAGAGAGGGTAGTGGTTACACCCCATTGTGAATATACTAAACGTCACTGAATTGTTCACTTATTTATTCATTTATTTTCACCAAACACATTCTCATTTCTCTTCTTTTTTCAGGCAAATGACGAAGACCTAGTTTACCAGCTTTACATTCTAAAACCTAAGCTTAACATTATATATTTAAATAATTGTCAAAATTAAGTTGCCAACATTCATGCACAATTAGAAAACATCCTTAATTTATATTAAACCAGAAATATATTATCATTATTGCATTAATACCTTTCACTACTAACTACTAAAAAAATTGAAATTATTTCTGTAGAAGACTCACCCTGGCCATGTTAACTTCACAGCAGGCTGACACTACATGGTTCACATTTCAGACAAAATGGAAAAGCAGATTCATGCTGGTGTTAGGGTACAATCTTGTCCTGCCACTAAAGAGTCAAGGATTAAAAGTGCATACACAGGCCGGGCGCAGCAGCTCACGCCTATAATCCCAAAACTTTGGGAGGCTGAGGTGGGCAGATCACCTGAGGTCAGGAGTTCAAGACCAGCCTGGCCAATATGGTGAGACCCCGTCTCTACTAAAACTACAAATATTAGCTGGGCATGGTTAGTCCTAGCTGCTTGGGAGGCTGAGGCAGGAGAATTGCTTGAACTCAGGAGGCAGAGGTTGCAGTGAGCTGAGATCGTGCCACTGCACTCCAGCCTGGGATACAGAGCAAGACTCTATCTCAAAAATAAATAAATACATACATAAATAAGAGTGCATACAGAGATTTATAACAACTCTAAAGACAGAAAAAAATGGTCCTATTATGTGGTCCTAACAATAAACTCAAAAGTTTATGACAAATAGGGGCTCTGTGAGTTGTTTATCAATACTTTAGGTACAATTCTACCAATAGTTGAGTTCATTTGAAATATTCAAAAAAATGTTCCTGTTAACGCTCAGATGGTGCTTCTGTAGCTGAACATTGTCGTTCGATGCATGCATTGAATGACTTTGCAACCAAGCGCAGCAGCTACTCCTTACTGCTGGCCGTCTTCTCCCATTTCTACCCTTTCTCCACCATTCTCAACAACTCTCTTTTTAGTGATGTTTCTGCCGTTAACCATTTCTAGTAGAAGTTGATATAGATTTGAAGTTGCCATTCCACTACCACAAATGACGTGGAAGAGAATGAAGTGAGGCCCTGTGACCCAGTGATCCAAATGAAGAAAATCTTCATCAAAAGAAGAAAACCCACTTCCAAAAGACGGAAATCCACCAAAAGTGGAGAAAAACGACCCCCTCCCTTGGCGACCCCTTTGATTCCCAAAAAAGTCCTCAAATGGGTCTTCAAAGAAGTTGAATGAAAATGGGTCCCTCCCACCAAAAAAATTCCCTGAAGACATCATCTGAGTTACGGAGTGTGAATTAACCTCAGACGGATGTCAAAATGCATTCCACCTCCTCCTCCTCTGTCTAATCGTTCTTTGTTATATACGTCCCTTTTTTTTTAGCATCAGACAGCAGCGCCTCATATGCCTCCACTACTCATCTGAATTTTTCTCTCTGCTTCTTCTTTAGTCTCAGGACTTTTGTCTGGGCGCCACATCAGTGTCATTCTCCAACATGCTGTTTTAATATCCTCAGGCCAGGCATGTCTGCACACCTGCACCTTCACAGTGACCACCGTGCTTAACAGATGGTTGGAATGGGCAAGAGTGCAGGCGGTGGCACTGGCAGTGGCTCCTCACTTTCCTGAATTGCTCACTTTCTTTTTTTTCTTTTTCTTTTTGAGTCGGAGTCTTGCTCTGTCACCCAGGTTGGAGTGCAATGGTACGATCTCGGCTCACTGCAACCTCCGCTTGCCAGGTCCAAGCGGTTCTCCTGCCTCAGCATCCTGAGTAGCTGGGATTACAGGTGCCCGGCACCACACCCAACTAATTTTTGTATTTTTAGTAGAGATGGGGTTTCACCATGTTGGCCAGGCTGGTCTCTTTTGCCAGGCTGGTCTCGAACTCCTGACCTCATGATCCTCCCGCCTTGGCCTCCCAAAGTGCTGGGATTACAGGCATGAGCCACTGTGCCCAGCCCAAATTGTTCACTTTCAAATGGTTACTTTTATGTTATGAGAATTTCATCTCAGTTTTAAAAAATTAAAAAATTGAGATAAAGTATCTTTTTCTTTGCCTTTAAGTTTTTCTGTGCTTCTTAAAATAATTTACTGTGATATGTCTTGCTGTGGTTTTCTTTTTCTTTACTCTGCTTGGTGTTCCCAGTACTTCTCTAATCTGTAGTTTGATGTCTTTTGTCAGGTTTGAAAAATTGTGTCATTATCTCTTCAAATACTGCTTCTGCCTCATTCTCTGTCTTCTCTCCTTCTATGACTTGAATTACATGTATATTAATTTTTTCATCATCTAAAGACTCATGCCTTTTTCTGTATTTTTCTTCTCATTTTATTTTTTTGCTTCAGCTCAGACAGTCTCTCCTGACCTGCCTTCCAGTTCATGAAGCCTCTCTTAGCTGTGTTTAAGTTGATGTTAAACCCTCTTGTGAGTTCTTCCTTTCAATTATTTTTCAGTCCTCGTGTTTCCATTTGATTCTGTTATTTCCACTTACTTGTCATTGATTTCCTGAACATACTTAATTATTTTAAAAGTCTGTTCTTGTATTTCTAATAGTTAGATTTCTTGTGGATCTATTTCTGTTCTTTGTTTTTTCTCCTTTTTGGTCATTTGGTCTTATCTCCTGGCTTGCCTGTTTTGTTTGGTTGGTTTTTAATGGATTGCTGGACATGTATACGAGAAACAGAGATAATCTGATGTTGCTGATGGTGACCTTTCTCTAGAGGACTTCCCACTGCCTCTGGAAGTGACGTATCACTTTTAGAATATGGGCACATCACTTTAATCTAACTAGAGATTGAACAGATTCAAAGTTGGGCTTCTGTCTTTGAGATGAGTCAAATTCTGGCTCAACCTCCAGCTCTGGGCTGTAGCCCTTTGGGAGTCCCAATGGAAGGCCTGGGATGCTTATCGGGGTTCTTTCTGCTTGGTGGGCCATGAATTCCAAGTTACATCTCACAAGCCCAGTAAGGCTGCTTGAGCTTTCCTTCTCTCTCAGTCTTTCGGCCACCACTTTCTAGTCACTTTTCAGTCATTGCTTATGAATTGGCAGATGCCACGAGAAAAAAAGTAGGGTTGAATATTGGATTCACATCTCTGTACCTCCCTTTTCTCTACGATCTTTGCTCCTCAAGTCATCATTGCACTGATAGCTCTTTAATTTCTTAAAATAAAATGTTTTAAAAATACTTTTTCCATATTTCTAGTTCTTCTTGATATGATGGTTGCACCACAACAAGCTAGTCTGACATTACCAGAAAGAGAAACCTGATAAACTTATTACCAGTGGCTTAGAGTTTCTTTAATGAGGCTTAATAGAATACTGAAACTGATTAACAGAATTTAAAAAATGAAATAGAGCAGTACATTCTGCAAGTCTCTGTAAAATATAAGAACCTCATTATGTCTGTTATCTATTTGCTGTTTTATGTCTTTCTTTCTCAATAAGACCATAAACTCCCCATGGGCACAACTCTGATATAGTTTATTTCAGTTTCTTCACATCATGCCAATAAATATTCCATTAAATTGAGTTGAGTAGGGTGTATACTATTCTAATTAGTCACTAATTTGTGTCCAAATAGGTTTAACTTAGAACCATCTCAGTATGAAATAAAGAGGGCACTGGCACCAAGAAACAATGAAGAAGCTGAAAATTAACCACCAGTTGTTATTTCTGTACCATCAGTTATGGTAGTTAGATGGCTTTAATGAAGATTACAAAGGTTTTAAATAACTGAAATACTCATCAGTTGAGGACTGATTCAATACACAATGCATTTATCAATATTAAAGAGACTGAGGCAGACAGATCTGTATGCACTGATATGGAAAAATCTCCAAATTTTGGAAAAAAAGAATATATGGTCCGTATGCTCTTTTTGGAAAATCTATAGTATTATAATGTCCTTAGTCTCGAATTTAAGTAACTGTTTTTGGATTAAGTTCTAGAAAATAGCAAGTGGAAGCCCAGCTAAGCCTTGAAATTGCAACCTTGAGTAAGAAAGAATTTTAGACATTTTAAAGGGAATTGTTGATGTGGATGCAAAAGAGAACAGAATTCTCTACAGTAAAGCCATTTAGGAGAAAATTTTCAGGTTACTATGATGACTGAAAGCCTCAGTCTAGCTGTTTAAACTGTAATCATTAGAGTATATTTGTGAAGTCCTTTTCTGAGACTTCTGGACTTCAAATACGTGATGTTTTCTTCAGAGACGCTGTAATTTTTCTTAGAACATCCTCTGCTAATTTGCTATGGGTGACATATTTCCAGTTATGTGTAACTCTTTCCTGTGGATATAAGATAGGGCTTTTTGTTTGACAGAAGAGCCTCAAAAATGTCTTTTCTTCTGGCTGGGTGCGGTGGCTCAGGCCTGTAATCCCAGCAATTTGAGAGGCTGAGGGGGGCGGATCATGAGGTCAAGAGATTGAGACCATCCTGGCCAACATGGTGAAACACCATCTCTACTAAAATTACAAAAATTAGTTGAGTGTGGTGGCACGTGCCTGTAGTCCCAGCTACTCAGGAGGCTGAGGCAGGAGAATTGCTTCAACCAGAGAGGCTGAGGTTGCAGTGAGCTGAGATTGCGCCACTGCACTCCAGCCTGGGACAGAGCAAGACACTGTCTCAAAAAAAAAAAAAAACAGTCTTCCTTTGGGCTAAAGGAAAATGGACAGGTCACTGACCAATAGGTGACTGGTTTTATGACTATGTGCGGGAGGGATTTTGTTGGAGAATGTGTGTGAAACCATCATATGCTCATTCAGACACAAAATCTCTTTGGAAGTGTACACACAAGGCACAGACAACAGAGACTGCCAGGAGAGGTCTGGGACACTGGGATCAGGGAGGGCCTGACATGGACTTTCTACCTTCCAACCTTTTTTACTATTTAAACCGTAATCGGTTTTACTATTTTTATTTTTTGCCATGTGCACTTATTACTTATTCAGAAAAACAATTTAAAACAATTTCAAACTAGAAGAAAAAGGCGATGAAGAGGAAAAGGGATAAAGAGGAAAAGGCGTAACACTTATGTATAATTTCACAACAACCTGCCTGCAAGATACATGTGTCATTATTTCATACACAGAAAAGGTGAGGCTCAGAGAGATAAAATAACTTACTCAAAATCATAAAGCTAAAACTACAATCCAGGTAAAACTGAACCCAAAGCCAAGTTATCTTTCAGTCTTATATTCTCATAAGTAACTTAGATTGCAGCTATGATTAAACTGCAAAATATATTTAACAGTGATTAAAATTCCTGAGTTGCAACATGTTGCCTGATTTAAGAGCTTATGCTGCTCCAGAAATGGTAATGTAAATGAGAAAATACACTTTTCTAAGGCAATAGAAATGTAATTAAAACTCAAAACTTATCAAGGTCTTTACAAGGTCCCATGTAACTAACCACTTCTCTTTATTTCTGAGAAATTTTTTTTTTTTTTTTTTTTTGGGACGGAGTCTTGCTTTGTCACCCAGGCTGGAGAGCAACGGCGCGATCTCGGCTCACTGCAATCTCCGCCTCCTGGGTTCAAGCAGTTCTCCTGCCTCAGCCTCTCGAGTAGCTGGGACTACAGGTGCCTGCCACCACGCCCGGCTAATTTTTGTATTTTTAGTAGAGACGGGGTTTCGCCATATTGGCCAGGCTGGTCTTGAACTCCTGACCTCGTGATCCACCTGCCTCGGCCTCCCAAAGTGCTGGGATTACAGGTGTGAGCCACCACGCCCGGCCTTATTTCTAAGAAATTTTAAGTCTTAAGTGCTCAGTGCTATTTCCAATAAACTAAGTAACTAAACAATCTGACAAGTTTTAAGATTTTCACGACGGAAACTTCCTTGTGTTCCTATAGCTGACTTAACAATGTTATGTACAGATCTAATTTTATATCTCCTTAAAGGAATTAATGCTCCAACTTTCTCAACTTTTTAAAATTTTTTGAGATGGAGTCTTGCTCTGTTGCCCAGGCTGGAGTGCAGTGCCGCCATCTCGGCTCACAGCAACCTCCACCTCCCAGGTTCAAGCAATTCTCCTGCCTCAGCCTCCTTGCAAGCCACTATGCCTGGCTAAATTTTTTTTTTTAATTTTTGAAGAGACAGAGTCTCCCAGTTCCTCAGGGGGCTGAGGTGGGAGGATCTCTTGAGTCCCAGAGTTTGAGGCTGCAGTGAACCATGATCACACCACTCCAGCCTGGGTGACAAAGTGCCACCCTGTCTCAAAAAAAAAAAAAAAAAAAGAAGTTCACCTGGAGCAAGGCTGCAGGGTAACGTGTCTGGCTCTGTGAAAGGGGCTCCTACCCCTGCGAGTCCCCTTTCCTCCTAATTTCTCTGCATCATTTCTAGCATGACAGCAGGCCCTGTTTCCAGATCAGGCACATATATTTGCTCACAAGTGGCAAAGCTTTATTTTATCACTAATGCCTTGGGTTTAATGGTAGCTGCACCTGTTGAAAGTGATAACTGGGCCAGGCGGGGTAGCTCACACCTGTAATCCCAGCCACTTTGGGAGGCCAAGGCGGGTGGATCACTTGAGGCCAGGAGTTCAAGACCAGCTTGGCCAACATGGCTAAAAAAATAAAGTGATAACTGACTAGTATTTTCACATAAGGCTTTCATATAAAACAGCAACGGCCACTGGAGGTGAGGCTGGGCCTTTCTAAGGGCTGCAGGAGTTCTCACCCACACCTGTGACCCCTGTCCTTCCACTACGATGAGCAAGGCTCAGTCCCACACCCTGCAGGGTGTGCTGATCGCACCTGGGGAAACAGTGGGACCCAGTGGACCCAAACGCTGCATGGATCAGCTGCAACACCTCAGTGGCGAGGGCTTTTCTGGGCTGAGTGGCACCCGAGCAAGGCTTTCCTGTCATCGGTGCTAAAAAGGGTTCTGATGAGCAGTTCATCTTTTCATACAAGGAAAGAAAAAAGATTGCTGAGCAACACTAAACGCCGGGTACTTTCACACACACCACGTTTCCAACCCTCACTGCGCTACGCTGCTGTTACAGTGATTTTTATTCCACTGGTGAGAAAACAGAGGCTGGGAGAGGTCAAGCAGGACTCACACCGCGGTGGACAGTCTAAGGTGCAGATCAAATCAACACAAGCACTGAGAGGATGCTGGCTTGTGTGTTTAATGTATCGGAGGCGTAGGTGACAGACTCAACAGGGACAACGGAAATTCAATTTGCTTTGCCCTAAGCTTATGAGCGGTGTCTGGCCTCGGCAGGAACCTAAATACTACGCTCTGCTGCAGCAAACTCTGTCATCGGTCCTGGGCAGTGCATGCACGCTTCCAGATAGGATTCCAGCCCGAAGAGGGTGGGAACCTGAGCTGCATGCATTTATACCCACTCAACAATAAATGTCCGGAGGGAAAAAGACGGGGGCGGGGGATATTTAAATGGGGGCGGGGGGCGATTCTGCCTGTCACTCCCCACGGCCGCATCTGCCCAGCTGTGAGTGACAGAAGCATATGACTGACGTTCCTTCAGTAAGTCTCAGTTCCCCTGTGCTTCCCATCCGCGTTTTGCTGTCTTCCAAGGTACTTTTCAAATGCCATTTGGGCGATACTGTTTCTTGTATTTATAAACCCCAAGCTCCTACGGTGCAACCCCCCTACAGTTACGGTAAGTATGTGACCAAAGGCCCGTGCTGGAAACTCACTTTTCTGGATCTGAAAAGGAAGAAAGCATTCGTGCCTTCGAATTCTGAGTGATTCTTCACTGTCCATGTGTCTAGGCTGCTCCTGCCGTAGCCACGCGGGGTCTGTGTGTGGTCAGGAGGAAAGAAGCCCCCACAGGGAGGGCCCGCGTCAGATCATCTCCCTGACCCACAGTGAGAAACCCCGTTTCAAAATACTTGCCTTTGGTCAGGAAAGACAACGGATATTTCCCTTAAAAGGGACTTTTATAAAAAAAAAACTTTAAGGTAAAGAAACAAGAGTAAAGAAAGTGGGTAATTTCTACAAATGTACTTTCTTCTTAGTCTTCTTGAAGCCTCAACAGACCGGCCAGTACAGCACACCCATTGGGGATTTTTTTTTTTTTTTGAGACGGAGTCTCGCTCTGTCGCCCAGGCTGGAGTGCAGTGGCGCGACCTCGACTCATTGCAAGCTCCGCCTCCCGGGTTCACGCCATTCTCCTGCCTCAGCCTCCAGAGTAGCTGGGACTACAGGTGCCCGCCACCACGCCTGGCTAATTTTTGTATTTTTAGTAGAGACGGGGTTTCACTGTGTTAGCCAGGATGGTCTCGATCTCCTGACCTCATGATCCGCCCGCCTCGGCCTCCCAAAGTGCTGGGATTACAGGCGTGAGCCACCGCGCCCAGCACCACAGGGGATCTTTTCATCAGCTGGGTTTGCCTTTATCTTTCTTTAGCCTCGGGCTCATCTCAGGGCCGGTTGCCACCCTAGCTCCCGTTATTTCTACCTATTTTTTCAACTCCTTGGCAAATAAAGTACTCTCCTTACAGGATCTCAACACCTCTCTCCCTCCGAGGATGCACTGTTTAGTGTGCACAAATGCACACTGATGCAACCCTACTGTACTGAATGAATTCTTCACAGAGGTCTCCATACCTGGGTTTCTAGAATCTTCTCATCACTGACACAACTGTCTTCACCATTCTTGCCTCCTGGTTTGTTTGGTGAGGCAGTTTCTACATTAAAACAGTTTAAACTAGCAATTCTATCTTTAGTAATCCCACTATTTTACTATTTTCAGAACCAGTGTGCATTCAGATGCCACCTTCCAAAATGCATGGGCCTCCTGACTGCTGCCCACAGGAAAGTGCGTGCGCTGTAACATCACCATCCAGCCCTAGGACGCGTCTCTCACCCACCCCCGCTGTGTCCTAAATCAAGCCCAGCACACTTCCCGGCCTTTTCTACTATCATGCTGTGCACACTAGCGGCCACTGGTCAGGACGCCCCGCAGCCTGCCCCTGACACTTGGTGAGCTTCTCTAAGAGGCAAATAGAATGGGGCTTGGAACACAGACCCTGGGGCCAGCTTATGTGTTGAAATCCAGCCTCTGCTACTTACCAGCAGGGCAACCTTGGCAAGTTACCGGATTTCTCCAAGACTGTTTCCTCATCTGTAAAACGGAGTTAATAAGAGGGTTGTCGCAAGGATTTAATGAGTTAATACAGCAAAATGGTTCAAAGAGGACCTAGCATACAGTTAAGCACTGTGTGTGTTAGCTATTATTATTGTACACTGTTATTGAACAATAGTGTATGTGTGTGTATATGTAAGTATATAGTAGGTATACATTGATATAGCATATATAGACTGCATATGATATATATATCTACACAATATGCTATTATATATTATACATACAGTATATCTATATATACAGACCATATATGCACATAATATGGGTGTGTGTGTGTGTGTGTGTGTGTTTGTGTAGCTCAGCCCTCAAATAGCTACCTCCATCCACTTCTCCTGTTTTCACCCTGAGACTGTGAATTGCTCTAGGGTGCGGGCTGTGCACATAGTAGGTCCTGGTCTAACTGTCTCCAGGCTGGAGGGTAGCCAGTAGTTAGGAGCACTGACTCTGGGCTGCCTGGGTCTCATTCTGACTTTGCCCCTTAGAAGGTAAGTGAACTTGGGCAAGAAACTTGGACCTTTTGAACCATCAGTTTTCTTCACTTGTAAAATAGAAAACCAACTATATCTTCTCTCGTTCAGACACTGCAAAGATTAAAATGATTACACATGTAAACAACTCAGCATGCTAACTGGCACACCCTAAGTCATGAGGAACCTCTAGCAATAGTTAACAGTTTCTTCCTGCCCAGTTTCATGGCAGATCTAGAACGGTGGTCTCTGTTTCACTGGGACTCTATTCTTTATTCTATTTGTTGCTCTTGGCCTGGTGCACTGGCTCATGCCTGTTATCACAGCACTTTGGGAGGCCGAGGCGAGCGGATCACCTGAGGTCAGGAGTTTGAGACAAGCCTAGCCAACATGGTGAAATCCCCGTCTCTACTAAAAATACAAAAATTAGCCAGGCATGGTGGCAGGCGCCTGTAATCCCAGCTACTTGGGAGGCTGAGGCAAAAGAATTGCTTGAACCCGGGAAGTGGAGGTCGCAGTGAGCCGAGATCACGCCACTGCATTCCAGCCTGGGCGACAGAGCGAGACTCTGTCTCAAAAAAAGAGAGAGAGAGAGAAAAAAAGAGTCTTGATAAGGAACTTGGCACAACCAAATAATTTGGAAGATAAAAAGTCAAGGAAGCTTCAGGACATTTTCCCAATTATTTTTAGAGTCTAAAGTGACAACCTAGCTAGCCAATGAGAAATTTGATTTAATGGACTTATCAGGCTAGCTAAGACTGCCTTAAGCTGCTGGGTAGAATCAGGGGCACTTGCTTTCTTGTGGAGGGTCTTCAGATGACATTCTTATCAACTTCTGACCAACCTGGCCAATGCTTCCTTGAAATAATTTTTTTTTTTTGAGATGGAGTCTCGCTCTGTCACCCAGGCTGGAATGCAACGGTACCATCTCAGCTCACTACAACCTCTGACTCCCGGGTTCAAGCGATTCTCCTGCCTCAGCCTCCCAAATAGCTGGGATTACAGGCATGCGCCACCACGCCTGGCTACTTTTTGTATTTTTAGTAGAGATGGGGTTTCGCCATGTTGGTCAGGCTGATCTCGAACTCCTGACCTCAGGTGATCTGCCCGCCTTGGCCTCCCAAAGTTGCATGGATTACAGGCATGAGCCACCGTGCCTGGACAATTTTTTTTTTTTTTTTTTAAGACACGGTCTTGCTGTGATGCCAAGGCTGGAGTGCAGTGGTGCAACCATAGCTCACTGTATCCTTGAACTCTTGGGCTCAAGTAATCTTCCTGCCTCCTGAGTAGCTAGGGCTATAAGAACAAGCCACCATGTCCAGCTAGTTTTTAAATTTTTTATAGAGATGGGGTCTTGCTATGTTGCCCAGGCTGAAAATACTCTAGAAAAATACTTAAAAAAAAAAGAAAAAACAAAGACAAAACAACCTGTGTCTCTTGCATTACAAAAGTTTGTCCAAGAAGAGTTTAAAACTCTGAAATACCAGATCAAATTTTAATCTCGAATTTCTTAAATAGTAAACAAACATTATTCAACTTTATACAGTGCTTCTATTTGTAAATCTGACTTCTTAGTTGTGTGAAATTAAATAACTCAAAGCTGTTGTAACTTTAAATTATCCTGAGACTTCAGAGGAATGCGGCTATGCAGCTGAGTCACATGGCACGCAGCTGCAACTTCTGCCTTTTAAAAATTCTGTAAATAATTAAGACCAGAGTAAGACCCCTCAGATCACTGCCCCTCCTCAGGGAGCAATCTGTAATCAATCAGATCACTGTAACATACTCACTAGTCTCATGTGGAAAATGGTATAATCTTGCTAAAACTTCTGTCTCTGCCTATATGATACTTTAACTTCTCCAGAGTGGAACACTGATCCCATTTGTTTGAAGCTGCTTTCCTGGGTGGCCATCCTCAAGCTCTGTGCTTGAACAAACTCTATACTTAATGATATTTTCTGAATCTCATTATTTAAGGTTGACAGCTGATAGCATCATGCTTAATAAATAACTTTTTTTTTTCTTAAGATAGAGTCTCACTCCATCATCCAGGATGGAGTGAAATGGCATGATCTCAGCTCACTGCAACCTCTACCTCCAGGGTTCAAGCAATTCTCCTGCCTCAGCCTCCCAAGTAGCTGGAATTATAGGCACCTGCCACCATGCCTGGCTAATTTTTGTATTTTTAGTAGATAAGGGGTTTTGCCATGTTGGCCAGGCTGGTATCAAATCCCTGGGCTCAAGTGATCCACTCGCCTCAGCCTCCCAAAGTGTTGGGATTACAGGTGTGAGCCACCCCACCCAGCCTAAATAACTGCATTTTGATACTAATTGTATTCCTGGTTTTAGGGACAAAAACACATGTTTAAGGTGCACATGCATGCACATGTGCACACAAAATACACCTTCATGGTTACTGAGACCATGATTAAATTATGAAAAATTAATAATGTCTGTTAAATTTCAAAGCCACAAACAAGTTCAAATTTCAATGGCAGATGACAAATGTTCCCTAAGACTGATGGGAAGTCCCAATCTATTAATTCACTCATTTCGCTTCTTAGCTCTTGCAAAAATTCTCTATCTGGCCTTGAACAGCATCTATTTTTTTAAAGTCTTACTTAATACTATGACTTGAAATAATGTGAAAAGAAAGCACATTAAGTTAGTAGAAAGAGTAACACTGTCATTAAAAGTCCTACGCCTCCTGATGTACTTCAGCATCTTCTAATGACTGCTGATGAAGGAAAATAATGAATCACCGTTAAATAAGGAGAGAAGGAAAGAAAAGGAAGAACTGCTTTGATTTCCACTGAGATAAAACCAGGTGGGGAGGAACTATACCATGAGTTTATGAAATACTACCAGAGGAAAAAACTTTTTACTGAGGAAGCTATCAATACAAGAGAGTCCACTCTAGAAAATAAGGCCAAACATGCTCGGCTGAACTCTGGCATTTTGAGTTGGCTGGAGTTGGTTCAGAGGAGGGCCACTGAACCAGGGAATCTCAATGGATAGAGGTGTATGAATAACCAGTGCAGCTTTAAAACATTCTTCAACCCCATATGCACCTAACAACAGAGCCCCAAACTACATGAAGCAAAACAGAATAAAAGAGAGTAACATAATTCAACAATACTAGAGATAACAATACTCACTTTCAACAATTTCTAGAACTACAGAGAAGAAAAACAAGGAAATAGAAGATTTGAGCAACGCGATTAACTAGACCTAACACACATCTACAGAACAGTCTATCCAACAATAGCAGAATATGTACTTTTTTTTTTTTTTTTGAGACAGAGTCTCGCTCTGTCACCCAGGCTGGAGTGCAGTGGTGCGATCTGGGCTCACTGCAAGCTCCGCCTCCCGGGTTCACGCCGTTCTCCTGCCTCAGCCTCCCGAGTAGCTGGGACTACAGGCACCCGCCACCACGCCCGGCTAATTTTTTGTATTTTTAGTAGAGACGGGGTTTCACCGGGTTGGCCAGGATGGTCTCGATCAGAATATGTACATTCTTGAGTGCACATGGAACATTCTCCAGGATAGACCATGTTGGGTCATAAGAGAAGCCTTAATAAATTTATGATTGAAATCATACAAAGTATGTTCTCCAACCAATAACTGAATTTAGAATGAAGTTGGAAATCTGTAACAGAAGGAAATTTGTGAAATTTATGAACACATAGGATTCAAACAACATACTCCTAAATAACCAATGGGCCAAAGAAGGAATAACGGGGAAACCAGAGACAAAATAAAAGCCACAACGTATCAAAATTTACAAACGGGTGAAATAGGACTTAGAAGGAAATTTATAGCTATAAACAACTACATTAAATAAAAAAGACCTCAAATCAATAACATCTTCTACCTTACAAAAGAAAAAAACTAAACCTAAACCAAGTAGAAGAAAATAATAAAGATTTGAGTAAGGCCAGGTGTGGTGGGCTCAAGCCTGTAATCTCAGCACTTTGGGAGGCTGAGGTAGGAGGATTGTTGGAGCCAGGGAGTTCAAGGCTGCAGTGGGCTGAGATTGTGCCACTGCACTCCAGCCTGGGTGACAGAGCGAGACATCTCAAAAACAAAACAAAAAAACAAGATTTGAGTAAAAATTAATGAAATAGAGAATAGAAGAGAAAAATCAATAAAACAAAAAAGGATAAATTCCTAGAAAGATACAAAGACTCGAACTGTCTCAACTATAAATAAAAAACCTGAATAGCCCTCTAAGTGAGGAGAGAATGAGTTGGTAATCAAAAAACTTCCTACATAGAAAAGTCTAGGACCAGATGGCTTCCAAATATCTAAAGAAGAATTAACACAATTCTTCTTAAGATCTTCCAAAAAACAGAAGAGGAAAGAACACTTGATAATTGTTTATATGATGCCAGCATTACAATAATACCAAGGTCAGATAAGGACACGATAAGAATTAATTACATACCAATATCCCTTATAAATATAGATGCAAAAATCCTCAGCAAAATACTAACAAACTAAATCTAGCAAACGTAAAAAGGATTGTACATTATGACCAAGCGGGATTTGTCCCAGCACTGGTTCAATGTCAGAAAATCAATGCAATACACCATATTCATAGGATAGAATAGAATAAAGGGCAAACTCACATGATCATCTCAATAGACACAAAGCTTCTGACAGAATCAAAAACTGTTTCATTATAAAAACGTTCAATAAGCTAGAAATAGAAGGTAACTTTCTCAACTTGATAAAGGGTATCTAATCTATAGTCTTAATAGCTAACTTCATAATCAGCGGTGACAGACGGAAAGCTTTTCCCTACGAGATCACAACAACACGTGGATGTCTGTTTGCACCATTTCTATTCAATAATCTACTATTTGAGGTTCTAGCCAGAACAATTAAGCATGAGGATAAAATAAATACGCATCCAGATTGGAAAGGAAGAAGAAAAATGATCTCTATGGGCAGATGACATGATCTTGCAGACAGAAAAGCCCAAGGAATCCACAAAAAAATATGAGAACTAATAAATGAGTTCAGCACTGTTGTAGGATAAAAGATCAATGTACAAAAATTCATCATAGTTCTACAGAAATTAAACATGTGGAACAATATCCCATGCTCATGAGTTGGAAGACAATATTGTTGAGACAGCAATGCTAACTAAAATCATCTACATATTCAGTGCAATCCCTATAAAATCCTTTTTTTTTTTTTTTTTTACAGAGATTGAGAAGTTGATTCTAAAATTCATTAAGAAATGCAAGGGACCCTGAATAAAGAAAACAAACTTGGAAAAGAACAAAGTTGGAGAACTCACACTTCCCAGTTTCAAAACTTACTATGAAATCAATGGAAGAATTGAGAGTCCAGACATAAACTCATACGTCATACTCAATTGATTTTTGACAAGGGTGCCAAGACCATTTAATGGAGGAAAAAAAGTCTCAAACAAATGGCACTGGGAAAACTGAATATCCACATGCAAAAGAATGAAGGTAAGACCCCTACCTTACACCATATACAAATATTAACTCAGAATGGATCATCAAAGACCTAACAGCAAAGACTATATTGTTCTTAGAAGTCTTTGTGACCTTAAATTAGGTAATACTTTCTTAGACATCTAAAGTACAATCAACCAAAGGAAAAAATAGATATATTCAACTTCATCTAAATTTAAAACTTTATGCTTTGAAAGACACTACCAAGAAAGTGAATAAATAGTTTAGAGAATGGGAGAAAATATTTGCAAATCACTTATCTGATAAAGGCCTAGTATCTAGGACATACAAAGAACTCTTACAACAAAAAACAGTCCAATTTAAAAACGGGTAAAGCACTGGGATAGACATTTCTCCAAAGAAAATAGAAAATGGCCAAAAAGCACATGAAAAGATGCTTTGCATCTTTAGTCACTGAGTAATGCATGTTAAAAACATGAGACAGCTCCTTCACACCCACTATGACATCTATAAGAAAAAAGACAGGCAGTCACTGGTGTTACGGAGGTTGTGAAGAAACTGCAACCCTCATACACTCTTGGTGAGAATGCAAAATGGCGCAGTTGCTTTGAAGAACATTTTGGCAGTTTCTCAAGAAGTTAAACAGAGTTATAACATAATCCAGCAATTGCAATCCTAGGGACATATCAAAGAGAACTGAAAATATATGTTCAGGCCAAAATTTGTACATGAATGTTCATAGCAACATTATTCATAACAGCCAAACAGTGGAAACAAGTCAAGTGTCCATCAGCGGAACAAAATGTGGTACATCCATACTATGGAGTGTTACTCAGCCACACAAAGAGGTACTGACACACGCTACAACATGTATGAACCGTGAACACATGCTAAGTCAAAGAAGCCAGACACAAAAGGACACATATTATATGGTTCTATTTACATGAAATGCCCAGAACAGGGAAATCCATAGAAACAATGAGTAGATTTCCAGGTTTCCAGGGCTGGCAGGGGTGAGTAGTTACTGAGTATGAGGTTTTTTTACGGGGTGATGAAAATGTTCTGGAATCTGATAGTGGTGATGGTTGCACAACTGTGCGACTATACTAACAACTACTGAAATACACACTTTAAACGGGTAATTTTATGGTATGTGAATTATATTTCGATTGCAAAAATCCTTTCAGCCCCTACTGACTTGAGCATGACTACTGGAGTGAACCTGTTTTCAACAGGAATATATTCTCACTCCTCAGGTCAAGTGAGGTAGAAGGTTAAGAATTCACTGTGGCAAACACTTAAAAATACTGAAAATCCTTCAAGCATATAATTCAATGTAACAAAATATTTTGAAATTCTCCTCATCAGTAAAGCAAAAATATTTCATCGGCACATGTAAAATTGCTCTCACCCTACTTGAGTTTGCTGTTTTTAAAAGAATACAAAGTAGGTAAAAAAATCTCAGACATATAATTTATTACTAATTAGATGTGGTTTGGAAAATCATTTTTACACTCATTCCTTCATTCCACAAATATTTATTGAGCACTTACTATGCGCAAAGCACTCTGCTGGGTGTAGGGGCACAGTGGGGAGCAAATGTTATAAGTCCCTGCTGCTGGGGGTGCTGAAGCTCTGGTGGAGGCTGATCAACCACAAAGAAGAAATTATCAGAGTGAATGTCCACCTTGAAGAATGAGTAAATCAACTGACCACCCTAAGCAGCATCACCAGCAGGATGCCCCGCTCTTGCGCCCTATGTGGGTAAGAGCCAATGTGAAGACACCAATAGTAAGTGTCAATCCCTGTTCCTCTCATGGGAACCAGGAGCACATTCTGTCTCTGAAACACAAACAAATGCAATCTGGGTCCGCGGGCTCCAAATAGCCCTTAAAACACAGGTCTGGTTAATAAGACTCAACAGCACAGACTTTTTATTATTTATTTCTTTTAATACAAAGCTTTGGCATTAGCAATTTTATGAAAAAATAAAATGTACTAAAAATAAATGCTTGTGTGGCATGATTGGTAAATGATGCACAAAAATAGGTTCTTTTTTCCTTCAAGGCAAAATCAGTCAGAAAGCAGGTTTTTTCTTCTTCAAAACCATTCTACCCTATGGAATAAAAGGAAAAAAGAGGTCATAAATTAGTTAAAGAGTAGTCAAATGTTTAAAATAACAGAGAAGTGACCCTAACTGAAGGGTGGCCTGGCTGTCCCCAGCTAGTTCCCAACCCCTCTGGTAAGGCCAGGAAGCCATTAAGTGTTTTCCCAAAATCAGCAGTTTCAGATCTGCAGTTGACTGACTCATCCATCTTAGAGGTGCTTTAATACGCCCAAAAGGATGAAGGAAAAGGTCAGGCCCATGGCGTGTTGTTTAAATACACAGGGACGATTATCACACAATTTACAATTTTTCCTGGTTTAAACACATGTTCTGAATGCTGAGGGTGCTGAAATCTGTAGCTGTTGTCTTTAAAAAATGCTCCTCTTACCCCTCAAACAAGAATGTCCTTACTTATTTTGAAGTGACAGGGATGTATGGCTGTCTCACAGGAATCCTCCAGACCTTGTGTATGTGTGTTTCTGTCCTTGTATCAGGTGTAAAAAGAGCCTATGACCTTTTGACAAGCCCCCGCGCTGTCCCAGCTCCTGCTGCCTTCTCTGCAGCCCTGTGCTGTGGGGCTGCCCTGGCTTTCTGATGCCTTGGACTCCTGCTCATTTCTAGGGTCCCTAAATCAAGCTGTTAGTGTTGATCTTTTTCTTTCTGCTGAGCTCCAGATCTCGGCTTCAAACCATATAAGCTTTGGTTATTACACAACTCTTAGCAACTCTTGATTTCAGCTCCTGCTTGCCACCCTGACTTCACCCTTCAACTCCCTATTTTTACCTAATCTGTCTTCCTGCCTCCATGCCCTACCACAGCAAGCAACTTCGCAGCCACTAGGAGTATCTCTCTGCTGAAACGCCTCAGAGCCCATTACCAGCTCTTTACAAGAATCAAGTCCAAATTCTGTCTCCTGCCTACTGCCACCATCACCTGCAGCAGACACACCAAACCACACAGCTCGCTGATCCACCATCACCTACAGCAGACACACCAAACGACACAGCTCGCTGATCCACCATCACCTACAGCAGACACATGAAACCACACAGCTCGCTGATCCACCATCACCTACAGCAGACACACCAAACCACACAGCTCGCGGATCCACCATCACCTACAGCAGACACACCAAACCACACAGCTCGCTGATCCACCCAAAACACACAATCCGATCCACCATCACCTACAGCAGACAACCAAACACACACGCGATCCACCATCACCCACAGCACACAAACCACACACTCACTGATCCACCATCACCTACAGCAGACACACCAAACCACACACTCATACACCATCACCACACAGGCACACCAAACCACACAATCGTGATCCACCATCACCTACAGCAGACACACCAAACCACACAGTCGTGATCCACCATCACCTACAGCAGACACCAAACACACAGTGCGGATCCACCATCACCTACACAGACAGCCAAACCACACAGTGGTGATCCACCATTACCTACAGCAGACAGCCAAAACACACAATCCTGATCCACCAAAACCACACAGCTCGCTGATCCTGCTCTGTGCAGCCCTCACTGTGTGCCCTAATTATGCCCAGGCTGGTTCCTAAGTCACTCTTCCATGCAGCCTTTCCAGCTCCCCCAAAGGTAAAGCGGCAGCTCCGCAGGCATGACCCAGAAGGGCCTTTGCGTACTCCCTCACTCTCCAGCCACATCAGTACGCACATGAGGGCATAGCCATGAGCTCTGGTGGAGCCAGACCAGGTCTCCATCAGCTTCGGCACTGCGAGCCCAGTGCTTGGGAAACAGCATCTCAATGAATGAGGGGGCGCTGTCAACTTTTTTGAAAAACCTCTGGTATAAAGGATATTCACAACTTCACATAAAGCTCTGTACCTTATTATTTCTTGTAGTTCCTATTGAAGGTAACACATTTTCTAATATTTCCTCAGAAAAACTGAATATTAGATATAAAGACTTTTTAGGGGTAATTAAGTTTTTAAATCTACTTTATCTTGTTGCCTCTTCAAGAAATTATAGGCCGGGCACGGTGGCTCACACCTGTAATCCCAGCACTTTGGGAGGCTGAGGTGGGTGGATCACCTGGGGTCAGGAGTTTGAGACCGGCCCGGCCCATATGGCGAAACCCTGTCTCTACTAAAAATGCAAAAATTAGCCAGGGGTGTTGGCAGGTGCCTCTAGTCCTAGCTACTCGGGAAGCTGAGACAGAAGAACTGCTTCAACCTGGGAGGCAAAGTTGCAGTGAGCCGAGATCCCACCACTGTATTCCAGCCTGGGTGACAGAGCGAGACTGTCTCAAATAAATAAATAAAATAAAGCAAAATAATAACCACTGCCAAAGAGAGCAGAGAAGTGTAAGTTCCCACTGCCTTTAATACTCATGTTGCAACTGCATTTTTAGGAAACCAAATTTGTCTCCTTCAACCACATTATTTGGCACTATCCTCCTTTCTGAAGTAGTCAAATGCAAGCAGTTCAAAGGAAAAGGTTGGAACCAGAGGTGCTGGGTTTGAATTCCAGTGGCCTTCTTCCTATGGCATCCCTCCGGAGTCACTCAATCCCTCGAAGCCCTAATTTATTCTTTTGTGTATATATATCTCACACTCAGATTGGCTACAAGGAGAATAAATACTAAGAGAAAGAAGAGGATCCACTATCCAGCAATACACCTCAAACAGAGGTTAATTTTAAATCTTTTCTGGAATTGTTACAAGACAGGCTGTGTGAGCAAAAGGTTATCAGGTTGAGAACTAAAAATTCAAAATTCTTTAGACAAGTGTTTCTCAAACTAAAGCACATAACCTATTAATGGTTATAAAATCAATTTAGGAGTTAACGAGTAATATTAACAACAAGGCACAGGATTGACTACACCAGAGAATACTGCATGCAGTCAGGGAAGTGTCTGTGAAATTTGTTTCACTTACATATGGGAGTACTGGGTCACAACACAAAATGTATCTCTTACAGCAGGAGATGGTTTTTTAAAAGTCTGAAAAACGCTCCTTTTGATACTTAAGGTTCTAAAAGGGGTAACTGAAAAAGAACCCAACACCTCTTCTCAGCCTCTGATCCCTCCTAGCAACAATCCAAGAGGGACCCTCGGCACAGGACGAGTCTTAGAGCCCTCTACCTGACCTGAGGTCGGCCTGTGACCAGCTCTATACTGTAGCTTCTGTCTGAAGAATCAGGTCCTGGTGCAGGCTGGCTAGCTTTCAAAGTGTCCTGTGTTTTGGACGGACAATTTTAACTACTACAAAGTTGTTTCTTTCTTTTTTTTTCTTTTTTTTTTGAGACAGAGTTTCACTCTGGTCACCCAGGCTGGAGTGCAATGGGGCGATCTCGGCTCACTGCAACCTTCGCCTCCCAGGTTCAAGTGATTCTCCTGCCTCGGCCTTAGCTGGGATTACAGGTACCTGCCACCACACCCGGCTAATTTTCATATTTTTAGTAGAGATGGGGTTGCACTGTGTTGGCTAGGCTTGTCTTGAACTCCTGACCTCAGGTGATCTGCCCGCCTCAGCCTCCCAAAGTGCTGGGATTACAGGCGTGAGCCACCCCGCCAGGCCACAAAGTTCTTTCTTATATCAAGTGGAAATCTGCCTCCCTGTAGAAATCGCCAGAGCTCCAGAAATACAGAGTAAGCATCACTCTGTACGCACTGGTTAGTCAACATGAGGCTCTTCTGAGTATTAAACCAGGCAATACGGGTAAAAGAGACCAGTGCAGAACTAAGATCTTGGTAGGCGTTCAATAAACAGTAGTTATTCTCATCTTTAAAAGTCCTTCAAACACCTGGAAACAGCTCTCATCTTACCCGCTCCCCTCTCTTCCAAACCAAGCATCCCCAAGACATGAAATAATTAAATTTTCAGACCCTTTTATGTTGAGTGTGCTAGTTTCTCAATATTCCTTTTTAAGAGTACTAAGCACTCACGTCTGTAATCCCAGCACTTTGGGAGGCCGAGACGGGTGGATCACAAGGTCAGGAGTTCAAGACCAGCCTGGCCAAGATAGTGAAACCCCATCTCTACTAAAAATACAAAAAAATTAGCCAGGCGTGGTGGTGGGTGCCTGTAATCCCAGCTACTCAGAAGGCTGAGGCAGATAATTGCTTGAACCCGGGAGGTGGAGGTTGTGGTGAGCTGAGATGGCGCCACTGCACTCCAGCCTAGGTAACAGAGCGAGACTCCATCTCAAAAAAAAAAAAAAGAGTACTGAGCAAAATAATTCAGAAATACTGAGAGTAAAACAGAAACATCACTCTTTTTGTATAAATAAAGGAGTTTATATACATAAATTTCTACTACTACACTAAGAGGAGGATCACCGGGAGCTTCCTGGTGGACCTGCTACAAGAAGCCAGGGCTTCCTGATCTCAGGTTATGCCACTGGATCATTTGCTCTAGTTATTTTGTCACCTTTGCCACTTCAGATTCATTTCCTCATGCCAAGATTTTTCTGAATCTTGAATAATGAGCTACCGTTCTCTGCAAATCTTAGAACATAATTTCTATGAATCAGAATCTAGCAACGGGAAAAGGGCTCTAGGGGATACCTAGTCATGCCTCCCATTAAACTTAAAATCTCTACTACATATTTGTATATGTTCCTCAAATAAAATTAATAAAAATATTTATTTTTCTTATTTTGAGGGAAAACTAGAGTGACACAAATATCAGTTGGTAAATGTTGACATTTCACAAGGTTTATATGAACAGCCAAGTAGAGCAGAAGACCTCTTTTGGGAATTGAAATTCAGTAACCTCGCTTACCTAGGTACTAAGAAACCAAGGTATGAGAAGCCAATATGTAAATATATTTACCTTGCATTTATTCGCTTCTTTGACTACCATCCTGTTTATATTTGCGAAGTTTCAAAATTTACCAGATCTGTTTGCAGTGTCAAAAAAATTTAATGTATAATCAGTCGCAGTACTAAATAAATAGTATTTCATCGTAACAGTAGGGCAGTGACTCCAAACACATGGGCTTTTTGATGGACTTCTGATTGAAGCCAACAGCACCAAGCCCTTGGTAAATGCACCGAGCATGGTGAGGGAGGGATGGGGGCTTGCACCCCTTGTGGGGATCCTCCTTGTGTAGTTAGCAACCCACCCATGACAGGGGGCCCTGGACCGCCTGGGTCCCACACACTGCCCTTACATCTTGCCCACAGGGTTTCAACAGTGAGTAGACAGGGTCAAGGACTTGCTCGAATAGTAATACACAAGAACAGTGACTAGTAACACTGCCAGAAAGGTAAACTATTCTAGTAGGCATATGCACAGAGGTAGAGTTTAGTATCAATTTTCGGACAGTCATTAAAATGCCAAGAGATGAAATCTATTTATATATGACTATCTTACAAATGGATGAGGTTACCCAGAAAATTAAGCCAGGGCAATTAAGGTGAAAAAAAAAAAATCTTATTTTGGTTGTAAGTTTATTAGTAGATAAAAGGCAAAAACAGAAATAAAATAGATGTTGAAAAATTCATTAATAAAGAATAATTACAAATTTATTTGCTAAAGTAAACTTTTCTCTGGAATAAAATCAGTAGGCATTTTTCATTGATATGTTTGAGAAAAAGACACTGGGTAAGAGTCCTATTATCTTTCCTATCATCTGCCACAATAAAAACTGCCTTTAAAAAGATTAAGCAATTCATGCTTACTGTTAAAAAAAAAAAAACACACACAACACATAAAAGCACAAACTGAAGAAGACGTTGCCCCAGATTCTAAAGTAAGATAATCACCATCCATATTCTGGTGACCATCCTTGATTGTATCCACATGTGTGCATACACAACACGCACACACACACACACTCTCTCCATTTTTCTCTCTAAATGGGATCATGAATATTGTCCTTCAGTGGTTTTGACTGAAGGCACAGAAATAATAACCAAATGAGCAACTGTGAAATCAACCCTCTACAACTGCTAATGGGAGAAGGGTTGAACTAAGGCACGGATCTAAGATCCATGACTTAGATTCTGAGTCATGCAGGCATTCAGGCATGGAACTAAAATATTATGGCCCAGATACTATGATTTCTAATAGGCAACATGTCTGCTGAGCACTCTCATTTTAATCTGATGCATGAATTGAACATCAGACAGATTCTGAGTGGCAGTCAGGTGACAAACTACCCAGTAATTCTCAGAACGTGCCTAGTGTAATTATTTGCTTGTACTGGTTATCACTCATTTGTGAACTTTTTGAGAAGTAGGCTTGTATTACTATCTTGCCTGATGGGTTAGCATGGGAGTAAGCAAAAGAGGTGGTTGTGGGTGAAATAAGCGTTTCCCTCTAAAATTAGGTTTGAATCACAGCTACTCACAGAGCTACTATGGTTCTGTGTCCTATTTCATGGAAGAAATTAAATTCACTTCCCAGACAATAAAGGCAGATGGTCACCTGACTCACAGAACTTCAATGGCACTGCAGTGGCATTGGCTTGGCTAACATTTATTGAGCACTTCTTATGTACCAGGCACTGTGCTAAGCATTTTATAGGCTGATTCTCATAACAACCCTGCGATATGGTCCTAGCATTATCTGTTTATGAATGACTACAAGGAGCTTCAAATAAATATAACTGCCCAGGTCTTACAACTGAAAAATGGAGGAGCTGACAGTCAAATCCAGGTGTGTGTGACCTAGAGTCTAAGGAATTAGGTGCGCCATGCTGAAGGAAAACTGCATGGGTGGCCAACAGCAGCGGCTAGTGGTTCACCTGCTGGATGAGAAGCAGTGCTCCTCTGAAGGCTGGGGAATGCCACCCGACCCTGACATCTGTGAGCCCCAACATGTATGGCTCACAGATGCCAGTGGGCACTTCTTGCAAGTATCTAGGCCGCAGATCAGGTTAGATCGAATAACACATGCCACTGCAAGTGGAGGCCACTTGCCCAATGTTTCTATAGCCAGACAATGGGCAGTCAATTAAATCAACTGCATGAGGTAATCAGTTTGGTTATTACTCATCAATTAAAGTATCAGGACATAATTGCATATGGAGATCACGTGAATTCCACCCAAACCAATCTGGGTTCAAATGTGGGCAGGGCTCCAGGGTTGCTTTCATCTCTAATTAGTTTTCATGAATATCGGTAAAAGAAAGGACTGAATGATATCCTCAGTAAATGTCCAAAATTTAGAACAAAACAAAACAAAGCAAAAATAAATAAACCCTTTCTATACCTTATCTCTATGGAAAGCTACTCTTGGAACAGCATTGGATCAAAATGGACCGGAACAGTCATCTAGCCCAATCCTCCATCCTCTGAAAACACCTCACTACAGCACCCCTGACAAGTGACATCCAGCCTCTGCCTGCATTCCCAGTCCTGGGCGTGCCCTGCAGCAAACCATCCTGCCACTAACCAACCTCACCGACAGATGTCCTTCCTTTGACTGAGGTGAAGCCTGCAGTCATGGAGCCTGCTCTCTGGTCGCCATTTTGCTCATGGAGACAGCGCTCAGACTTATCTTCTCTTCCTCCTCACAGCTGTCCTAACATCTGGAAACAGCGGGTCTTTTACATTGCTTCTGTCCTGCAGGCCAACTACCCAAGGCACTGGTCCTGACCACGGGCATGGCCGCTGGGGCTTCCCCAGAAGCTAGACACGCAAGGCTCCAGATGTGTGTGAGGAACGCAAAGTGGGCTCTTCCCGTCAGCGATGAGGACACTGGCAGCCTTTTGCACTCTAAGACTATACTGTTCCTTTGCCATTTGTGCTACACTGCTGATTCATTCCAAGCCTGTGGCTAATGAAAACCTCTGGATCTTTTCTCAAATGGGCTGCTCTTGTTGAATAAGGTGAATTCCCAATCTGTGTTACTGACTAAAAATATATGCTCATGAAATAAAGTATGTTGCTAGACATGATCCCATCAGGATCAGCGTGAAACTGGTGGAAAGCCAGTTCTCACCATCTTCATGAAAACTGCTCCGTGGGTTTTCTTGGGATCATCTGGCACATGCAATCCAAAAACAATTTGTTACTTACTCATTAGCATTCAAGCTAGCTGTGGCTCTGATGATCATGTAGCAGAGTGTGAGGGCACTGAGGAGGCCAAAACTGGCAATAATAAACCATTCTTCTGTTGACAAAGGAAAGGGAGGAAATCACTCTGGGGAGAAGGTTTAAGTCAAATCGATGCCAACATTTCCCTCAAATGCAACGAAGCAGACGTCAACGGAGGTGTAAGCCAAGATTGGCCCAAGGAAGTGAAGCAGGAGGTTTGCCAGAGAGCTACTAACTGGAGAAGGTTAGTGGAAGTACTGGTGAAAGCTGCAAGGGAGAAAGGAAAGCACGGCCCAACCATTTCTTCCATTTAGGTCCTGAGGTCTGTGAGGAGTGTAGCCACCAAAAAGTGTGTGGTGAAAATATGTATATAAAATTGCACATGGACACAGATTTTTTTCATTGTTAATGTAAATGACAGTAAAGTAGACTAAGCGTATTTATAACCTTCTTTCCTTCTTCATTCTGTCATTTCTGCAGGGCTTTCATTCTCAGTCAAAGGCTGAGGAGCACGGAGCAGCGGTTCTCCAGGTCCTGTGGGTGCTCCCAGCCGTGTGCGAGCCGGCCTCCCACGGCATCCACGGCTACATTCTTCTCTCTTATGCATGGGCTTACTTAGGATATTTAGGGAGTAAAAAGGACATCTCACTGGTGTCTCAAGAAAGTAGAAACTACTCTTCCCAACCCCACTGCCGAGGGGCAGCAATGGCTGTTCAGGCTGTGACAAGCAGGAGTAGGAGGGGCGGGCGACTGACCGGGTACTTGGCCACCACAGAGCTGAAAACCTCTGGTGCTTACGACAATAAGGATGTTTATCTCGCCTGTCTCTCTCTCCATCCAGATATTCTCCCTTACCTTTTCAGAGCCTGTGTTGTCAAGGTAACATTTTAAAAACAGTATTTATTGAGAACCTCGAACACAACTGAAGAACCAATCTCACTTGCTAAAAAGTCTTAACTATAAAATATTTCTTCGTGTATACACTGACTAGGGCTGTTTTAACAAAATGTCATACAATAAAATTACCTATATATCTGCAAGAAGGCAGAAGAGAACTACTTACACATGGACTGCCAAATGTTTTATGCACACGCTGTATATAACATGTGTGTTTCTCAATCTGGGTTCCACAAATCCTAACCCTGCATGCAAAATTGTGTGTGCATAGGCATTTTTCTAGAAAAACATACTTTTGTTAGATTTTAAAGGTGGTGACTTTCAAAAGGTCACGCAGCACTGTCCTGGGGACTTCCTGTCCGGAGAGTGCTCTACCACCTTAGCTTATGTTATTAAAATGCTTAGTAAACCCCTACCTTTTAGACATCAGTGCAGCCACTGCCTCTCAAATTACAAACTTCCTCATCAGTAGATTGAAGCTTTTTATTTAATCAGCATGACCATTTAAGAACACATATAAAACCCACCATTTTTACCTGTAATGTTTTAAGTTAGGGAAAATGTATATGGCATTTAAAAAAAATAAGAGCCGAATGTCATCACCATCAAGGAACTTAACACAGTATCCTCTTTTTCCTTCTTGGAGCCTTTTATATATGATATGCAGACTACCTTGGAGAACTTCGTCACATCTATGTTTCCAAATTCTGAGTATACCATCCCATATTTGCATGTCTTTGTGTGTGTGTGTGTGATTGCAATCTTAAAAACTAGTAACAAAAGGAAGTAAACACCATCATAAAACACCCAATATGCTGGTGGCATTTCCACAGTGCCCCCCTGCAGCAGGCCTGGCTACCTCTGCCCCCAGTGCCTACTTAGCACAGTGCCTTGCACACAGTGGGTGCCAGCTGGATGCACTGTGGTTGCTATGGTGCTACAGGGCTTCGGAGGGAAAGCAGAGGTAGCTGTGGTTTAGTTCAATCACATGAATTTTATTTATTAACATCATGTGTAAATTCTGCTAAAGGTGACTAATTTGGTACATGAAGTAATCTTTTTTATCATCAAAGCATAAGATTTTGAAAGGACATTTCTACATAAAATATAACGGGATCAGTACTTAATGTAGTAAGTAGTAGGTGCTCAATAAATGTTTGATCAATGAAGGACCTGAAAAACTCACTAATAAACCAACAACCTTTGTGTCCTTTATTACTACTCAATCAAGTTTTAAAACTGTAGACCACAAAACCTCAACGCCAAAGTAAGAAAACCATGAAATGCTATTAAACGAATCATTGAGAGATGGTGAGAAATGAGCCAAACTACACTCAAAGCACAGTTTTCCCTATTGCATAACTGAATGAAGGCTCCCTGAGTTTACACAGATGACAGAATGCAACCTGGGGAATCATTTTCTAATAATAATGTCTGGTTGGTTAAAAACATGAATACTTTGACTGAACAGACCACACAAGTCTTCACATGTGAGGAGAAACATTTTGTAACAGTGTCATCCATTTCACTGACTCCCAGACTGGAGTGGGGTCCCACGAGCCTCAGGGCGTGATGCGCTATGCGCTAGGCAAGCAGCAGCAGGTGCTGGGAAAGGCGACAGTAGAGCAGCGACCAGGAAGATGGGTGAAAGGTTGTTAGATGAAAGTAACATGTAAAGAACGGAAGTGAAGAGAAGAGCTGGCTTGTCGAGGACTGAATGTCTATGACGCCCACACACACGCTGTCGGCTCACTCACACTGTCCTGAGGTACCGCCATCAAAACACTCAGCATTTCTTTCCTGCTAGCCGACAGTGCCATGTGAAGACGTTCATAACTAGCTCACGGCATTTTTTTTCAGGCAGATTGTCCTTTGGCTTTTCTCCTACCTCATGTACAATTATACCAAAGAGTTAAGTGCCAAGAGACCAAACTTCCACAAAAGACGTAAAATAAAGTGCGCAACAGGCTGTGTTCCAAGAACGGTGAATTTTTAGGTTCAAATTCTAGATGAATTTCCCACTAAGTAACCTGTAGCCCCGGAGGTGGAGAGCACCAGTGCTCACAGCATACTGGGGCCTATGTCACCTTCCAACATCTCCCTTTAAATGCCTGTTTGTAATGCAACGATTTCAAAACAAGGTTTATAAAATAGCGACTAAGACCTCTGAACAGCTACTCATCAAATGCAGCTATTCCTATTAATTATACAAAAACACACCAGCTACTTATCAGAAATAAAGTTTCATTCTTCCAAATACCTGTTTTAACAGCAACACATATCACTTTCTTGGTTACAGTCTGTGTTGCAGGCTGAGGCGAGTGCCTTGACTCTCCTGATGGTCCCGAATGCCCACATAGGCAGCCACATGCCCTGTGCCTGAGCGGAGGCCCCCACTTACTTGTTACTGCAATGTTGATTTCTCCTGTTCTCGGAGTGAGATCCCCGTCCTGAGGAAGAGGCGAGATCCCCGAAGTTCGAAGTGGCTCAAGGCCGAGGGAGTTGTCGCCGGCGAGGTCGCTGAGGGCTGATCTTCGGTTAACAGCTTGGGTTCTGGTGAGCCTTTCCATATCGAATGCTACGTTATCAGTACATGGCAAATTCGGCTGCAAAATATTTCCAGGTTAAAAATAATTGTAAGGAAACCACATCCTTTCATACGATTCTGAAAAAGATTCTAAACTTTGACGCCCTGTTGCAAAGACCTTACCAAGTTCTTTCCCTGTGATGTCTTTTCATTTATCTGCCCACCTACCTACTCCTTCTTCTCTCACCCTAAGAGTTTTTCTTCAAAAGGCACAGAGATCTCTTCTCAGAAATGGTACAAAGGAAAATCAAAATTCATTGCAGATCAGAGAAAACTGGTCATGGCCCACAGGCACAGGGAGTCGTAATCATTAACATAAAGATAGCAAACCTCCAGTTTAAAAGAGAAAACTATTACTTTGCTTCATGGTAAATGTCCATGTTGAAGAATCCCAGGTAATAGAAAACACCTCTTTCATCCTACTAACTTCTCTGAAAGCCCCATTTATCTGGTAGTCAGTTTTTAAGTATCATCTGCCTTTAAACACAAGAAAAGCATAAAACCAAGAGTAGGTCAAAGTTGAAAAGACTTTTGAACTATAAGAAAACGATCTGTTTCAAAACCTAAGCACCTAATCCTGAGGGAGAGGTATAGAGCTGCTTGGGGCCAAAGTCTACCAATTAAAAAGTGAGCACCAGAAGTCTCCCGTTGTAACAATGTGGATATTTGTTTACCTAACAACCTTTGGTTCTCTCAGCACGTAGCAGGAGGCAGCACATGAGAAGCATAGCTGGGAAGGGTGGTTGTGAGAAGTTTATGTTTATAGAGAGAAGTTTCAGCCAACCAAACCTGGAACTAATGGCTTCCTGGGCAAAAGAACTGTTTCAGGTCATCTCAAAGCCTTATTTCATTCTTTTTTGAGACCAAAAACTATGTTATTTTCTGATAAAAGGCATAACTCTGGATGTACATGCTTCTCTTAAGCAAGGACTAACCAAGGTCCTTGGTTACTCAAGTCGGTGTTGACCTGGCACCTGCCACGGTTGGACTCTGGCACGCCTGGCGACGGCCCCTGCCAGGCTGTGGTTGTCAACAGTTCTCCTTGGGCTCCAGTCACTGCCTGCCTTCTCTGCTTGCAACTTACCAACCCCCAGGACATCAAAGTCAAACTTCAGGCTAAAGAACATAAGCAATGACATAGTTTTATATTATGCCAAGCACGGAGGAGATTACGACTGGAACACAGTCAACAGCATACAGCCTACCTTCTAAAAGAGAGAGTGGAATGAAGAAAAATCATGTCCTCCTCTCTTTCTTCATTCCATACTCATCAACCAATAGAAGCACCCTTTTAAAAGTGGACAATACCAGGTGTGGTGACTCACGCCTATAATCCCAGCACTTTGGGAGGCTGAGGCAGGAGGATCACTTGAGGCCAGGAGTTTGAGACCAGCCTGAATAACATCATCTCTTCAAAACATAAAAAAGTGGCCAGGCACGGTGGCTCACGCCTGTAATCCCAGCACTTTGGGAGGCCGAGGCGCGTGGACCACCTGAGGTCAGGAGTTGGAGACCAGCCTGGACAACATGGTGAAACCCTGTCTCTACTAAAAATACAAAAAATTAGCCGGGGGTGGTGGCAGGGACCTGCAATCCCAGCTACTTGGAAGGCTGAGGCAGGAGAATCGCTTGAACCTGGGAGGCGGAGGTTGCAGTGAGCCAAGATCGTGCCATTGTACTCCAGCCTGGGCGACAAGAGCAAAACTCCCTCTCAAAAAAACAAAAACAAAAACAAAAAAGTTAGCCAGGCATGGCGGTGTATGCCTGTAGTCCCAGCTACTCAGAAGGTGAGGTGGGAGGACTGCTTGAGCCCAGGAGTTCGAGGCTACAGTAAGCTATGATTGCACCACTACACTCCAGCTTGGGCCACAGAGTGAATCCTTGTCTCTTAAATTTAAAAAAAGGAAAAAAAAAAAAGGCCTAGTACAGTTATTTACCTTCTCTTCCAGGAGTTCTCTGAGATGGGTTAGATTTCTCAGTAATCTGGGAAAAAGGTCCTGTGGGGCTTACATGGTTACTTGGCAAATATAGCCAGTGTTTTTTTGTGCATCTTAGTCACGCCTCCTATGATGCCAATTATGTTATATTGTATTACACATACATATAATACTATATAAAAAGGATAACAAATAAAATAGGAAACATACCACAATTCCCAGGGCCTTCAATATATTAAGTTTGCACATAGGACAGGTACAGTGTTCACTAAGCCAGGGATCCACGCAGGATTTGTGGAAAACATGCCTATAAAATAATGGAGAGTTATGTCACAAATTACATACCGAGAAACTCATGAGGCCAAAATGGAAAGAAAGGGAATTTTTAGTTAGTCTGTTTTTCCCCCTTTCAGGACATATTTTAAGCCCCAAGAGACAAATATTGGGAATTTATTAAAATATAACTTGCAGAAAATTTCCTGAGCCCAACCTCATATGTACAACACTGTGTGAGAACTGGTAAGTAGGATTTGGTTGTTTGGACCTTTTATTTTACCAAATTCCAAAAAGGACTAATGGAAACTTAGAAAATTTATTAAGGATGAAAATAATCACACCTTATAAACCAGTTATGCTTTCTACAATAGCTAACATAGAAAAATGGAATTTCAAAAAGATATTAAACCATGGCTAAGTGAAAAGAGTTCTCTGTACAGTTATTAGTTTTATGGAACCCTGTTTGAATGTCATGTAAAACATCGTTTTTAAAACCTTCTAAGCAATTTATGTTGAATGTTTATAAAAGCTACAGGGAAGTTGAAACTATTTTAAGGGGTAAACTGTGCCTAGATTCAAGGAACACTCAGCAATTTTCAGCTGAAATGTTAAAGAGGGAGGGAGGATGGGTGATTTTCTCTCTTATTTAGGAAAGTAGAAAGTCACATCCTTGTGACTGGAAATAAGTCAGTCATAGAGGGTTCTGCATTCTTAAAAAAAGGAACTTGTGCCCTCTGGAAGGGAAGAAAGACTGCAGGAGCTGCAGAAATTACTTCTCAAACTCTAGCACCCGGCCCAGCAGCCTTCTGAAGCTCCAGAGTCCTGGCCAAACAGGGAGAAAGTGGGTGCCAGGACAGACGTTCAGGGCAGCTTTGGAAGAAACACTAATCTGAGTTTGGGATAAGATAAAATAAATTTTTGTTTGTTTTTGAGATGGAGTCTCGCTCTGTCGCCCAGGCTGGAGTGCAGTGGTGCGATCTTGGCTCACTGCAAGCTCCGCCTCCCGGGTTCACGCCATTCTCCTGACTCAGCCTCACGAGTAGCTGGGACTACAGGCGCCCGCCACCACCACGCCTGGCCAATTTTTTGTATTTTTAGTAGAGACGGGGTTTCACCGTGTTAGCCAGGATGGTCTCGATCTCCTGACCTCGTGATCCGCCCGCCTCGGCCTCCCAAAGTGCTGGGATTACAGACATGAGCTACCACATCCAGCCAAAATAAAAAATTTTTAAGTAAGATGCCAAATTGAATCATGGTATATACCTTTACAACTCTGATTATCAATTTCTAAGTTAATGTTATTTACAGCTGTTTAAAAATGCAGTTTTGATTTATAGAAAGAAGTCTAGAGAACTCAGTTTCTACTGGGATCTGGAACAAACATTCATGCTGATAACTTCGGCCTCAACAATATACACACACGTCTGCCTATCACTGTTTGATGGCTTTATACTCACTTCTTTGGGGACAAGAGTAAACATCTTGAAGAATGAATTTATCAATCTAGTCTTAAATTCACAGACAATAAAATAACCAGAACCATCACCCCTGAAGGCATTTATTTAAACCTTAAAGCTTTTACTTAAGGGCTGGAGACCCACCAAACCATAGGTAAGCCCCAGATACATTCAGTACACCTAAGGCATTGTCTTGTTACTCGTAGCCTGCGTGTGTGGAGCGGTTCCTTACTCCAGGGTGTCCCCAGGGCCAGCTGGACTTTCCAGCAGGGTCAACTGCACTAATGCTGGCTGCTGACCAGCAAAGACCACAACAGGCTTCTTAACCCTTTTGGGGGATACAAACTCCCTTAGATCTGACAGAAGTTACAGAACCTCCCTCTAAAAAGTCACAGGGACGCAGATGCCTAGTACCTTGCATACACTTTCAGGAGGGGTACGGACCTGTACACTGGTTTAGCGCTACGGTGGGGTGGCCGGGAAGGTGCTGCAGGTCAGGCCTACACAGGGTGGATGATGGGACTTGGCTGACTGACAGGTAATGGAAGAGATATGATGCTGTGACCTCTGATCGGGGCTCTGGTGCGGGAATGGGAGGTATCCCACTGGGGGCCTCCCCTAGGGGGAGGCCTAGGTGCCGTGACTTCTGATCAGGGCTCTGGTGCGGGAGTGAGAGGTATCCAGATGAGGGTGGTGGGTGGCTGGGCTTGCTGAACTGTTGGTGGAGACCTGGTAAAGCCGCAGCAGCCACCTGGGGGGATGGAGGTGTGGCTCTGGTGCTCCCTACTGGGGCCAGTTTTTGCTTTTCCCTTTTCTTATTGTCCTGTCTTTCTTTTACTATTCAGAAAAAACCAAATCGTATAATCCTCGTATTTCATTTTTAAGGCTGCATGAGTTCAGTGTTCTCTGCCTGTTTCTTTAACCTGAAATTAGTTATAAATATGTTTGGGTTCTTGAGTAACTGCTTCCTTCTAGGATTATTGATATAAAAGAAGTGCCTGCCCCTCTGTTTTACTAAACAATTAAAAATTTCTCCTCTAGACTGTGGGGTACTATGAAGAAAAACAAAAAAGACCAACTGGTTCTCTGGTGACGAATTTAGAAAACCTCCTTTCCTTAGCTAAATGAAAATCTGAAATATTTTTGGTCTTAAAAAAAAAGTTCCTTTGAGCTCTCCATCCACCCCATCCCTCTCTTACCCCTGACCCCTACCTCTGAGCATTAAACACCCTTCCTTCCTAATTGTCTTTCCAAATTCCCCGCTAGTCCAGCTTCTGTGCAACTCACCCAGAGATCTTCAGTCTCAAACTCCCACGGCACATCCCTCGCTTCCACAAACAAAGCTGGGTGGCTGTTCTCTTCACTCATGGCCCTCCTCTCCTTCCTGTCTCTTCTGTGATCTCCACAGGCAGCTGCCCTCAACACGGCACCTTTTTCCCTCATCACCCATTATCTAACCCTCCTGCTGGTCTCTTCAGTGCAACTTTCACTGAACTCACTGTGGCCTTTCCTTCCCTTCTAGGCAAAGTTCTGCTACAACAGTCTGGTGCTCGGCAAACCGCCTTTCTGCTGTGCAGAGGTCTCAGCTAAGGACTGGGCCAGGGCATTTCGTCTACCTTGGGAAGTGTTTGGAGCAGTCAATGCAACACAGCGTGTGGCCCACTCAGAGAAGTGCCAAGGCTGAGCACCTGTAGGGCCATCACACGGGCAGAGCGGCCCCAGCACGTGGCCACACTCCCGCACGCCTGACCATGCTTGCCCTCACTATAGCTGTGGGCTCTCATTATGGAAGGTGCTCCATGGACACCCAGGAGGCCTCAGAAAGAGGCACCTGGGGCAAGTGGGGCCTTGAAAAGAAGTTCCCCACTCACGTGATAAAAACACACATAAATGCACAACAGGCCTGCCACACACAGGGTGGGTGGCGCACCGGGATTGGAAGCAGGTAACATGTGGACAGTGAAACATGAAAAGCACAAGCATACCGAACTTCAACAAAGTCCTTTATTCCTATGAGAAATACTTTGGGATACAGAACGAGAAACAAATAGAACATGAAAGGAACAAACCCAGCAATCATGAAATTCAGCGCTCTCCCCTTTCCTATGTCCCACACATGCCATAAACTAAGTGAGCAGAAGAGCGCTGTGGGAGGGGAGGCCTCTATATTGAAGGTGAGTTGCTCTCACAGCTCTGCAGCCTCTTGGTGCCGTGTAAGAACCTGGCAAATATAAAAGGATGCAGGATTATTACAGGTCCCAGACAAGAACTCTCTTCTGCTAGCTGGGGCTGGCAGCAGTCACTGTCTCTATGGACCCTCGGCTGCAGTGGAGCCTTGGCTGACATCTGCAGCGGCCGGCCCCCCGCTTTAGCTCCTGAAGTGGCATGGAAACATACGTTCATCCATGCTGCAGCACTCCACTTCCGAAAAAGTACTTCTAACTACTACACACTCCGATGGCCAACCTTTAAGAGGTCTAAATAAGACGAGGTGACAGTTCCTCAGTTTCTAAGACCTGCTGGCTAACATCCAAAGGAGAATCGGCTGTGATCACTGAGCCGAGGAGGAGGGCCCCTCCGCCATGCCAACTGCCATCTGTCCACAGTAAATAGTGCAAAAGAGAGGAAACGGAAAGGTCATGTGGCAAGAAGCAGGCAATCCATGAGAGGCTCGACAGCGCTGGACACACAGTCCTAGCTGAGCTTGAGAATCGTTAAGGAAAGATGGACACGAAGGTGTCCAGGCCCATCTCCCTCCCTCACGGAGGGAAGAGGCAGTGGGCAGGTATGACAGGAGAGGCTGTGGGGTGGCACTTGGAGGGTGATGGCTTTGAAAGAGAGTTTTAAAAACTGGACTGGGAAATGCGAGGGTGACGAGATGCCGGCGAGTGGAGACAGAACACTGGAAGGAGCAGCCAGCCAACAGAACAAGGCCCCGAGGAAGGGAGACAGCGAGCACGCAGCGGCGCGGGGAGGAGCGGCATGGACCACAGCAGACGGCCTCTCCAGCCTGCGCCCAGGTCAGCACGCTGAGGGAATTCCACCCATTGCTTCCTCTGGGAAGTCAATGGCGAAGTGGTCCTCTGAGAGTGAAGAACAAGCACGTGAGTTAAGGTGTTGAAGGAGAATGAACACACCCGCAGGTGCTGCTGTGACGAATGCTGAGCGCCAGCCAGGTGGGGGCAGGGCTTTGCGCAGAAGCAGGCCCGGCGGGGAGGCTCTGTCTTGCCAAGTCTGTTCAGAGTCCCATGGGAAGACAGTCAGGGAGCAGAACCGCTTAGCAACATGAGGTACAGGAAGCCAAAGCAGGTAACACCGACTCTGGGCTTCAAAGACAATAGGGGCGGGGAGGCGTCCCAAGGCAGAAGGAATTCTGTAAGCAGCAGCTTGGTGAGAGCGATGGTGCAGCTGTGCGAGTGGCATCTGCTGGGGAGAGGCTTGAAGAGCCGCGCATAGCCATCCTCAGCTCAGTGGTTCTCATGTGGAGGCAGTTTTGGTCGGTGGGTGCTACTGACACCTAGTGGGTAGAGGCCAAGGACACTGCCATGCCCACACCCCCACACAACGATCTGGTCCCAAATATCAACAGTGCCAAGGCTGAGAAATGCTGCTCTAGGTTAAAGACTGTCACAAGTACTGCTTGATGTGTAAAGTTAATTTTTGCTATGGCTGATAATTGCACTGTCGCTGCATGGCAATGAGATGGGGTGCTGTGCTGCACAGGCTGTGTGGTGCAGTCTAGGGAAAGTTACAGCTTGGTGATGCGTGGAGTGTAAGAGGAACAAACAGCCGCTCAGTTCCACAGCAACAGGGAAAGCTCTACACTCAGCCAGGGCAGTGAGCACGGCTAGTAACACAGTGACCCAGTACTGAAAGACAACCGAGTAACAGTACCACAGAGAGTGCAACGAAATTCCGTGAAGTGTGCCAAAAATCCTAACATTCACAAGCAGACCACAAACACAAACCCCTTCTATGGCGGCAGGTGCAACCGCAGAAATGGTTCAGATCAACCATGGCCTGGACCTTGGCGGAGGGCGTGGCCTTGCAGCAGCAGAATCGGGCAGGAGCTTATAACTAAAGTGCATATGCCTGACCTCCACTCGGGATGTTTCTGAAAGCCTCCCACTGACTCTGATGCACAGTCAGGTCTGGAAAGCAGTGAACCACATTTTAAAAAGAGGGCCAGACGTCGGGCTCACGCCTGTGATCCCAGCACTTCAGGATGCTAGGGTGGGAGGATTACCTGAGGCCAGCAGTTCAGAGCAGCCTGGGCAACACAGTGAGACCCCAACTCTACAAAAATAAAAATTATACAAAAGGAAAAAGATAACTCCGAATGACACTGTGGAAAAGTCAACAATGAAGGGATGAAGGTAACGGGATTAAGCTCCCAGAATAACCTACTTTAGGCCGAGCCTCCCCTGGGGGAAGATCCCCTCATTCTGGTAATATACCCACGAATAGTTTTGGAGGCCCTTATTTTTAGGTACCATATGGTTCTGGAGGATCCTGGGCTGAAATAGCAAGACAGAATTTGGAGAGCCTTGGCTTCTCCTGGTCATTCCAGTGTTGAAGCAGGCAAGTGTGGGTGACACATCCCTGTGTCCCGCTGGCCGTTCTCCTGATTTGCACTGGCGTGTGCATTTCCTTTAGCCTCACATTTAGACCGTCAATGACTGCACGTGAAGGAAGACAGGTTGTTCCATCATTTAATTTTCTAGAGAACAGCTTACATTTAGTTTTATAGATTTTCCTTTACATGTAAACTAGAATGACTGGACTTCCAGAATCTTGGATTTCTGTTTCAGTACATGTAATTCTTCTTTGGTTTGATTTTTATTTTTAAAAAAACAGATCTTCCTAGACTCACAATAGATTACTTTGTAAGTAAAATAAGACCAGTAGCCTCATGGAGATAACAACTCACAATTATTTTATTAATTCACATGCTCCATATTATAAGGCTGGAGTTGTGTGGATGTCTTTTAAAGAGAAGGGAGGAGGAAGAGGCAAACTCTTTGGTTTTAGGCTTCTTGGCAGGTGATTTCCTATTTATCCAATTGACACTCAGAACTGTGTATCTTAGTTTCATGCTACCAAGCTTGAGAGGGGCCATGGGAGAAACCAACATGCTGTTTCCAGGGCACCCAGGCACAGGCGAGTCCTCTCCTCATGGAGGGAGGCTTGGTCCTATGTGGGGAGCACCACATTAAAGGCAGGCCTTGACACAGCTCTGCCATTTCTGAATTGTGCAACCCTAGAACCTGCTATTGGCTCACCATCCTTCACTGTACAATGGGGGAAAAAACACCCTCTTAGGACTGCTGGGAGAATTATAGGAGACAGTGAGTATAGTCTGCTCAGAGCAGAGCACCTGAACCACAGCAGGCACAAAGCAGGTATCAGTTCTCTTCATTTTGCATAATCCAGGTTTAGAAAAAGATTTAATCCAAGTCCCTGGAGTTGTTGTACCCAGAGCCAGGTGAGCTCGATGGAAGTCTCACTGAAGGGCCTAGGGACGTAGTCTAAGACGGAGAGGAACAAGGGGCTGTTTTTGAAACCCACAGCAATCACCAAACTATCCCAAGCACAGTGGCTCATGCTTGTAATCCCAACACTTTGACAAGGCAGGAGAACTGCTTGAGCCCAGGAGTTCGTGTTCAGCTGTGGGCAACATAGCGAGAACCCCATCTTTAAAGAAAACAGGCCAGGTGCGGTGGCTCACGCCTGTAATCCCAGCACTTTGGGAAGCTGAGGCAGGCAGATGACCTGAGGTCAGGAGTTCAAGACCAGCCTGGCCAACACGATGAAACCCCGTCTCTATTAAAAATACAAAAATTATCCGGGCGTGGTGGTGGGTACCTGTAATCCCAGCTACTTGGGAGGCTGAGGCAGGAGAACGGCATGAACCCAGGAGGTGGAGCTTGCAGTGAGCTGAGATTGTGCCACTGCACACTCCAGCCTGGGTGACAGAGCAAGACTCTGTCTCAAAAAAAAAAAAAAAAAAAAAAAAAAAAAAAAAAAAAAAAACATAAAAAGATAAACAAAGCCATAGAACAAGAATTCTCAACCTCAACACTCCTAGGCTGTCTGGGGAGTCTGGAGGCCGCATGCCACGTCGCATACTGGCTACACCTAGGAAGGCTGTGCAGCCTGCACCTGCTGAACAGCACCACTCCCTGCTGGCCTCAGCCCCGTGGCCAGCAATGCGCAGCGGACTTGGCCTCCAGAAAGCCACAGGGTGGGTGGCGCTCAAAAGCAAGGGAGATGCCCACTCCGAAAAGGAGGCATATAAAGCACATTAATATCATTCTTTCTCAAAAAAATGAAGTTGACATACTTGCAGGGGAGAATTCGGACGACATCATTCTGCTTATAGCTCTCTATGCAGACCGCACAATGATCAAAGTCTGGGTCAGTTTCCTAAAATGAAAAGTACAGAAACAAAAGTCACACGCTGCAAGTATATAAATGGTCAGGATGCAGTTCAGCTCAGAATCTTTCTGTGGCTACTATGGTAAGCGAGTGTTATAAAGTGAAAAATGATTAAAATTAATTTGTTTTTATTTGCCTAACTATATTGGCACAAATTATGTCTAAGTCAATCTATTTTGTTTTAAAAATTATAACAATCTATATTAATTCTGTTATGATATGTCTTATAAAAATTAAGTCGGAATTCTAATTTTTTCAAGGTTAGAATCAGCTTGGACCATCGTGATCTCCCCATCCCTCATTCCCTCTGCATTACTTATTGGTCTGAAGAGGTTTCACTGCTATGTTTGACACAGTCTGGAGGCTCACCAGGATGCTCACTTAAACACACACCTAAGTACAGACAGGAAAGATGCTGAGTTGAGTCCCAGCAGACTGCTGTCTAGAAACCCACCCCAAGAATGGGAGCCGTGAATCTGGTCACAGATTTGGGATGGAGAAGAGTCATTGGCTCAATTCAATACTCGGTCTTCATCAAGAGTGAGAAAGAGTCAGCCAGGTATTCAGACACCACATTAATTGATTTCCTTCCTCCTAGGACTGAGAAGGGGTTTTGCAAAAGTCGTCATAAAACAAAACATGCCAGGAACCTAAGCCAAGAAAACAGACTATTTGCTGTGTCAGTGTCACTTGGACTGAAACTCAGTGGACAACTCTTGCCACGTCTAGGAGGTACAAACTAAGATGAATTGGCTTTAATAATTAAAGGAAATAACTGTGCTGGCCTGGGATACAAAGTAAGACGGGTAGGTTAAATCCGCTCCAGGGAATTTCATACTAATGTGGCAGCTGAGGCTGCCAGGCCAAGAAAGCAGCTACACTGTTACCGTGGTTACCACTCCTCTGCCACTGAAATGCAAGCTGTTTTGATGCTGCTTATATTTTCTTAAGTGATTTTCCCCCTTTTCTGTTTCTTTGGTGTACAATAAAGTTCACTAAGAATGTCTCCACCTTCTGAAGCTGTTTCAAAGGCAACTAGATACAGTGGTATCAAGGCAATGGGAATAAAATGGGTAAAGTCCAAGAAATTGGTAAAACTTAGGAAGACAGAGAATCATATGAAATTATCCTTCCAGGCACAGTCTGTGCTTAAATACTAGAATTGGGTGTGGGGCAGGAGACAGTTTTGGTTTTATGCCTTTTGAGATGCCATTTTCCCAGTCTAGATAACCTTGAATACTCTGAATGTAGGGCAGCACTAAGATGCAACTGTGTCCTTCTAGCGGAGAAGCAGGGCTCTACCATAACTAGAGCTCTGAGGCCGGATGTCAGTTAGAGGTCTCTGCCACAGCATCCTGACACTGCCTCTCTCCCTTGACCCCCCAAGCCAGCAGGGATGACCCTGACACACTTTGCTCTTCTTTCAAACTGCTCAACCCATTGTAAAGAGAGCACCTTTTTAGGTGAAACTCCCTAGAAATGCAGGTCTTCAATTATCCATGTATCTAGTGAAAAAATAAAACAACAAAAGAGACATAGCAACGTCCCAGGAAATATAGGAAGAAAACACATCTCCTGGCTTTTTAACGCACAAATGGTTCCACTAGAACTCTCTGAAAACGTATGCTAGGTTTTCGCAGAAGAAAACTCAGTGGGAAAACACAGCTAGAGTTACTATAAGAAGGTAGTTTAAAATAAAGCATTAGGTAGTATAGTTGGAGAAAATCTAATGAAATGTAAACAATTAGGGTGTGTCCTCTCCACCAAACAAAAACAAAACTGCTGGATTATTTTTATGGTGCTGAAGTTATTTCATGACTGTACCTTGTCACCCTTCTTTACTGTCCTGGTTGTCAATTTACTGATGGCTTTCTTGGCTGCATCTCCAAGACGACGCTATGAAAATTGCAAATAAAAACAGATATTAAGTGTAAGATCTCTGAATGACGTACTTTATTTTTAAGCAATTAAAAGTATAAAGTCTCTATTTTACTAATCCCTCTCCATGTCCTACGTATAAGAGAATGATAAAAAAAATTTAAAAAACAGAAAAACTGGTGGCTGTATCACAGATTCAGCATTCTGGTTGAAAAGTAAAAAGTGTTAGAACATGCAGTTAGGTCCAACAGAAATATAGAAACATAGGTCTTCAATTCTCCAGCAGTAAAAAAGTTAAGTGTCATAATTGCTGCATTTAGGGTCGAATAAATATTTGAAATATCCCAGCATTATCAAACCTACTTCTTGTACACTCCAGAGCCACTCCTGCTGCCCCCATGGCTTTTGGATTCTGCTCAAGGAATGATCACCATTAGGTGTGTAAATGCTGTCTTAGTAAAGGGAAACCTTGATTGCTCCTTGAAATTGCTTATCACATCATCAAATGTGAAGAGAAGGAACGCGTCACAGCTCCACTTCTGGCTCTGCTATGCTATCATCCTCTGTAATCCTAGGAAGGTGTACTTACCTTCCAGGGTGGAGCTGTGTTCATTATCTCTAAGGGTGAGGTCAGAGAATCTCCAAGGCTGGATTTATGCAACATTCTCCCAGACACTGCTAGCACTGCTTGGCACCAACAACCCACAGAGGAAGAGATGGTGATCCCTACCCTGGAAAACTCACTGAACTGGGAACAGCTGCGTTAATGGTGTACGCTCAAGCACACCCAGGGCCAGGTGGCAGCACAGAGGAGGCGACCAGGAGGGGTGGGGCGAGGCAGGGGAGGAACATCAGGGAAGGTCTCGAGGAGTCGAGGCCTGGCCTAAGAATGGGAAGGGGTTAGATGGGAAAGGCGTGGGTTAGGAGGGGGTTCCGGGTGTAGGGGTAGGAGGGGGTTCCAGGCAAAGTAATAATAAACAGGTGTAAAGAACAGGTATGTGAAGAAAACTAAGGTGAGCATCTGCTTTCCTGTTCAAATTAGAAAACTTTGTGCATCCGAGGGCCCTAGGAACATTCACACTGGGACAAGGGGCACAAACCGTGACTGTCCCAGGCACATCAGGGAGACACCACTCTAGACACACCCAGGCCCTACACTGCGAGAAAAGGCAGGTGCTGCTCCTGCTGGAACAAGGCGAGGACCAAAACAACAGACACCTTCAGAATGTTAAAAACCCATAGAAACACGTAAGAAAGAATTTAGGGGAAAGTTTTAAACACACAAAAGAACAGAGAATGATTTAATAAAGCCTTCCCTATGTATCTAACATCCGGCTTCCATTATCAGTATTTTACTTCTATTTTTCATCTGTTTCCCCTCTTTGTTGTGTTAGATGATTTTGAAGCATATCGCAAGCATCACATAATTTCACCCATAAAATTTTCACTAAGCACCTCTAATAGACACAGGCTTTTGTTAGATGCCATTGTCTTTCCTAACAAGAGTAACAATGATTAATCAACGTTATCCAGTACTCACACTATACTACAATTTCCCTAGGTGTTTACAGAATCTCTTTAAGTAGCTGACTTGTTTGAATCAAGATACAAAATCCACACACTGCGTGTGGCTGCTCTGTCTTTGAAGCCTAATCTATGAGTCCCCTCTATCATGCTGATTTTAAACCACCTTATGGAGATATAATTGACTAAAAATAGACTGCATATATTTAAAATCTACACCTTGACATATATTTAAAGTTACAGTTTGAAGTTGTATATGAAATCTACACTTGTTTTCATGACCCATGAAAACCTAACTACAATTAAGACAGTGTGTCTACCACATCCCCAAATGTCTTTGTGCCCCTTCCTAATTCCCTCCTCCGGCCACCCCATCCCTCCATGATCTACTTTTTGCTGTAACAGTTTGCAACGTCGTGAGTTTTACATAAATGGAATAGATACAGTACGTACTACTGTGTGTATGGCTCCTTTCACGCAGCATGATTATCTTGAGATTAAGCCACCTTGGTGCATGTTTCAACAGTTAACTCCTTTCTGATGTTATCTAGTATCCCACTGAAGAGATGGCCCACAGTATCCTTTCACCTGTTGATGGGACATCTGCATTGTGGTCCAGTTTTTGGCTGTACTGAAAAGCTGACAACAACATTCTCAATTCTTTGCATGGACACATGCTTTCTTTTTTCCTGAGGTAAATACTACAAGTAGAAAGATGGGCTCACCTGATACCTGTCTGACTTTTATTTAAGAGACTGCCAAAGTGTTTTCCAAACTGGGCACATTATTTTACATTTGCAACAGCAATACATGAAAATTATAGTTCCTCCACATTCTCACCAACACTTGGCATGGTGAGATTTTCTGTTGTTTTTTCTTTCAAGACAAGGTCTTGCTCTGTTTCCCAAATTGGAGTATAGTGGTGCAAACACAGCTCACTGTAGCCTTGATCTCTGGGGCTCACTCAAGTGATTCTCCAACTTCAACCTCCGGAATAGCAGGAACTACGGGGGTGCCCCACCATGCCCAACTAATTTTTTTATTTTTATTTTTGTAGAGATGAGGTCTCACTATGTTGCCCAGGCTGGTCCCAAACTTCTTGGCTCAAGCAATCCTCTCGCTTAGGCTTCCCAAAATGCTGAGATTACACAGGTGTGAGCCACGGCACCCAGCCTCCTTATGGTTTTAATTTGCATTTCCCTATTGTAATGACGCTGACCATCTTTTCATGTACTTATTGGCCACATGTACACTGTCTGTGGTGAAGTGTCTGTTCGTGTGTTTTGCCTGTATTTCTGAGTTGTTTTGTATTACTGACTTTTGAGAGAACATTACATATTCCAGATAAAAATCCTTTTGCATGTGTTTTCCCTCACTTTATGGCAGTTTTTAATTTTGATGAAGTCGATTAATCATTTTTTCATTGGTAGACTGTGCTCTAGTATCATATTAAGGAAGCTTTGCCTATTTCAAGGTTACAAAGACTTCCCCGTTTTCTCTTCTAGAAATTTTATAGTTTCATCCTTTGTATTTGGGGTTCTGACTCATTTTGTGTATTCTGTCAGTTACAGATAAACTTTTTTTTTTTTTTTTTTTTTTTGCATATGGACATACAGTTGTTCTAGAATCATTTGTTGAAAAGGTTGCCCGTTCTCCACAGATTTACCTTTCTAAATCTGTCAAAAACCAGTTGTCCATAAATGTGTGGGTCTATGTGTGGACACTATTGTACCATGCATCTGTTTACCATTAAGGAAATACAATCCTGTCCTGATTTCTGAGGCTTTGTAATAGGTCTGAAATTAGGTGGTGTTCACCGTCCCACATTTCCTTTCTATTCTAACACCCTTGTGGTTTTTCTTGATATTTTGCATTCTCATATGAACTCTAGGATCAGCTTGTCCATCTCTATGATAAAAGACATCAGGGATTTACAGTGAGATTGTGCTGAATGTATACATCCACTTGGGGAGAACCGGCATCTTAACAACATCAAGTCTTCCACTGAACACTGTGTATGTGTCTCTCCACCTCCTTAGTTCTTGATTAATTTCTCAGCAATAGTTAGTTTTCACTATATAGGGCATATTGCATATTTTGTCAGATTTATTGTTAAGAATTTCCTATTTGTTGATGCTATGGAAAATGGGATTTCTTAAAATTTAACTTTCTTAGAGATAGGGTCTTGTTATGTTGCCCAGGCTGGACTCAAACTCCTGGGTTCAAATAATCTTCCTACCTCAGCCTCACAAGTAGCCGGAACTACAGGTGTGCACCATCTGCTTGATGAAAATGCATTTTTTAAAACCAATTCAATTATTCATTACTCATATATAGAAATAAAATTAATTCTTTTATATTGATCTTGTATCACGGAACCTTGTTAAATCTACTGTTGGTCTTTTTCATAGATTCCAACATATCTTCTACATGAAATTTCTACAGAAAATAATGTTGTCTGTAAATGAAGACACCTTACTTCTACATTTCCACAATGGATGCCTTTTACGTCTTTACCTTTTTACTTACTGTGCTGGCTAGAATCTAAAGAACAACGCAGAAATAGAAGTGATCAGAGGACACATTCTTCTCTTGTTCCTCATGTTAGAAAAAAGAATTTAGTCATTCACCATTAAATATAATGGTAGCTGTCAGTTTTTCATAGATGCCCATAATAGTTTGAGGAAAGTTTAAAAATCAGGAATCAATGTTGGACTTTGGCAAATATCTTTTCTCCATCTATCGAGATCATACAGTTTTAGCTTTTTTGGCCTGCTAATATGGTAATAATACATTAATTTTTGAATGTTAAATGAAACTTACATTCCTGGAGTAAACACCAGCTAGTCATGTTGAATTTATATATATTGTTAAATTTAATTTGCTAAATTTTTGTTTAGAATTTTTGCATCTATGTTCAAGAGGGGTCCTGGTCTGTAGTTTTGTTTTGTAGTATTTCTGCCTAGTTTTGGTATTAGGAATGATACTGGTGCCATACAATGAAATTGGAGGTATTCCTGCCTTTTCCACTTTCTATATAAGGTAAGCATTTGAAATCAAAATCTGAAATGCTCCTAAGTATGAAACATTTCCACTGCCAACATGAATCTCAAAGAGCATTGTGAATTTCAGAATTTTGCATTTGGTATGCTCAAACGGTTAAGTATAATGCAAATATTCCAGAATCCGAAAAATTTCTGGTCCAAAGCATTTTGGATAAAGGGTACTCAACCTATAGTTTGTTTGATATTGTTATCATAGCTGCCCCTTGAACAACATGGAAGCACCCATCTCCATCAAGTCATCTCCTATTAATTACTCTGGTGTAGTATCTATTTGCTCTTGAATTTCTTCAACATCCTCATCTTGAAACCCTTTACCCCCTTTTTTTTTTTTTTTGCCACGTCCACAATCTGTTTCATGATTTCCTTGACTGGCTCTATCATAAATCCTGTGAAATCATGTACTACGTCTGGACAGTTTTCTCCCACAGAAATCTTTTGTTTAGACTTTCATGGCATTTCCTATAATAATAATAATGACATCTTCAACAGTGCAATCTTTCCAGACTTTTGTGATGTTTTATCTGGATGCTATTCTATAGCATTAAATGCTTTACATAGCATACTGTGTGTACTAAGCCATAAGCGTCCTTAGGACCCCCTGCTCTAGAGGTTGAATTAGAGGCATGTCTGGGGTCAAGAAGACTACTCTGAAGCCTTCAGTATTGAATTCATGGGATTCTGGGTGGCCAGGGGCATTATCCAATATCAAAAAAACGTTAAAAGGCAGTCCTACCCTAGCAAGGTACTTCCTAATTTCAGGGACAAAGCACTGATAAAACCAATTCACAGAGTTCCCACTATTCGGTACTCCCTGTTTTGCAATTAAAAACCAGCAGATGGTATTTATAATTTCCCTTCTAGGCTGGGGTTTAGTAGCTTTATCAGTAAGGGCAGTCTTGATCATAGACCTGACTACATTTGCACAAAACAAATGCCTGAAGTCTTAATTCTCTCTTCTCTTCCTTACTAATAAACGTCCTTTGTGGCACTTTCCCCCCAAATAGGGCACTTTCATTAACATTAAAAATCTGTTCACAAAAATAACCTTTCTCCTCAATGATTTTCTTAATGAAATCTGGGAACCTGACTTGACTGCTACTTCTTGATCGTCAAAAGCTACTTCTCCTGTTATCTTGTCATTTTTAAAGCCAAATCTCTTTCTAAACTTTTCAAACCAACGTTGGCTGCCATTGAATTCTCTAGCGCTATATCCTTTGCTTTCCTTTTAAGTTGTCATATAATGACTTTGCTTTTCCTCAAATCACATTGGATACTATAGGTATGCCTTCCTTATAGAAATCCTGCACTCACATAAAAGCTGCAAAAGGTATTTAGCAAAAAGTATAAAGTTTTTGTGCCTGCTGGTGTAGCTATAGCAATGGCTTCATGAATAGCTTTTTCTGTTCTTTTGTGTGTTTTACAATGCTATGCTAAGTCATTCTTGTGAAATGGCAGCACCTGCAGCTGAAGACCTCTACCTATGGTACCTATTAAGCAATACAACTTTTTCTTGTAACGTCATGACTTCTCTCCGCTTCTTGGGAGCATTTCCAGCATCACTGTGGCACTTCATACAGGTCCCATGGTGTAATATTCAAGATTCATGATACTGCACTAAACACAATGAAAACTACGTGAGAACCACAAGAGGTCACTTTTACTGCAATGATCAACCTAACAGAGGGACAAACTGCTCATAAGGGTATGTCACATGACATTTCAAGTGGATACTGGCAACACTTGCGATCACAATAGCAACAGGTGGCTATGAAATTATTACATTAATACAGTACGTACAACTGCTAATTTTATGCAGTTATGACTTAACATGGTTTACATTTCTTCCAACTGTGAATGGTGCCATGCATGTGTTTTAATAATTTTTAACTTTTTACAATGGATTTTTGTGTATTTTATGATAGTAAATGATAAAATAGACTAGTATCTACATGTATTTTATATATGATGACATACATTTCTCCACTTTTGTGTGATCTCAATTTCTTTCATCAGTGTTTGAGAATATTCCTTGGTTAAATTTATTATTCTTATGTATTTTATTTTTAGGTGACTATTGTAAATAGGATTGCTTTCTTGATTTCCTTATTACCTAGTCTCTTACTGGTGTACAGAAATGATACTAACTTTTGTACACAAACTTTGTATCCTCCAACTTTACTGAATTTATCAGGTTTATGAGTTTTTGGTGAACTCTTGTTTTTTTTCTACATATGGCCACATAACCTGAAAAGGGAGACAACTAACATTCTCTTTATGATACGGATGCCCCTTCTTCCCTTCCTCCTTTCCTTCCTTCCTTTCTTCTATTTTTTTTTTTTCTTAGAGACAGGGTCCCTGCTCTGTCACCCAGGCTGGAGTATAGTGGCGTGATCATGGCTCACAGCAGCCTGGACCTCCTGGGCTCAATGGATCCTCCTGCCTCAGCCTCCTGAATACCTGGGACTATAGGCACACACCACCACACCTGGCTAATTTCTATATTTCTTGTGGAGAAAGGGGTCTCCCCACATTGCCCAGGCTGGTCTTGAACTACTTGGCTCAAGTGATCTGCCTACCTTGGTCTCCCAAAGTGCTGTGATTACAGGTGTGAGCCACCGAGCTTGGCCACCTTTTATTTCTTTCTATGTTCTGACTGCTCTGGATATGACTTCCAGTACTATCTGGAATAGAGGGGTGGTAGGTAGAAGTGGGCATCCTTGTCTTGAACCAGTTCTTAAAGGAGAGTCTTTCAGCTTTTCCTAATCAATATGATGTTAGCTGTGGGTCATGTATATCTTTCACTATATTGAAGTATGTTACTTCTATACCTAATTTGCAAAGAGTGTTGAATTTTATCAAACGCCTTTTCTGTGTCTATTGAGAATCTGGTATTTGTTGTTCCTTTATTCTGTTGATATGAAACATCATGATTATTGACTTGCATATGCCAAAACATCCTTCCAACCCTGGGACAAATCCCACGTTATATTGCTGTATTATCTTCTTGATGTGTTGTTGGATTCACTTTGCTTTGTACTGGGTTGAGGATTTTTGTGTCTATGTTCAAGGACACTGGCCTGCCATTTTCTTATTTCGTTGTGCCCTTGTCTGGTTTTAATATTGGAATAATTTGGGCCTGGTAGAATGAGTTAGAAAGAATTCTCTCTTCTTTCATTTTTTGAAATAGTTTTAGAAGAACTGACGTTAATTCTCCTTTATAAAATTGATAGGATTTGGCAGTAAATCCATCTGGTCCTGAGATTTTTGTTGAGGGGTCATTACTATTTATTGCTCTGTCCATGTTTTCTATTTCTTCTTGGTTCAATATCGGTAGGTTGTATGTGGCTAGGAATGTATCCATTTTCTCTAGGTTTTCCAGTATGTTAGTGTGTCGTTCTTCACAAACCTCTGATGATCCTTTGTATTTTGTTGGTTTCAGTTGTAATGTCTCCTTTTTCACTTCTGATTTTATTTGAGACTTCTTTTTTTCTTGGTCTTGTAGCCATTTATCTATTGAAAAAACCAACTTTTCATTGTGTTGATCCTTTGTATTGTGTTTTTAGTCTCTGTTTCACTTAGTTCTATGCTGATCTTTATTATTTCTTTCATTCTACCAATTTCGGGTTTGGTTTATTCTTGCCTTTCCAGTTCCTTGAGGTGCATAACCAGGCTCTTCATTTGAAATATTTCTGATAGACAATCAGAGTTAGGCAATCGCTGCTATAAACACTTCCCTGTTAGCACTGCTTTTGCTGTATCTTGTAGGTTTTGGTATGTTTTATTTCCATTTTCATTTATTTCAAGAACTTAAGAAATATATTTCTTAATATATTCATCAACCTTATGGCAGTTAGGGATCATGTTGTTTAGTTTCCACGTAGATAGTATTTCCAAAGTTCCTCTGGTTATTGAGTTTTATTCCACCGTGTTCTAAGATGCATGATATGATTTTTATTTTTAAAAATTTGTTGAGACTTGTTTTGTGGTCTAATATACAGTGTTTCTAAAGAATGTTCTGTATGTTGAGGAAAATGCACATTCTGCAGCAATTTGATACAGTGTTCTGTAAGTGTCTGTTACGTCCATTTGGTACATAGTACAGTTCAAATCCAAGTATTCCGTTAATTTCTGTCCAGATGATCTGTCCAGTGCTGACAGCGGGTGTATTAGTCTGTTTTTATGCTGCTATGAGGAAATACCCCAGACTGGGTAATTTATAAAGAAAAGAGGTTTAATCAACTCAGTTCTGCATGGCTAAGAAGGCCTCAGGAAACTTACAATCATAGCAGAAGGCACCTCTTCACAGGGCAGCAGGAGAGAGAATGAATGCCAGCTGGGGAAATGCCAGATGCTTATAAAACTATCCCATCAGATCTTGTGAGAACTCACTCACTATCACGAGAACAGCATAGAGTTAACTGCCCCCATGATTCAGTTACCTCCCACCGGGTTCCTCACATGACACATGGGGATTATGGGAACTATAATTCAAGATGAGATTTGGGTGGGGACACAGCCAAATTGTATCAGTAGGATACTGAATTTCCCAACCGTTATTGTATTGGAGTGTATCTATCCCTTGAGGGCTAGTAATATTAGCTTTACTTATTTATGGGTGCTGTGGTGTTGAGTGTATAAATATTTTGAATTGTCATATCCTCCTGCAGAATTGATCCCTTCACTATTATCTATTTACATTTTTTAATTTTTATTTTTTACATAACGTCTGTTTTATCTGGCATAAGAATAGTTATTTCTACTGCTTTTGCTTTCTGTTTGTGTTAGCATGTCTTTCTCTATCCCTTCACTTTCAGTCGATCTGTGTGTCCAGGTATCATACAGTTGTGTCATTTAAAAAAATCTATTCAGTCAGGCTGTATCTTTTAAGTGGAGCATTTAATCCATTTAGGTTCAAGGTTAACACTGATAAATGACATCTTGTTCCTGAAATATATTGTTATCTAGCTGTTTTGTAAATTCTTTGTTTTATTTTTTTCTTCTTTGTGGTTTCATGGAGTTTTATCATGGTGTCATCTGATTCCTTTCTCTTCTTCCTTTGTGTAATTGTTTTATGAGACTTATGAACTTTATACTTTCATGTGTTTTTATGATGGCAAATATCAACTTTTTGTTTCCATGTCTGGGACTCCTTTGAGCATCTACTATAGTATTAGTCCAGTGGTGATGAATTCTCTTAGTGTTTGCTTGTAGGGTCCAGCCCCATAGGGTCAGTAGGTTTTTCTCCCCATGTGTGGAGATGAGACATTGTAGAAATAAAGACACAAGACAAAGAGATAAAAGAAAAGACAGCTGGGCCCGGGGAACCACTACCACCAAGATGCGGAGACCAGTAGTGGCCCCGAACGCCTGGCTGTGCTGTTATTTATTGGATACAAAGCAAAAAGGGCAGGGTAAAGAGTGTGAGTCATCTCCAATGACTGAATAAGGTCACGTGAGTCACGTGTCCACTGGACAGGGGGCCCTTCCCTGTTAGGTAGCCGAGGCGGAGAGAGGACAGCTTATGTCATCATTTCTTCTATGCTCTTTTCAGAAAGATCAAAGACTTTAATACTTTCACTGATTTTGCTACTGCTATCTAGAGGGCAGAACCAGGTGTACAGAGTGGAACATGAGAGCGGACCAGGAGCATGACGACTGAAGCACGGCATCACAGGGAGACGGTTAGGCCTCCGGATAACTGTGGGCAGGCCTGACTGATGTCAGACCCTCCACAAGAGGTGGTGGAGCAGAGTCTTCTCTAAACTTCCCGGGGGAAAGGGAGACTCCTTTTCCTGGTCTGCTAAGTAGCGGGTGCATTTCCTTGGCACTGACGGCTACTGCTAGACCATGGCCATGGTCCACTTGGTATCGGGCGTCTTCCCAGACACTGGTGTTACCGCTAGACCAAGGAGCCCTCTAGTGGCCCTGTCTGGGCATGACAGAGGGCTCACACTGGTCTTCTGGTCACTTCTCACCATGCCCCTTCAGCTCCTATCTCTGTATGGCCTGGTTTTTCCTAGGTTATAATTGTAGAGTAAGGATTATTATAATATTGGAATAAAGAGTAATTGCTACAAACTAACGATTAATGATATTCATATATAATCATATCTATGATTTATATCTAGTATAATACTTGTTATTTTATATATTTTATTATACTGGAACAGCTCGTGCCCTCGGTCTCTTGACTTGGCACCTGGGTGGCTTGCCACCCACATTTGCTTGTCTGAGAAAGACCTGTTTTCTCCTTCACTTACGAAGTTTATTCTAGCTGGATGAAAATTTTTCTCCTTTTAGCACTTTGAAAATAGCATTCCATTCTCTTCTGGCTTGTGCAGTATATTTTTCCCGTCTACTGAGAAGGTCTGTTGTTTGTCTGATAGAGCTTCCTTTATAGGTGACTAGGTACTTTTCTCTTGTTGATTTTAGAATTTTTTCCTTCACATTGACTTTAAGCAATCTGATGACTATATGTCATGGTGAAGTCCTTTTGCAATGTATTTGCCTGTTAATCTTTCTGCCTCTTGTATCTGAATGACTAGATGTCTTGCTAAACTAGATGTTTTCATCAATTATTTCCTTAAATAAGTCTTCTAAACTCTTTGCTGTTTTCTTCTTCCTCTGAAACACCAATGATTCAAAGTTTAGTTGCTTTATATAGTCCATGCTTCTTGGAGGCTTTATTTGTTCTTTTAAAGTTTTTCTTTTCTGTGTTTCTGTGCAACCAGATTCATACAAAACACTTGTCTTCAGGCTGTGAGATGTTTTTCTTCCACTTGATCTAGATCAGTGGCCCCCAACCTTTTTGGCACCAGTGACTGGTTTTGTGGAAGACAATTTTTCCACAGACTGGCAGGTAGGGGATGGTTTCAGGATGATTCAAGTGCATTACATTTACTGTGCACTTTATTTCTATTATTATTAAATTGTAATATATAATGAAATAATTATACAACTCACTATAATGTAGAATCAGTAGGAGCCCTGAGCTTGTTCTGCAAGCAGATGGTCCCATCTGGGAGAGATGGGAGACAGTAAGAGATCATTAGGCATTAGATTCTCATGAGGAGCGCTCAACCTAGATGCCTTGCATATACAGTTCACAATAGGCTTCGCACTCCTATGAGAACCTAATGCCACCCCTGATCTGAGAGGAGCAGCAGCTCAGGAAGTCATGCTAGCAATGGGGAGTGACTGTAAATACAGATGAAGCTTCAGTCACTCACCTGATGCCCAGCTCCTGCAGTGTGTCCTGTTTCCTAACAGGCCACAGACCAGTACCCATGGTCTAGATCACTGTTGGGAACTCCTGGTCTAAATCACTGTTTTGCTTGTTTGTTTGTTTGTTTCTTTTTTGGGGGGATGGAGTCTTGCTCTTTCGCCCAGGCTGGAGTGCAGTGGTGCGATCTCGGCTCACTGCAAGCTCCGCCTCCTGGGTTCACGCCATTGTCCTGCTTCAGCCTCCTGAGTAGCTGGGACTACAGGCGCCCGCCACCGTGCCCGGCTAATTTTTTGTATTTTTAGTAGAGACGGGGTTTCACCGTGTTAGCCAGGATGAGTCTCGATCTCCTGATCTCGTGATCCACCCACCTTGGCCTCCCAAAGTGCTGGGATTACAGGCGTGAGCCACCACGCCCAGCCCTAAATCATTGTTAAAGCTTTCAAATGTATCTTGTAATTCCTTCGATGAATATTTCATTTCCAGGAGTTGTCTGTTTTTAAAATAAAAAACTTATCTTACTTGACATTTTGAGGATTTCTTTTAAGGATCCATTGTTGGAGAATTATTGTGTTTTTTTGGGGGAGGTGTCATATTATCTTTTTCATACTTCCTATAGTATTATATTGATTTCTTCACATCTGCACAAATAGTTGCTTGTCCTTATTTTTAAATTTATTTTAGTTGGAGTGGGTTTATTCTTTAATTTTTTTATGGTTTTTTTTTATTATTACACTTTAAGTTCTAGGGTACATGTGCACAACGTGCGGGTTTGTTACATATGTATACATGTGCCATGCTGGTGTGCTGCACCCACTAACTTGTCATTTACATTAGGTGTATCTCCTAATGCTATCCCTTCCCCTTCCCCCCACCCCATGACAGGCCCTGGTGTGTGATGTTCCCCATCCTGTGTCCAAGTGTTCTCACTGTTCAATTCCCACCTATGAGTGAGAACATGCGGTGTTTGGTTTTCTGTCCTTGGGATAGTCTGCTCAAAATGTTGGTTTCCAGCTTCATCCATGTCCCTACAAAGGACATGAAATCATCCTTTTTATGGCTGCATAGTATTCCATGGTGTATATGTGCCACATTTTCTTAATCCAGTCTATCATTGATGGACATTTGGGTTGGTTCCAAGTCTTTGCTACTGTGAATAGTGCTGCAATAAACATACGTATGCATGTGTCTTTATAGCAGCATGATTTATAATCCTTTGGGTATATACCCAGTAATGGGATGGCTGGGTCAAATGGTATTTCTAGTTCTAGATCCTTGAGGAATTGCCACACTGTCTTCCACAATGGTTGAACTAGTTTACAGTCCCACCAACAGTGTAGAAGTGTTCCTATTTCTCCACACTCTCTCCAGCACCTGTTGTTTCCTGACTTTTTAATGATCACCATTCTAACTGGTGTGAGATGATATCTCATTGTGGTTTTGATTTGCATTTCTCTGATGGCCAGTGATGATGAGCATTTTTTCATGTGTCTGTTGGCTGCATAAATGTCTTCTTTTGAGAAGTGTCTGTTCATATCCTTCACCCACTTTTTGATGGGGTTGTTTGATTTTTTTCTTGTAAATTTGTTTAAGTTCTTTATAGATTCTGGATATTAGCCCTTTGTCAGATGGGTAGATTGCAAAAATTTTCTCCCATTCTGTAGGCTGCCTGTTCACTCTGATGGTAGTTTCTTTCACTGGGCAGAAGCTCTTTAGTTTAATTAGATCCCATTTGTCAATTTTGGCTTTTGTGGCCATTGCTTTTGGTGTTTTAGACATGAAGTCCTTGCCCATGCCTATGTCCTGAATGGTATTGCCTACGTTTTCTTTTAGGGTTTTTATGGTTTTAAGTCCAACATTTAAGTCTTTAATCCATCTTGAATTAATTTTTGTATAAGGTGTAAGGAGGGGATCCAGTTTCAGCTTTCTACATATGGCTAGCCAGTTTTCCCAGCATCATTTATTAAATAGGGAATCCTTTCCCCATTGCTTGTTTTTGTCAGGTTTGTCAAAGATCAGATGGTTGTAGATGTGTGGTATTATTTCTGAGGGCTCTGTTCTGTTCCATTGGTCTATATCTCTGTTTTGGTACCAGTACCATGCTGTTTTGGTTACTGTAGCCTTGCAGTATAGTTTGAAGTCAGGTAGCGTGATGCCTCCAGTTTTGTTCCTTTAGTTTAGGATTATCTTGGCAATGCGGGCTCTTTTTTGGTTCCATATGAACTTTAAAGTAGTTTTTTTTCCAATCCTGTGAAGAAAGTCATTGGTAGCTTGATGGGGATGGCATTGAATCTATAAATTACCTTGGGCAGTATGGCCATTTTCACAATATTGATTCTTCCTATCCATGAGCATGGAATGTTCTTCCATTTGTTTGTGTCCTCTTTTATTTCGTTGAGCAGTGGTTTGTAGTTCTCCTTGAAGAGGCCCTTCACATCCCTTGTAAGTTGGATTCCTAAATATTTTATTCTCTTTGAAGCAATTGTGAGTGGGAGTTCTGAGGTGGACTTTTTTTTAATCCTGAGGATGTTACTATGATGTAATTTGAGTAGGACTGTCTGACTTTGCTTCTGGGTGTGTTCAGTAGCAAATACTCTAGGATTTCCTTGGATATAAACAGCCTTAGTGTGGTGGCTTTCTCAAATGCTGATTATAGTAGTGGTGTATCAGCTGACTCATAACTTCCTGAGAAGCTGGGGTGGCATGAGCAATGGCGGTAAAAGAAGTCATGAGAAGCTTTTCTTATTCCCAAGTGCTGTGCACTTATGTAAGCAGATGTTGTAATGGGCTGTGTGGGTCAACCTCCAGGCCAGCAGGTGGTAGTTGCAGGTCAGAGCTGGCTCCAGTTGTGACAGTAGGGTTTACGACTTATCTTTGTTAACCAGGAGAAGTACCTAAGTGTCCCATGCAATGGGTTGGGCCAGGGAAAGCTCGGTGGTTTGGGTCTTACACTCAGCCTTGGGGGTGAGGAGAGGACTGATGGGGAGAGGTGAAGCTGGGTAGAGCTGGACTGGGCAAGACAGCCATTTGGTCCCCCAGTAGCAGGCACAAGCACTGGCTCTGACAGGGATCTAGGGACAGTTGCCAAACTCTGTAGAAATACCTAGGCAAAGATGAGAGCAACTGACATTGCACCAATGTCCCAGCACAGGAAGGTAAGGGCAAACCCGTTGTTAAAACCAGGCAAACAGTATGGGACCTGCCTCTCTCTCACTCTCCAGAACCATCAGGACTCATTTCCTCATCCCAACCACAGGAATCAGACAGACCATATAGTCTGCCTTCAGCCTGCAAAGCTGCCTTACGCAGTAAAACTTGCTACTGGGTCCAAAACCATACCTCTCAGGCAAATCTCCTGCTCCAGTCCCATGATGGGGGTGCAGGGGTCCAATTCTAGGGCCCAAAGCTGGAGGCCCAAGCTGTACTCATTTATCATTTCTGGCTGTGTGGGCCCCTTTCCTACCGAAGACCCAGTGTTCCAATCCTGGCACGAGACTTTATAATGCTAACAGATGCTGCTTCTGCTGCTGCTGCTAGGTCACAGGATTCCCACACAGTTTGCTATGAGCTAGGATTGAGAATGGAGTCCTCTTATCAGCCACCAGGTCTGGGAAAATGCATGGGACGCATCCCAGGTTGTTCCTTCTCAATGTCTCTCAGCTACTCCCTAAGTAAGATCCAGGGCTTGGGAGGTTCAAGGTGCTCTCCTGTGGCCTGGATTGCACAATTTCCCAGTGGGAAGATGGACTGCAGAGGAACACTGACTCCCCATCTCCTGTATTGGGGATTTTCTGTTTTTAGCCCGACTCTGCCAGGAGGGCTGTCTCCCAATTTTCTCTTTCCCAGTGTCTGAAATGTTCTGTTCAATTCCTGTGTTCCTTCTTGGATAAAAGTTAATGATGTGACTATCTGCACACTATTTTGCTTTTTCCAAGTGGGTTAGGCATGCTGGAAAAGCCTCTAATCTGCTGTCTTTGGGGGAAAAACCCATACAAAGATTGTGTTTTCTATTTCTGTGAATAATATCACTGGCATTTTGATAGGGATTACATTCAATCTGCAGGTCGCTTCTGATAGTATTGTCATTTTCACAATATTAATTATTCCTATCCATGAACATGGGATGTCTATTTTTGTTCCCTCTTCAGTTTCTGTCATCAGTGTTTTACAGTTTTCCTTGCAGACATTTTTCATCTCTTTGACTAAATTTATTCCTATGTATTTTATTCTTTTTTAGTGGCTATTGTAAATAAGATGGACTTCTTATTTTTCAGTGAGTATATTGTTGGTGTATATACACAGAACTGATTTCTGTATGTTAATTTTGTATTCTGCAACTTTACTTATTAGTCCTAAAAGGACTTCCAGTAATAACATGCTAAATAGAAGTGGTGAAAGTGGGCATCCTGTGTTTTTCCACATCTTAGTGGAAACGTCTTCAGCTTTTCCACATTCAGTATGATGTTGGTTGTGGGTAAGTCACATATGGCCTTTATTGTGTTGAAGTATGTCTTTCTACACCTAACTTGTTAAGAGTTTGTATCATGAAGCCACTTATCAAATGCTTTTTCTGCATCTATTGGCATTACCACATGGTTTTTGTTCTTCATTCTGTTGATGTGATGCATCACGTTTATGGATTTGCATATGTTGAACCATTCTTGCATCCCTGGGATAAATCCCACTTTTTCATCATGAATGCTTTTTTCAATGTGTTGCTGGATTCAGTTTGCTAGTATTTCGTTGGGGATTTAAAAATTTATGTTCATCAAGGACACTTGTCTATATTTTTCTTTATTTTGTTGTATCCTCATATGGTATTGCTTTTAGGGCAATGCTGGCCTTGTGGATTGAGTTCAGAAGAGTTCCCTTCTCTTCAATTTTCTGGAGGAGTATGAGAAGAATTGGTATTAGCTCTTCTTTAAATGTTTGGCAGAATTCTGCAGTGAAGGAATCAAGTGCTGGACTTTTCTTTCATGGGAGACATTTGATTACAGATTCACTCTCATTACTCATAACTGGTCTGTTTGATCAGGTTTTCTATTTCCTCTTGAATCTATGTTGGTACATGTGTCTGGGAAAATTTACTAGTGGTTGTCAATTTTATTTTTTCAAATCTTTTTATTTCATTGATCACTTGTATTGTTTTTTAGTCTTTTTTAAAATTTTATTTCTTTTGGAGACAGGGTCTTGCTCTGTTGCCCAGGCTGGAGTGCAGTGGCGTGATCTTGGCTCACTGCAACCTCAGCCTCCTGGGCTCAAGTGATTCTTCCATCTCAGCTTCCTGAGTAGCTGCGATTACAGGCGCACACCAACACGCCTGGCTTATGTTTTATTTATTTATTTATTTTTATTATATTTTTTTGAGATGGAGTCTCGCTCTGTCACCCAGGCTGGAGTGCAGTGGCACCATCTCGGCTCACTGCAACCTCCGCCTCCCAGGTTCATGCCATTCTCCTGCCTCAGCCTCCCGAGTAGCTGGGACTACAGATGTCCACCACCATGCTCGGCTAATTTTTTTATTTTTATTTTTAGTAGAGACGGGGTTTCACCATGTTAGCCAGGATGGTCTTGATCTCCTGACCTCGTGATCCACCTGCCTCGGTCTCCCAAAGTGCTGGGATTACAGGCATGAGCCATTGCGACTGGCCTTACGTTTGTATTTTTATTTGTAGAGATGGGGTTTTGCCATGTTACCCAGGCTAGTCTTGAGTTCCTGGACTCAAGCAATCAGACAGCCTTGGCCTCCCAAAGTGCTGGGATTACAGGCATGAGCCATCATGCCTGGCCCTTTAGTCTTGATTTCGCTTATTCCTGATTTGAACTTCATTATTTTTTTTTTGCTGCTTCTGACTTTGTGTTTGCTGTGTTTTCACTTGTTTTTTGAGACAGAGTCTTGCTCTGTCACCAGGCTGGAATGCAGTGGTGTGATCTCGGCTCACTGCAATCTTTGCCTCCTGGGTTCAAGCAATTCTCTTGCCTCAGCCTCCCGAGTAGCTGAGACTACAGGTGCATGCCACCACGCCCAGCTAATTTTTGTATTTTTAGTAGAGATGGGGTTTCACCATGTTGGCCAGGACGGTCTTGATCTGTTGATCTCATGATCCGCCACCTTGGCCTCCCAAAGTGCTGGGATTACAGGCGTGAGCCACTGCGCTCGGCCTGTTTTTGTTTTTATAGTTCCTTGAGATGCATCATTAGATTGTTTATTGCAAATCTTTCTATTGTTTTGATGTAGGTGTTAATTGCTATGAACTTCCTTCTTTAAACTGCTTTTGCTGTATCCCATAGGTTTTGGTATGTTCTTTTCATTTTATTGAAGAAATTTTAAAGTTTCCTTCCTAATTTACTCATTGACCCACTGGTTGTTTAGGAGCATGTTTGTAAATTTCCATGTATTTGTACAATTCCAAAAGTTTCTATTGTTACTGATTTCTACCTTTATTTCATTTGTGGTCAGAAAAGATCCTTTGTATGATTTTAATTTTTAAAAAGTTCTTAAAACTAAGAAACGCCATCTCGCTATATTGCCCAGGCTGGTCTCGAACTCTTGGACTCATGAGATCCTTTCTGCCTCACCTTCCCAAGTAGCTGGGACTACATGCAAACAAAACTGTGCCTAGCTGATAACAAATCTTGTTTTGTGGCTTAACATGTGGTCAATCTTGAAAAATATTCTACTGGTGATGAAAACCATGTGTATTTTGCAGCTGTTGGATGAAATATATTATAAATGTGTTACTTCCATTTGGTCTAAAGTGCAGTTTAAACCCAATGTTTATTTATTTTCTGTCTAGATGATCTGTCTAATGCTAAGAGTGGGGTGTTCAATTCCCCAACTATTACTGTATTAGTTTCTCTCTCTCTAGATCTAATATTTTATATATATATATATATATATGTTTTATATATCTGAGTGCTCCAGTGTTGGGTGTATATATATTTACAATGATTATATCCTCTTGCTGAACTGATCTCTTTATCATTATATTATGATCTTCTTAGTCTTTTTTTCAATATTTTATTTAATTTTTTTTTCTTTTTTTGAGATGGAGTATCGCTTTGTCACCCAAGCTGGAGTGCAGTGGTGTGATCTCAACTCACTGCAGCCTCTGCCTCCCAGGTTCGAGCGATTCTCTGCCTCAGACTCCCGAGTAGCTGGGATTACAGGTGTGTATCACCATGCCCAGCTGATTTTTGTATTTTTAGCAGAGACAGGGTTTCAACATGTTGGCCAGGCTGGTCTCAAACTCCTGGCCTCAAGTGATCACCTGCCTCGGCCTCCCAAAGTGCTGGGATTACAAGCATGAGCCACCACGCCCAGCCTGTTCTATCTGATACAAGTACAGCCACTCCTGCTTAGTTTTTATTTCCCTTTGCATGGAATATCTTTTTTGCACTCCTTCATTTTTAGCCTATATGTGCCTTCAGAAGTGAAGTGAGTTGGCCGGCCATGGTGGCTTACGCCTGTAATCCCACCACTTTGGGAAACCAAGACGGGCGGATCACCTGAGGTCAGGAGTTCGAGACCAGCCTGGCCAACATGGTGAAACCCCGTCTCTACTAAAAATTCAAAAATTAGCTGGGCGTGGTGGTGGGCACCTGTAATCTATTCAGGAGGCTGAGGCAGGAGAGTTGTTTGAACCCGGGAGGCGGAGGTTGCAGTGAGCCGAGATTGCACCACTGCACTCCAGCCTAGGCGACAAAACGAGACTCCGTCTCAAGAAAAAGAAAAAAGAAAAAAAGAAGTAAAGTGAGTTTTTTGCAGGTAGCATATAATTGTGTCATGGTTTTTAAAAATTTCATTTCACCAGTTTATGTCTTTTAAGTGGTGAAATTTAATCTGCTTACACATTCAAGGTTATTACTGGTAGGTGAGGACTTATTCCTATCAATTTTTAATTGCCTTCTGGTTGTTTTATATATCCTTTGTTATTTTTGTTCTCTCCTATCATTTATTATTAAGGTTTGGTGGTTTACTGTAGTGCTACGATTTGATTCCTTTCTCTTTCTCCTTTGTGTATCTGCTCTCTACCAGTGAGTTTTATACTCTTGCATGTTTTCCTGGTAGTGAATACTGTCTTTTCAAAATGTAAAACTCTCTCAAGATGTATAACTTTCTCAATTTTTGTCTAGGAAAGACTATTTCACCCCCATTTCTGAAGGATGGCTTTGATGGACACAGTATTCTTTCTTAGTTGGGAATTTTCTGCATTAAGCACTTTAATTCTATGATTCCATTCTCTCCTAGGCTGTAAGATTTCTCTGGAAAAATCTGTTTTTAGTCTAATAGGGATTCTCTCATGTGACTTGATGCTGTTCTCTTGCTGTTTTGTGAACTCTTTCACTCTCAACAGTTTGACTGTAATGTGACACAGGGAGGATGTTTTCGGATTTAATCTTATTTGGGAACCACTGGGCTACCTGGATCAGGTGTCCATATATCTCCATAGACTTGAGAAGTTCTCAGATTTTATCAAATAGATTTTTAATGCCTTTCCCCTTCTCTCCTTCTGGAACACCCATAATACAAATATCTGCTTGCCTAATGTTCCATAAGTTTTGTAGGCGTTCTTCATTATTTTTCATTCTTCTTTGTCTCTGACTTGTTAATTTCAAATAACCTTTCTTCAAGTTGAGAGATTCTTTATTACATATGATCAAGTTTGCTGTTGAAATTCTCTACTGTATGTTTTTTCATTCATTGAATTCTTCAGCTGCAGGATTTGATTCTTACTTCTCTTTTATTCAATTTCCTGTTCATATTGTGAACTGTTTCCCCAACTCTGTTGATTGTCTGCACATTTTCTTGTATCTCTCTGAGTTTCCATATGATCATAATTTTGAATTCCTTTTCTGGCAATTCATTGAGTTTTTTCCCATTGTAGTGTGTTACTAGGGAATTACGTTCCTTTGATGGCGTCATATTTCCTTGTTTCACGTTTCTCATGTCCCTGTGTTGATGTCTGTGCATCTGGTGGAACAATCACTTCTTTCAAATTTTCTAGAGTGGCTCTCCTGGAGAAAGATTTTCGCCTACAGTTTAATCTTAGTGTGCCAGTTGGGAAGGGTGTGGTGACTATTTCTGGATAGGTGCAGTGGTACAGTCTCTGTGCAGTTTCAGCTGAATTCAACATCAGCGATAACCATGGGTGCCTCAGTGGTATAGGCTGTGGATGTTTGCGGCAGTGGTGTAGGTTGTTATCCTTTCAAAGGCCTTCGGGGACCTACTATTCTTGCTTTCCCCACAATGAGGAGACTTAGCCAAAGTGATCCCTCTTGGTGTGAGGTCTGATGTTACCCACAAGCAGCTGCAGCAGCACTGGATTCCAGGAGCAGGTGCTCAGAATGACTATGGGACCATGTCCTAGGCTTAGAGTCTCACAAATGTATTTGTGGCACCTGTGGCAAAGTCGGATATGTTACCCACATGGTCAGGATCTGTGACTGTCAGGTACCCACTAGTAGCTTGGACCTAAGAGTCTACATTGTAGCTGTGATCCTATCCCTGGGAGTTAGGGCATAACACTGGCCTGACTAGGTAGAAGGGGCACTCTGGAAGTTTGGGTCAAGGGTCTGGCTCCAATTCAGGAACATGAGTCAGCAGGGCTCAGTGGCAACTTGGGTCCCATGAAATGAAGCACCATACAGTATTGACTATAGACCCTGGGATGGCAGGGCTCAGCAGTATCTTAGATCTGTGAAGTCCGGTGCAATGACAGCAAGTATCCCAGCTTAGGGGAGCAGAGCTGTTGTGGACCCAGCGTGGGAGGGGAGGATAGCACAGTGATAATTCCACTCTCCAAGAGGAAGGTTATCTAAGCAGCTGAGCTTCTGGAAGACTAGTACAGGTTCAAACAAGCAGGGTACTAGAGTTCTGTGGCCTATAAGGGCAAGGTGTCTCAGCTCAGTCACTGCTCTATTTCTCTGGGACATGGTGTACTATATCAGCTCATCCCTGGCATGCACAACTGCTCAGTTTGGCCAAGGCACCAACTCCCCAAAGGATAATGTGCTGCTTCAGCTCAGGCCCAGGGAGCATAGTCTTTTGGGTGGGCCAGGCACCATTTCCCTGGGATGCTGGGAGCTGCTTCAGCTTAGGTACTGGGATGTGTGATCACTCTGGATGGCCAATGCACCACTTCCTGGGATGCATGGCGCTGCTTCAACTGAGGCACTGGGGAGGCATGATTGCTCTGAGTGTTCAAGGTACTGTTTTCCCAAAAGGCAGGATACTGCTTCAGCTCGTCCACAGCAGCGGGGGGAAGAACAGGTGGAGCAGCTCCATCTCTGCTTGCCCCCCGAGGAACAGAGCCAACGGTTGCTCCCAGCTCAGCTTGGAGATGTGGGGCCACTGTGCTAGGGTGGTTTGGTGGCAGCTGAGCCTTAGGGACAAAGGGGAGCCATGAGTACTCGCCCCTGGAGCAAGACACACTTCAGTCACAGCTCCAATTCCAAGATGGCACAGCACAGCAGCTGTGTGGGCCGCAGGGGTTGGGGCACGGTTTTAGCTCCTTCTTTGTGGGGTGCATAGCCAGGTGGACTCAGCTGGGCTTAGTGCCTGTGAGGACTGGTGGGAACCCCGGTGGTGAGGTCTGTAGGTATCCACAGTGTTGAAAGGGCAGCTGGGATCCTCTCACTTACCTCCTCACCACAGTGAGCTCTTCCTGGTTCCCAGTTGATCCCGATTAGAGGATGGGACAGTGGAGGCCCAGCATTTCCTTCCCATTTCTATGTGGCTATCTCAAACGTCTGTGCTCTCCAGAGCTTCTGTCATTTCTCGGATGCACCCCTGTACTCTTCCTCTGTTATTTTCATTAAGTTATTTATTTATTGTTCAGGCTTTTTTTGCAAGGAGGACAAGTTCTAAGGATTTCGAATGGGTCATTTTCCTAAGGTAACTCAGATTTGGGTTATTATTATTATTATTATTATTATTAAGGAACTTGAGGAGATTTTACAAGAATCTCACTGCTTCCATTTTGTTCAGATCAGAATTCTACCAAAGAGTTCTGAACAGAAAAGTTCCTGATGCTATTTGAGGCTTGGAGAATCAAAATCTTGCCTCCACAGGATATTCAGGTAGGGTCTCTAGTATTTCAGAGACAAGAAGGGCCTGAATTAGGCAAGTAGCAGTAGGTAAAGAAAGAAGAGCACAAAGTCAAGAAAGATTTAGCAGGTAAAACCGACAGAACCTCATGACTGACATGGAGGCACGAAGAGGGGGGTTTGAGGAGAGGTGCCCCAGATTTCTGGCTCAGTGATGAGCCATGTGAGAGTACCTGCCATCACACTGCATTATGGAATAGCCAAAGGCAGAGAGCAGGTGCTGTGGCAGCAGTTCAGTCTTCAGCAAGCTGACGTGAATGCATGTAGGTTATCTAATCAGAGATCTACAAATATTTAGATAGATCATATTTTCCACCTCTGAACTTTAAACACCTCTTACAGCAAAAGGACAAAATATCTCTTCTCTGTGTTAGGTATTAATGTCAATATCTTCACTGTAATTTTTCTTTGGACTTGGCTTCAGTATTACTACCTTCTTCTGAATTATCCTTTGAGTTTTTAATCAGTCCTTTAAGATTTCCCATCACTTTTTGACAGGTAAACCTGTGACAGGTGTAAGTGTCTATGTATGTGTGTATAATTTGATCTCTTACTGGAATCTGTCTAAAAGCCACTATTTTAAAAAAATTTTCATTCTATTTGCATCCTGCTAACTCTCAAGTACCTAAGATGAAGTACAAAATTCTTTCATGAAGATCACTCTTTATTAAGGTCTCTTTCCTTCACCTAAACACCATGCCATGAAGTCACTGTTTTTCAAGGTGTGGTCCACGGGGCAGACGCATTAAATCTACCTTGAATGCTTAGTAATATATAATAATTAAAATCTATACTAACTAAGGTTTATTTGGTACATACCATGTGCTAGGTACTGTTCTAAGCCCTTCACAAGTACTGACTCATGTTATCGTCACAATCATTTTATGAGAAAAGAACTATAATATCCCATTTTACAGAAAAGGAGATTGAGGCAGAGATTAAATAATTTGCCCACATCAAAGGCTGGTAAGTAGGCCCTATCCAGACTTGCTGAATTAAGGGGAGGAACCATCTTGGAAATTTGCAATTTTAAAAAGTGCTCCAGCCCCCAAAAGGAGCTCCCACATGATTCTTTTGTATACTAAAGTTTGAGACTCACTAAACGAAGTACAAACCCTGGCTTCAAAGCATTTTCGTGTAATATGCTACCCACTCACTGATATTCTCCGTACTTCGTTCATACTGTGCCCTATTCCTTTAATAATAAAACTCCTCAAATTTACACCTCATCACACACAGAATGTTAGAAATGACAAAAGCACAGAAAGGTATCATTTTACAAAGGAGAAAAACCAAGCCCCAGAAAGAGGTGAGGAGATCTGTCTGAAGTTACTAAAAGTATTCGGACTAGGACCATAGATCTCCTTTCTACTCCAGTTCTTCCTCCACTATAAAATGCTGAAAAGACTTTCTATAGCATACAGCTTGAGGGGTTTGTTAGGGGCCAGATTATCTTATCTCATCTGGTCGAAGCTGCAACAATAAACACTATTCTATATTTGAAAGCAAAGTGACAAAATGTTTGAATAGGCAGAAAACAAGTTAAAACAATTCATACGGCTTAATCTAACAGGAATAGTTGGTTCAAAGCCAGATGGGTCAGAGTATATTGAGGATAGGTCACTTTGATGAAATTCATCTCAGATTTCACCATTCGGCGATCAGAACTCTCTCACAGAATTAGAGTAAGGCTGTATCTGCACAGAGTAGGGTTTTCTTCTTGTAAACACTGGTGAAATCTAGGTATAGAATCTTTCCCCAATGCAAAGTGCCTTGTAGTCGGCACCTTCCTTCAATCATTCACCACCATTTTTTTCCATTTTTTTTTCCTCAAAAGAAGCCTCTGTTAACTCTTTTCCAAGACACCACCTGCCTGTGCCCAGATCACTCCTTTCCTCTTTACATAACCTTATTTTATTAATATCATCTTCCTTTGCTCTTCAATATTTTCTTCTTTCATAACTCCTTTTCCCTAAGTCTCTCGCACCAGAAAGGAACCATATATCACTCCACTGCTAAAAAACCGTACTGATGGCCGGGCATGGTGGCTCATGCCTGTAATCCCAGCACTTTGGGAGGCCGAGGTGGGTGGATCACCTGTGGTCAGGAGTTTGAAACCAGCCTGGCCAACATGGCGAAACCCCGTCTCTACTAAAAATACAAAAATTAGCCGAACTGTATTGATTATAGAATAAAGCCTAACTTTCTTATGTGATTCATGCCCTTCATAGTCTAGTGACAATTTATTCATCTAATATCAGTTCAACAGTCACAAGTTTCCTGCCCACTATTCCTGATGTTCCAGTCATTCAACTCTTTCATCTCCCTGTGGAAAATGATCCATTTGCCTGACTCTCCTTCATCTCCATCTGATGAAGTCTTATTCATCCTTTAAAATTCAGCTCCAAGGTCACTACCTACCTTCTCTGTGAAGTGTCCTTGACTCACTGAGAGTAGTATCACTCTGCCCCCAAAGAATAACTCTTATACCACACAGTATTTTGACTGCATCTGTCATTCCAACAGAAGGTAAGCTCATTCTTGAATTCATTGAAATATTCACTGAGGCAGTATGATGTGCCAGGCCCCATGCTAAACTCCAAGGATATAGAAATAAATTATCTTCCAAACACTATGATCTTAAGAGCATATTTTGTGCTTTAAAAAAAATCAGATCTTAAGCCTCTGACATGTAATATTCAGAAGGTATATAATACAGTCTCTGTATACGAAAAGTATTACTTATTTACAAAATGGCAGGACATGAAAAAGAAGGTATCAGAGTATTTGCAGTATTTTTTTAAAACTGGTAAGATAATAACTTCTCAGCTCAAACATCTATTTCCCCTTTCCAGTTCTTCTGGAATTGTTAATCCTTAAGAAACATAATGAACAAAATTCACTCTGCCATCCAAAATGACAAAAGAAGTCTGTTTTGGGGCCATATAATCCTTTTCTGTAGGACAAATCTTGGCAGTATATACAATACTTCCTCTCTCTCAATGTGGAAGAAAAAAAAACACCTTATGAACCCAGCAGTTTTCAAAGATTAACTGTACTCATGCAAAGTTTTAGCCTTTCTCTGACACAGGAATGTTCCATGTATTTCCTCACTCTGACAGGCAAATGCATTCTCCAATTAGCTACTGACCTTTCACGATGAAAATGGGCAATAAGAGTGTATTTCATTTCAGCAACCCTGAGATACTTATAAAGTCAAAGAATATTATATATACATGTTATGGCAAGAAGCTTTTACAAATTTTAAATACCTTAAAAAGTATATGCATTTTCACTGGGAAGTTTTAAATACATTCTAAATATTCAGGAGTCCATTAAGTGGTAGAATATTTTACATCTGCCCCATTCCTAAACAGTAAAATGAAAAATTTCATTGTTCTGCTTTAGAAATCAAATTTGACCACTTTGAAATTAAAGGTGCAATATTAACCATGTAACTGTTAAACATTTAACATTTTTCAGAAAATCCTTAAGCATTTATTCAAAATAAAGGTAACAAACATCTACCCTTTTGTGTAAAATAACTATCACTGACTTAATTCGACAGAGACATTTAAGTTTACCATCAGTGGTAATGTGAACTATCTACACCTATAGATAGTAATTAGATGCATTCTGACAGTTTTCCAGGAAGAGCAAACCACAGACACTTAGCCAGGAACTGAAAAGCCAAAGCATTAGATTATTATATCACATGCAAAATGTTCTCAATTGTGAGCATTTTACGATGCTTAGAAAGTCATTTACAATATATGGATCTCTTTGGTAGCATGTTCTACAGGAAGAACTGCTTCATGGTAACAGTTTGTGGGGGCCGGCTGTGGAGGTTCATGCCTGTCATTCCAGCACTTTGGGAGGCTGAGGCAGGAGGATCACATGAGGTCAGGAGTCTGAGACCAGCCTGGCCAACATGGTGAAATCCCAGCTCTATTAAAAATACAAAAATTAGTCAGGCATGGTGGCATACACCTTTAGTCCCAGCTACACGGGAGGCTGAGGCAGGAGAACTGCTTGAGCCCAGGAGGCAGAGGTTGCAGTGAGCCAAGACCGCGCCACTGCACTCCAGCCTGGGTGACAGAGTGAGACCTGGTCTCAAAAAACAAAAACACAAACAGTTTGTGGGAGAAAATCAGAGTTTGTCCTTAAACTCACTGGTTTTCCTTTGCTAATATTATGGCTTCTCTTTTAAAATAGCCAAAGGTTTCAACCAGTCTAGCTGCTGCCACTTTCTTATTAAACTTTAATAAGCTAAGCTTTTTAAGCCACATAAAAATTTCATCAAGCATTTGTCAACCTTAGGGAAAACGGAAGGAGGAAAAAAGGTCAGAACATCACTTTCCACCACAGTAGCATCTGGAGAGAGATGCTTAGGAAGGATCCTGTATGCAGTCAGCTGCAAAATAAATGCTAGGAAACAAGCTCGCTGTTTGTGACCTGCACCAGATGGTGATTACGTTTACTCCTTCATCAGCCGCGGCCCCACACTGGGTGCTAATTAAAGCACTATCTTCCAATAGCAGGCTCCTGGGACAACTGCGAGCCTTTGTTCCAACATCCTCAGGGTGTGCTACATGCAGTCCACTACCACAGGCTTGCCTGTCAAGAACACCACTCCAGAGCAGCTCCTTATCATTTTACTTTCAGTGTTTCGTATGTCAACATATTTTAAAAACAAATCTTTAGGTTTTTGTTTTGTTTTTTTTTAAAAACAGGTATATTACACGTTATAGGAGGGAAAAGGAGGTGGGCTGTCTGGAGCCCTCAAGACATGAGAAATGGGTAGTGGGTTCCAAGCTTCCTTACTTCCCCCATAGATCCCTGACAATGTGCTGCAGAAGCCGCCAACCTGGAACTGCCAACAGGACCAGAGCATCCCCATCACCCGGCCCCAGAAAAAGCCGAGAAAAGCCCAACTCCCCCAGCCAAAGTACCAGGAGAAGGACGGCCTACCATCAGAAAACATTTGCGGTGATATTCATTCTACTCCAGCCAGGCGCCAAGGGGAAAATCACACCCTCCTCCCACCCTCACAGAGCCCAGTGGGAATAGGCTCTCCCAGCCCGGCTCCTCAGGAAGAAAAGCTGTGCACACTGGTCTATTAACACCCAGAGAACAGGCCACCCAACAGCAGAATATTTCTTCTAAGCACCAATGAAACACTGACTAAGACAAACCACATCCTAGATCATAAAACAAACCTCAAGAAACAGAAGAGGACTGAAATCATAGAGTATTTCTCTGAGCATAATGGAATCAAACTAGAAATCAGTAACACTAAGATAATAGTAAAATCTTGGCAGGACACGGTGGCTCATGTCTGTAATCCCAACACTTTGGGAGGCTGAGGTGCACAGACTGCTTGAGGTCAGGAGTTCAAGACCAGCCTGGGAAACACAGTGAAACCTCATCTCTACCAAAAAATATAAGTTAGCCGGACACGGTGGCATGAGCCTGGAATCCCAGCTACTCGGGAAGCAGAGGTAAGAGAATCACTCGAACCCGAGAGGTGGAGGTTGCAGTGAGCTGAGATCGTATCACTGCACTCCAGCCTGGGTGACAGAGTAAGACCCTCTCTCAAAAGGAAAATAAAAAAAGTAAAATATCTAAACTACTGGAAATTCAATAATATACTTCTCAATAATGTATGGGTAAAAGAAGAAGTCTCAAAAGAAAAAAATACATAGGACTGAATGAAAATGAAAATACAGCATATCAAAATATGTGAGGCACAGCCTTGAAGTGCTGGGAGAGAAATTTATAGCACTTAATTCTTACATTAGAAAACAGGAAAGGCTTCAAATAAACTAATCACAGACTTAAATGTAAAACACAATATAAAACTTCCAGGAAAAATACTAGAAAATCTTTGGGATATCTAGGGATAAGGAAAGAATTTTTAGACTTGACACCAAAAGCACAATTCATAAAAGAAAAAATTAATAAACTTCATAAAAATTAGAAATTTTTGCTTTTCCAAGACCTTGTTAAGAGGTTGAACAAAACAAAATATAGACTGGGAGATAATCTCTGCAAGCCACATATCCGACGAAGGACTTGTATCTGGAATACATAAAAAGCTCTCAAAATTCAACAGTGAAAAACAATCTAGGTAGAAAATGGGCAAAAGACATGAATGGATATTTCACTGAAGAGGATATACGGATGGCAAACAAGCACATAAAAAAATGTCTAATTAGAGAAATGCAAACTAAAACCCCAAGAGATGTTACTACACAACTCAACAATCACAAGAGATGAAAACACCAAGTGCTGTAGAGGGTGTGGAGGAACTGGATCAGTCATACATTTCTGGTGGGAATGCAAAATGGTACAGCCACTTTGCAAAACGAGTCTAACAGTTTCCTACAGAACTAAATATGCACTTATCATAACAGCCCAAAAACTTCACTCTTGGAATTTACACTGTACTCAGAAATTACACATTTATCCCAGGGAAATGAAAACTCATGTTTACACCAAAACCTGTACGTGATTGTTCACAGCTGCTTTATTTTTAATAGCCAAAATCTGAAAACATCCCAGATATCCTTCAATGAGCGAGCAGTTAAACAAATGGTGGTACATCCAAACCATGGGATACTGTTCGGCCATAAAAAGGAATAAATGACTGATACACATAACAACTTGAAAGTATCTCGGCCGGGCGCGGTGGCTCATGCCTGTAATCCCAGCACTTTGGGAGGCCGAGGCGGGTGGATCACAAGGTCAGGAGATCAAGACCATCCTGGCTAACACGGTGAAACCCCATCTCTACTAAAAATACAAAAAATTAGCCAGGCATGGTGGCAGGCCCCTGTAGTCCCAGCTACTTGGGAGGCTGAGGCAGGAGAATGGCACGAACCCAGGAGATGGAGCTTGCAGTGAGCTGAGATCAGGCCATTGCACTCCAGCCTCGGTGACAGAGACTACATCTCAAAAAAAAAAAAAAAAAAAAAGTATCTCAAGGTAATTATGCTGAGTGAAGAAGTGAAGAATTCCAAACTCTAGAGGTTACATACGATATGATTCCACCTATATAACATTTTTTTCTTTATTTTTTTGAAACAGAGTCTCACTCTGTCACCCAGGCTGGAGTGCAGTGGCACGATCATGGCTCGCTGCAGCCTCTGCCTCCCAGGTTCAAGCAATTCTCGTGCTTCAGCCTCCTGAACGGATGGGACTACAGGCGCATGGCACCTTGCCCAGCTACGTTTTTGTATTTTTAGTAGAGATGGGGTTTGCCATGTTGGCCAGGCTGGTCTTGAACTCGTGACCTCAAGTGATCCACCTGCCTTGGCTTCCCAAAGTGCCGGGATTACAGGTGTGAGCCACCGCGCCTGGCCCATGATTCCACCTATTTAACATTCTTGAAATGACAAAACTATAGAGATGAGAAACAGATTACTGGTAGATTAGGGAAGGGGGAGGGAGGGAGGTGGCTGTGGTTATAAAAGAGTAGCACACGGGATCCTTGTGATGGAACCGGTCTGTATCCTGACCGTGATTTTGGTCATACGAATCTACACATGTGATAAAACGACACAGACTAAAGACAGACACACACATACACAAATAAGTACAAATTAAACTGGAGAGGTGGGGAGATTTCAGTGTATTTAGGAGGATCAGTGGATTGTATCCATGTCAATTTCCAGGTTATGATACTGACCACAGCTATACAAGATGTTGTTACCACAGGGAGAAATGAGTGAAGGGGATAAGAGACATCTTTGTATTTGTATTATCTCTTACAAATGCAAGCAAATCTACATTTTCCCAAAACGCATATAACCTGAAACTAATCATGAAGGAACACAAGACATCGGATAAACTCAAATACAAAATAATTGATCTGTACTCTTCAGAAACGTCAATGTCATAAAACCAAGTAAGAAGAGACAAACGAATGCAAAATCCAATGAGCTCCAATCAATCCAGGATTTTCTCTGCTATAAAGGTCATTATTGAGCCAGTTTTACAAAACCCAAAAAAGGTCTATCAATCAGATAATGTATTATATCAATGTTAATTTACTGATTTTGATAACCACACTATGGTTATGTATGAGAATGTTCTTGTTTTTATAAAATATATAACAAAGTATTTAAGGGTAACATGGCATCATATCTCAAACTTACTCTCAAATAGTTTTGTTAAGGTATATATACAAAGGCTGAGGGTGGTGTTCACACCCATAATCCCAACACTTTGAGAGGCCAAGGTGGGCAGATCATTTGAGCCCAAGAGTTTGAGACCAGCCTGGGCAACACTGCAAGACCTAGCCTGTGCAAAAAAATTAAAAAATTAGCCAGGCATGGTGGTGCATACCTTTAGTCCTAGCTACTTAGAAGGTTGAGGCCAGAGGATTGCTTCAGCCCAGGAGCTGGAGGTTGCAGTGAGCCATGACTGCCACCACACTCCAGCCTGGGCGACACGGCAAGACCCTGTCTCTTTAAAAAAAAAAAAAAGAATGTTTTTTAAATTTAAAAAGTATAGCTACATAGAAAAGGAAATACAGTAAAACATTAACAGCTGTAGAATCTGAGTGAAGCGAATACTTGCCACTTATCTTACAAATTTTTTGTTAAGTCTAAAATTACAAATATAAAAATTATCAAAATAAAAAAATTAAAAGTGCACAGGGAGAGCCTGGCACATAAAGCTTCAATAAACTACAGTCAGTGTTTGGGTATTTTATATCTCCTTTCAGATGAAGAAAGAAGTTGAGATGCTAAACAAACTGTCCAACAGGGATGAGGGATCATGGTAAACTGGCAGCACAGGAGGGATCTGAGTTGAGGCCTGTTCCATACCAAAGTCTGTGTTTCTTCTGCTAGAGAGAGGAAGGATAAAAACCCCAACGCCCCCGTCCCCACAGGAACTTGAATGGACTGTGTTAGGAGAAGACAGCGTTATACAAACATTGGCTTCAAACCGCTCTCCAAGCAAGTCACTTCTTAGTTTTCTATACGAAAAGTCTAGGAGAGGGACCTAACACCTCGAACCTGGCTCCTAGGGTGGGTATTCTGTCCACAGCACATCAAACTTAAGTTACCAACTGAGGGCCACCACCTCCAGGCCCTCACACCAGGGAAGCACACTGCTTTTCCTAGGTTTATTCGCTCAACCCAAATTCCCTGAGCACCTCAGATATGCTGTCAATGGAACTCCTAAGATGACTACGTAGACAGACGTCTTCTATTGGTCCTCCCCCACTCACCCTTACCCCATGTCTGAGCTTCAATGACAGACGTTTTTCATTAATTTCATTTTCTGAATAGATAATACTTTCCCAGTTCAAAATTCACATGGGAAAGAATTTCACATAGGGAGGGGAAGAGTGAAGTCTCCCTAACCCCCCTCCCAGTTCCCATTTCCAGAAACATCCAAAGTTACTAGTTTAAAAATGCAACTTTGTGATATTTCTCCAAATTAACAGAATAATCTAGATAATACTATGATATCAAGCTGTCTACCTGACTAGAATATTCTAGGTGATCACAATAAATTTAGTACCCTTTAGGTTATTTTAAATATCCCTTAAATACTTGTGAAGATGTTTTCAACATATTAAAATGACTGAGTGAGGGTAACAACATTTTTTAAAAGAAAAAACATGTTAGTAAGATGCATGGTCACGACAGATGTCTGTGAACTCTGGCTGGCAAGAACCAATCACTGCTGAGTACTGAGCTCACCTGGTTCCTGTCGCGTGCATTTGTGTACCTGATCTTCTGAATGAAGTAGAATATGAGCCATGCTGAAGAAATAATCATCAAAACAATAAAGGATATTGACACGAAGACTAGAGAGCCACGGCTGAAGTTCTTCGGTGGCATTCGAGTTCCAACAGCTATTGTCATTTGTACAGAGATGTTTTTCTCCAGATAACTCAAAATATCCTTACCCCTCAATTCTGTTATCATGACAGCAATAATATCTCCAGTGCCTGTAATATAAAATAAATATATAACTCAAGTGACATTTAAAACTTATAGAAACATCAAATATATCAACACGCTACTTAGGTAACTACTGTAATGTTTGGTAATGGAAAGGGTATGCAAACTCCACTTCTCAACTGAAATGAAGCTGCAGCTGGGTATGCTGGCACCAAGTAGGAACATGTAATTTGTTGTGTGGTACTTAAGACTTAAACAGACATAAGGCATAGAACGATTGCAGTGTTAAGAACCATATTAACTTGTCTGACAACTACATTTAAAAAAAAATATTATTAAACCAGCCAAATGTGACAACAGACAGCAACATAACATTATACAGCAAGAGAAGTGTATCAACATCATGGTAGATTTACGCTGTAAAACCTTTTCTATTTTAAAATGATCTTCAGAAAGTCTTAATTCCTTAAGAAATGGAGTAAAGTGCTGTTTTTATAGCATAAATTGGTACTTCTTGCACTAATCTAGGAACATTCATGGAGCACCCACTGTCTGTAGAACTAGTGCCAGGAACAAAAACAAGTACAGGATACCAAGCTTTCTAATCTCACTGAGACAGGGGACACACAGCTGGTAACAGAGCTACGAAGTGCCAAATGGTGCTACCTTTTATTAGTGACATCTGAAACTAACTTGGGTCTTATGTCCAGACTTGAGTGGAGTTGAGGCTCCTTGCTAGTTTACCCCAGAACTCTTCTGGAAATCAAACCCTCCAGAGACAGGTCCAGGCTTCAACATTCTGGGCTAGTTTGGCATCAAAATACCTCCAGCCTCTAACAGTTGTCCAGAGGTCTGCCCACAGTCACAGGCTATGCAAGTTAATTACGAGGACAGTCTGAAGCTGCTTTATAGTTACCTACACCTTTCCCCTACGTAATTTCCAGAAGTAGTGACATTAAAGGAATTGAATACCTCTTCCTACGGACAGCAGGAAACTGCTATCCCTTTCCTCCTCCACAAAGGAAATAACTTCCCACTGTCTTTTAAGGAAACAGAGAAACTTCTATCAGTCTATCAGCGATTGTCCTTTCATAAGCTGAAGCTGCCGGTGGCAACATGTAGCTTCTACATTTACCTTCTCCAGAGAGCCCCTAAGAGAGACTAGGGGTCATTAGAAGGGAAATAAGTATTTTATTTTGGGAAAGAGAAAATTATAACCACTTATTTGAATCTGAATAAGGTTTGTACATATCAATGTAAACCAACAAAACAAACAAGCAAAAGTCTCCAAAACTTGTCCTTTTCAATCCTTCCTCAATGAATAACACATTGAAATATTTGCTTTTACATGTTTCATTTATCACATTTAGCTAAAAGAACCATCTTTGTGTTACATGCAGTCACAGAGGACTACATGCAACTGAAAAGAAATTCAACAGGGCTGGGCGTGGTGTCTCATGCCTATAATCCCAGCACTTTGGGAGGCCAGGGCAGGTGGATTGCTTGAGCTCAGGAGTCCAAGACCAGCCTGGGCAACATGGCGAAACCCTGTCTCTCACAAAAACAGGAAAATTAGCCAGGCATGGTGGCACATGTCTGCGGTCCCAGATACTCAGGAGGCTGAGGTGGGAGGATCACTGGAGTCCAGGAAGTTGAGGCTGCAGTGAGCTGAGATCACGCCACTGCACGCCAGCCTGGGTGACAGAGCGAGACCCTCAAAAATACAGAAGAGAAATACAACAGTAAAATGAGTTTTACGGAAAATGTAACCCAATGGAACATATACCTTTTTACTACCTTACTCAAAATTGTTACAGCCATTTTATTAGAACAGCAGTTTATCAGAATACTGATTAAAAATCCACAAAAAACTACAAAATTAAAGAAAGCAATAAACATCTAATCAATATCTAATTACCTTTCTGAAATAAGAGTTGTGATCAGTAAGTTAGAGACAATCACAAAATAATGCTAAACCGCTTTAAATTTCCCTTTAGAAATCTCTTAAAATGTTGTTCAACGGGCCATGATCTGTGGTATAAGATACCAGGTATGGCTATAAAGTAACTGAGACGGATCCCACAAACGACATATGACAATCAGTCTCATTGCTTTATAATCACACCAGGTACAAACGGTTTTAGAAATCAGTTGAGGCTCCCTCTTGAAGACTCAAGCTGGAAAAAGGAGTAGGGAAAGCTGAACAGGTAGCCAAGGAAACCAATCCATGTAATTCTATTCAAAGAATACTAAATAAGAACACCAACTAATTTCAACGGGAAAGCTGTTTGGGAAAAGAAGTGTGTAATTATTTCAACCATCCATTCAACAATAGTTATTGAGCACATACTATGATCAGGCTCCTTTCACCTCTTAAAGAGAGTAGAAAATTACCTGCTCTTGATGCAAAAATCCACGCGCCCTCAGGAGCAAAGGGGAACCTTTTGGACTAGGGAGAGAGCCGCTCGCCGTGGCGTCATTACACCAGCACAGAGAAGAGCCGGGCAGAGGAGCCTGACCCTGCCCATCAGGCAGGACAGCAGAACGAAAGCCCGCCACCAACTTGCAAAGGACTGGAGTTTTAAGGTCTTAAATCTTTTACAGAATCTGGCGAAAGTTATATAGGAGTCCCCTCCTAGGAGAAAGGGCCTTCTCCCCATACTCCGCCCCTAAAGCCTGATAGGGCTCAAAGACCCTGACCTAAAGCTGCCTCAGACACTTGACTTTTAAAGATCTGAGGAGCTCCGGCCCAGCTTCAGGAGGGATACACGTGCCAAAGGAAATGTAGGCTTCAGAATAAAGGGCCGGTCAGAGCAGGCAGTGACTGATAAGAGTTAAGAATAATTAGACTGTAACGCTGTAAATATCAAAGCACATTTGGGACATGCCCCACCACTCCCATGTCCCAGGCCCTGGGCAAACACTGCTAGTAAGTCCTGGATGTGGCCACGCTCCCACGCACTTCCACACATCTGGCCGCCAGTACTAACTGTCAGAGATGGCAATCCAGTAAAAGCCCATCTGTGATCCCTGCTTCCAACTATTTTCTTGAGAAACTTCCCCCACTGTTATTCTTTAATGGGAACTTCTGTTTCCACTGCTTGAGTGTGGCTACTTTAATGAACAATTCTATTCTTTCCACTTTCATCCTGAGAATTTTCAAACCCATAGAGCAGTTCCAATACTGTGAGAACACTCATGGGCCTTTTATTTAGATTTGTCAACATTTCGTCCTTTCTATATGTATTTATTTTTGCTGAACCAATCAAGAATAAACTGCAAACACATGACATTTTATTCTTAAATACTTCCACAGTCCCTCTTAAGAACAAGGCTAGCTACGTGGTCACAATTCATCTACTTATCCTCAAGAAATTTAACCCTGTGTTAACAGATGGTCCATTTTCAGGTATCTGTGGTGACGACTTTAATAGTTGTTTAACTTGTTCAGTTTTGTGTCCAGGATTCAATCGGGGCTGTCAGCGTCATGCTTAGCTGACATGCCTCATTAGTCTCCTTTGATCTAGAATAGTTCTTCAGTCACTTCCAGTCCATCGATCACAATACTGACCTTTTTAAAGAGTCCAATCCAGATGTTCTGACCATGCCCCTCAATCTACATTTGATTGTTTCCTAATGATTAGATCTCCAAATTAAATATTTCTAGTAAGAATACCACAAGGTGATGCTGTGTCCCTCCTCAGCTCGTCACATCAGGAAGTGCAGGCCGGGTTGTACCTTTATGTTTGGTGGCAAATTTTATGACTTGGTTATTTTGGTATCTGCCAGATCTCCTCCCTGTAAGTAAATGTTTTTCTCTTAATTAATAAGCAATCTGTGGGCTGATACTTCCAGATTGGGTGACTAGCCAGTTCCCCAAAAACTTTTCACTCAATGCTCTTGGCATCCACTGGTGTTTGCCTGAATCTGTTACGACAACGGTATTTGTAAAATTGTAATTCCCTAATGCTGTGGTTTCTTCTACATTTTGTAAACTGATTTTATAATCAAAGGCATTAACAAAATTTTCTACTTATCTTTGTTTCCCATTTAAAAAAACAGAACTACTGGGTGGGCAGTTTTTCTGGAAAAAAAAAAAAGCCCCCCATTCCCATCAGTTCTGTTTTTTAATGAGGAAAAAAGTGGGGAAATATGGTAATACTGCTATAATCCTGACTACAAAATCAGTTTTGAGAGGCCAATAGAAGGAACCTCAGAATTAAGCTCCTTTGGGCTCTGGAATCGGAGGATCTAGGTTCAAATCCCAGCATGGCACTTAACCTCTTTGAACTTCAGTTTCTTCTTTCAAAAAATGCGAAACTACCTGCAGGCTTCACAGCAGATGTTCAGTAACTGCTGCAGCGTAATGAGCTGTATTAGTCCGTTCTCACACTGTTACAAATAAATACCTGAGACTGGGTAATTTAGAAAGAAAAGAGGTTTAGGCTGAGCGTGGTGGTTCACACCTGTAATCTCAGCACTTTGGGAGACCAAGGTGGTGGATCACCTGCGGTCAGGAGTTCGAGACCAGCCTAGCCAATATGGCAAAACCACATCTCTACTAAAAATACAAAAATTAGCCGGGTGTGGTGGCAGGCACCTGTAATCCCAGCTACTCGGGAGGCTGAGGCAGGAGAATTGCTTGAACCAGAGCGGTGGAGGTTTCAGTGAGCCAAGATCGTGCCACTGCACTCCAGCCTGGGAAACAGTGAGACTCCATCTCAAAAAAAAAAAAAAAAAAAAAAAAAAAAGAAGAAAAAAAGAAGAGGTTTAATTGACTTACAGTTCCACATGGCCAGGGAAGCCTCAGGAAACTTACAATCATGGCAGAAGGCACCTCTTCACAGGGCAGCAGGAGAGAAAACGAGTGCGAGTTGGGGAAATGCCAGATGCTTATAAACCCATCAGATCTCGCCAGACTCACTCACTATCCATGATTCAATTACCTCCACCTGGTCCGGCCCTTGACATGTGGGGATATAGGGACTGCAATTCAAGGTGAGATTTGGGTGGGGACACAGAGCCAAACCATACCATGAGCTAATCCTACTTATACTATTATTACTCACAGAAAGCAAAAGAAAACGTTGTGGGAAGAAAATCAAAAGGCCCCTAACCACAGATTTTTGGATTCCCATTCTCTTCACTCCCTGCCCACTGCTCAGAAAACGCCCAGAGATCTGCTGACCAACGCAATCCTGCCAGCTACGAAAGAATTTATGCTTCAGTTCAGAAAGTGAGTCTACCCAGCTGGGAAGAGTCTGAAATCTACGCCCTCATTCCCTTGGCTTCCCTCCACTTCTCCTGGGAGTAAACCTCAGGGCAAGCCCAGTGTAGCTGAGCAGCTGATAAAGGAAGATCCAGGAAGAGAACAAATGAGCTGTCTGAGGCACCAGGCCGCAAGAGGAGAGAGGTGGCTTTACCATAAGCATTTTTACTATCGGTTACTAACAGTGGCATTAGTTATTCCTATAGAACCTATTATATGTAAAGCAGAACACCATATACTTTAAGTGAAAAAGATTAAAATCACTTTGAGGCTGGGCGGGGTGGCTCACGCCTGTAATCCCAGCACTTTGGGAGGCTGAGGCGGGTGGATCACGAGGCCAGAAGATCGAAACCATCCTGACTAACACGGTGAAACCCCATCTCCACTAAAAATACAAAAAATTAGCCGGGCGTGGTCGTGGGCGCCTGTAGTCCCAGCTACTCAGGAGGCTGAGGCAGGAGAATGGCATGAACCCAGGAGGCGGAGCTTGCAGTGAGCCGAGATCCCGCCACTGCACTCCAGCCTGGGCGACAGAGCGAGACTCTGTCTCAAAAAAAAAAAAAAAAAAAAAAAAAAATCACTTTGAAGTTCCAAAAAAACTGCTGCTGAGGGAACAGTTAGGTGTATTCAGGGTCAAGCTGCACATGGGGCAGAGCCCTGGCTGCCTGTGTCTCAGGGAGTCTGCTGGCTCCTGGTCCCAAGACTTCTCATCTCACTCCACTGACTTAAGTCCTTCTCAAATGTTCATCCACAATACTTTCAGTTCTTCAAACCCAATCCTCATTTTTCTCTTCACTGATCCCTTAAAGAACTCAAGGGAGAAAAACAGATACATTCTACATTCTTTTATGAAATGAATATAGCAATAATTCTGACAGATGGAGGTTGTATCAATTATAGATTTCCTGCTGAGACTTGTCAGTAGTTTTCCTAAAATATAGATCTGCTCTGTCACTCTGCTTTCAAAAGCCTTTGATGCATCCCTTCTGTCAAAAAAATAAAGTCCAAACTCTTTCACTGGACACTCAAGCATTGGGGAGCCAAATGGCCCTGAGGGTAACTGAGTCACGGAACGGTGAACACTCTCGGACCTAGTGAAACTTTTGGGCAAAGTGACTGGAATAGTGGTTCACGCAGTCTGGGCAGGACGGAGAGGTGAAGCCAGGAGGGAAACTGGGAGAAAACCAAGACAGGGTCCAGGGAACTGGAAGCTTCAACAAAACTAAATGACAGGAAGAGAGGGGGAGAAAGGGAAGAGGCACTGGTCAGGGCACAGGACACAGGAGTTTGCAACTTGAGATGTAACAGTTCTGGGAGATGATGAGGCCCAGGAGCAGCTATGGGACCAGCCTCCTGGAGAAGTGGAATGACTGAAGGGCCTGTGGAAGGAATTTTAGGTTAGGTGTTCACTTTCCAGGTGGATTCTGAAGTTGCCCAGGATGGTGGCAGGACTGCTGATGAACAGGGAGCAGTGACAGGCGGGGAAGCACATGACTATGGAGAGGAAGAACATGGTCTGCTGCACAAAATTGAAAGTGAACTCTCCCCATGTGGAAGTGACTGGTTTGGACGTGCTGTACACCACCACCACAGTATCCCTCAGCACCCACAGATGCACAGCAATGACCAACTCGTAATTTTGCAAATGCTTGAACCTGAACCTCCTGCCATGCGGCTGCTGGGAAGCTGAATGTGTAAGCCACTGAGTGGTAGTCACTCACTGATAATTCCTGAGGACACTGGGCTACAGCTTGTCACCAAAAGCCAAGGGTCTTCTTTTCTTTCTTCCTTGAACAGGAAGTTCTTCAATCACATACAAGTAGGGCCAAGGGGCCACAGTACAGCACTTGAATGTCAGCTTTTCTTCTTATGCTATCTCTTGACTGTATGTCAAGAGAAAGAAAAGGGGACAGGAGCAAGGACCTGCCCAGAATAGAAAGCTTTCTTCCTTCACACACAGAGGCAGAAGGGGGGGTGGGCATTGAAGAAGACAAGCCACCAATCAGTGGAGAGCCAGACTCTCAGTTAAGAGTTTCCAGGGGTTGCCAACTTTGAACACAATACAGGAACTCCTACAAATTACTGATCCCTCTCAGCTGAGCAGTTCTAGCCACAGGTCACCTGGATTTAAGTATTAGACAGGTCTTCCTTCCTTCAAATCTATTTTTTTTTCTTTTGAGATAGAGTCTCACTCTATCACCAGGCTGGAGTGCAGTGGCACAATCTCGACTCACTGCAATCTCTGCCTCCCAGGTTCAAGTGATTCTACTGCCTCAGCCTCCCGAGTAGCTGCGATGGCAGACGCGCACCACCAAACGGGGCTAATTTTTTTGTATTTTTAGTAGAGACGGGGTTTCACCATGTTGGCCAGGATGGTCTTGATCACCTGACCACGTGATCCGCCCGCCTCAGCCTCCCAAAGTGCTGAGATTACAGGCGTGAGCCACCGTGCCCAGCCAAAATCTAAATTTCTAAACATCTGTTTGTGGCTCGTGGTTCTCTCCTCTGGAAAAACACCACTGAATAAACCTGTTTTTCATTTACTGACGTATAAAATACCATCAACCACAAGGTACATCATTATGTATCATGAAGAAAAAAATCTGTCAAGAAATTCTAAGATGTCATGGAATATAAGAAACATTCCCACTTTAAGTTGCGCATCCCAGAACCAGTGAGAATTCTTCAACATAACAATTCTTAAAATGTGCAAAGACAGCCTCCCTGGGTCCCCACTTCAGTCTTTTTTCCATACTAATTCTAGAGTCCCAAATCATTCATTTAAAAAAAAATAATAATTTTTTAAAGAATCTAAAACTTACAGAAAAATTGGAAATATCATATAAAAACTTTTTTTTAAAACCTGGAACCATTCAAGAGTAAGTTCCTGGCATGATGCCTCATCACCCCCGAATATTTGGTATTTTCCTACAAACAAAATTTATAAACATAATACAACTCCCAAATAAGGAGCTTAACACTGATGTGTCACTGCCATCCAATCCCAAAATCCATCCAAGCTTCTGCGACTTTCCCAATGATGTCCTTTACAGCAGCCCAGGTCAGAGTCACATGCTGCACTCAGTCGTCACGTCACAGCCATCTCCGTCAGTCGGCAACTGTCCCTTGGTCTTTCTTGGTGTTTGTGACCTTGGCACTTTTGAAGACTACATTCGGCCCAGTTGACCCGTCGAAGGTATTTCCCTGTGGCTAGATTCAGGTCAGGTGCCGCTGGCAGTAACAACACGGAGGTGAGGCTGCGCTCTTTTCAGTGTACACCACCAGGCGGCCCGCAGCTTTTTTTATTTGCCATTACTGATAAAGCTCACTTTGATAATTTGGTAAAGGTATGTCCTCCAGGCATGTGCACCATGAAGTTCCTCTTTTCCCCTTTGTAATTAGTATGTGTTCTGTGGGGAGGTGCTTTGAGGCTAGGTAAATATTCCATCCTCATGAAACCTTCAGTTTACTTTTACTTTTTAAATCAGTATAGATTCATGGTTCCTATTTTATTCAATCAGTTGAAACAGCTACTAACGTTATTCATTTTGATGCTGAAATTCTAAATTATGCTTCATAAGACCCTGTGTACAGAGCTTTCCTATCTTATTCTTTTCTGGACATCAGTTTTCCAGTGTCTTCACTTACGTAAATGTTAACTACAAATACAGTGCTTTCAGTATCAAGAGTAGCATGACACTAACATCTCCCTACATCTGATTATGTCCACAGGGATACAGCCTAAGATTCCAATATAATGTTTTGAAGCCACGGCACACATCAGTGTACACGGAGCTCACGTGACTGAAGGTTCCCAGGCATTCTCCTTCTCCACTTGAACTGTTACTTAAGCCACGTCTCCACAAACCTTTGCTATACTGTTTTAAACAACCCATTTGCAGGTTGACTTAATGAATACTCCTCTTATCTATGTTTCAAGAGTTCACCGCCCTAGTTTTGTGCCCCTTTCAAGTAAGATGCTTACATTGATGCTTTCTTACAAGTTTTTGATAAAAGAATTTTAAATGGGTGGGAAAAGAAACATTAAGTAGAGAGTTTGGCATTCTAACCAAGGGAGATTCAGGTTGGGAGGAAAGCGGGCTACAGAAGCTTTCACGCCAAGCACCAGAACTCTAAAAGACCTTCAAATCTGTTATTTACATTAAAGAATTTACAAATCTGAGAGTTCAGTGAGCTGAACAATTAAGTAAATAGATGTAGGATGGCAAGAGCCAGGTCTTTCATTTAGGAGTGGGAGTTTAGTGATAAGAAAGGAGAGAGAGCTACAATGATCCATGTGGCAATGTATTCGAATTGGAGACATAAGTATGAACTCATTGTTAGCTTAATATCAATGCAGATGATTACAGACAGAAATATTTATAGATATGTATATATGCAGGAGTTAGGATACACGCATGTATTTCCTTGTTCTGTCAGCTGAGAAGGCCCAGAAGCAACAGGCATCTCGGCAGTAACATCACATCTAATGCCCAGATCTCGGTTTTTAATACCACTCTCCAATAAACAGAAACCAGGGTTCCTTGGAGAAATGGCTGATTCTAGGATTGATGTGTCATTACTGATGAAGTTCAATAATGTTCAAGGGGCAGAAAATATATGCAAAAGGAGCCTGGCACATCTTACAGCACCAGAAAGTAAGAAAGTGCTCAAAAACTAAACCAAACCAAAACAAAAAAACAAAAATCCAACACCCACAACAATGGAGGCACGTCAAAGACACAGGAGCCAACACAAAGAATCCCCAGTGGCCAAAGCTGGGATAATTTGAGTAACAAAGTTGTACTGTATTATAATCCAAAGTATAAAATAAATACCCATGGGTCCATACTGATACAAATAAATGACTGAATAAATTAATAAATGGAGCAGAGGCAAATCATCCATGCAGAAAAATTCCAAATAATTATGTAGATACTCCACCCTAAGGGAGATGGAGCATAAATCCCCACTTATTAAGTGTGGGCTGTGCACAGTGATGTCAAAAGTTATCGTATGGAAGGGGGAAAAGAGTTAACTTCACAGTGGAGAACCTGACAGACACTACCTCAGCCAGGTGACCAAAGTCAACATCACCGGTGATACTTCACACCGATAGCACATAACCTTGGTATGATAGGATGCATGCTAATGGTACTTTACAAATCCCTGTGGTCTTCCTCCCAAAAACCCATATCCCTAGCCTAATTATAAGAAAACTATCAAACATGTCCCAGTTAAAGGACATTCTACAACATGCTGGGCCAGCAGTCCTCAAAGCTGTCGAGGTCATCAAAAACAAGGAAAGTCTGAAAAAGTATCACAGCCAAGAGGAAACTAATGGATCATGATGACTAAATGTAATGTGGTGTCCTGGGTGGGATCCTAGAACAGAAAAAAAACTAGGTGAAAACTAAGGAAATATGAATAAAGTAATAGACTTTGGTTAATAATTATGTATCAACATTAGTTCACTGTGGTACAACAAATCAACATGTTACATGGTACCTAACAGGGGAGAGTGGGTGCAGGGTTTGCAGGCATTCTTTGTACTATCTTCACAATTTTTCCATAAATGTAAAACTGTTCTAAAAAGTAAAGTTTTTTTTTTTTAAAGACTCATTTTATAAAAGGGAACAACTTCTCATCAGAAAAAACGTTAAGCCAGAAAACAACAAAACAACACCTTTAAAGTGCTGAAAGGAAAATTCTGTCAACACAAAAATTTATACCTGTCTTTGAAAAACGATGGCCAAAAAAAGACACTTTCAGATAAATAAATGTTGAGAGAATTCATCATCCGGAGATCTGTGCTGCATGAAATGATTTTAAAAAAGGGAAATGACACCAAACGGAAACTTGGACATTCAGAAGAAATAAAGAACAGCAGAACTGTTAGTAGGTAGGCAAATATAAAAGCCTACCATTTTTTCATGAGTTTTGCCATTCCCACTCCCTTCACGAATGAGGGGCCCCTTTTCATTCTTCCTCTAAACGCTCCTCAAACTTAAGCATCTGACAGCGGGTCTCAACAGGGACAGGAAAGCTCTCCTGGGGGTGTCTGGAAACCCTGTGGGAGGGGTCTCTATGCTGTCACAGGCATAGAGGTGTGCCACCAGCATTTAGCAGGCCCATGCCTGGGGAGGTGAAACACTCTGTAATACAAAAGAGGGACCTGCAGAGCAAAAGAACTGTCCCAAAATACCCGTTGCCTTGTCCTCCACTTCCATCCTGAATCGAGAAGCACTGTAAGCATCAATGCAGGGGTAGAGATCCTCACCCAGACCTCTAACACCTACAGCCTAAGGCTGCTTGATCCTCCTTAGCAGCTGTGCCAGTGAGACCAACTCTTGAGATCATAACTCCAAGGTCAGGTCCATCATCATATGAACTGCTATCAGTTAAGAACGTCTTCCATCCTGGAACCTAGGAAACTGATTTCTAAAACAGTATTTCAAACCCATGTAGATCCTTTACATGATTTTACCTTCCTCCTCTTCTGCTGCCAGTGAGGAAAGAGAAGCACAGAAAAGACAAAAAAGTAAATCAAGTGACAACTTCAAAAAACCCACTTGGGACACAGAGACTGCAAGGAAGGCTGGAGGACAGTCTCATGTGTCTGCTGGTGGAGGCACTCTCCAGTTCCACTTCAGATTTAAAGAAAAAAGGAAAATTAAGAGCTTATGGAAGTTTTAAAATGGAACCATTGCATTTATTTTTTAAAGGCTATTTTTATTTTTTAAAAGCTACTGCTTAAGTGTTTCAGTTTTAGATTTTGATAATTATGAATTTTTTTAAAAAATGTATGAACCAGATGGAAGATACAGTAGAAGCATGTGCAAACTCAGGCAAAAATATAAATGCAATTTAAACCCTTACTTCCTGCCACAGCAGTACACTTCAACTCCAAGCTCCATCTTTTCTGAGGTAGTTAAATCCATATTCAATTAGAAGCTAAAAAACTTTAAATGGTAAAACAATAGTATACTTATATTACTCATGTTCTTGATAGGCATTTAGAATAAAGAAAATAGATTTACGTTAAGTGGCCCAAATTACTGATATGTAAAGGTATTCTACAATGTGTTTGTGATTTCTTTTTACTCGTTTTCATAAAGCATTTTTTGTATTCAGAGTGAATTTTCTATATTTTACAAAGTGTGACTTTTTCTATTCAATGCTAGGTAATAAATATAGAGCTAAATACATTTTTAAGAGAATATGATGGAAGGAAGGTGAAGAGCCATTCAACTAATTTTGTTCAACCATCCAAAAAAAAACCCAGTAAGAAGCATCTGATATTGCCGATTGATAAAAAGATTAAAAAGCAACATTATTATTTGGTTACATGTTTATCTAAATTACCTCATCTTCCTTTCAACAATGGAAAGAATGTCCACAAAATTCTTACAGACATACAGATAAAACTACAGCTAATTCTATCAGACAGTGATTTAACACAACTTAAGATGATTAAACAATAACAGTAAAGTCTATACAAATCTTTAAAAACGAGGAAAATAAATCCGTAATTTTCAGACAAGCATGCATTATTGTAAACTATCCAAGAACCCATAACTTCCCCTTCATACTACTACAGATCCGCTAACTACATGACAAAGAACTCACTCTGCTAACCAGAGGTAACAAGTGAAACCACACACTAAACAGCCTTTCCTGTCAATGACGTCATGGACAGGGCACTGGAACAGATGTCCTTCAGTCACCAGGTGAAGGGCATGCTTTAGCAGAAACAGGACCAAGCTCTTGGTTGACAAGGCAAGAAAACAAAATACTTACACTTGTATTGGTACATACAGTATATAGAGAATACTTATATTCCAATGTGGAATTTTAAAATTAGGTATAAAACATAGCCTTAAATGAAAAGAAAGCTTAACCACCAAACTAAATAACTTAATAAAATCATTTCAATGCAACCCATATTTATTTTGTTCAGGGCATTTTGCTGACCACTGCAGAGAACCGAAAGACGTGACACAAACTTTAACTTCATGAAACTCTGGGCTTTTCCTTACTGCCAGTAAAGTATGCAAAGAATGACAACATGAAAGGAAAAGGACAATTCTGTCATGGAGGTACAGAGAGGGCTCTGAAGACTGCAGGAGCCTTGGACTATAAACTCAGTAAGGGCAATGATCCAGGTTTCTCTCCTTTCGACTTTTACCAGTTCTTACTAGTTCATATTGAAATGCACAGCACAGAGAGCTGCCAAACCACTGCTTCTGCCCTACAATGAAGGGAGGGCAAAACTGGCACATGAGCAGGATAGGGTGAAAGCATGAGTCTCTGGGTCCATCCCTTGAAACTGTCTGGGGTGGGGTGGGGGGAGGAGCCTGGAATCAGTGTCTTTCCAATTACCTTATGTGATTCTGACACAAGAGTTCTTGAATTTCTGTAGACAGCACTGCCCTACAGAGTGAGAAGGGTTATCTGTGGAGGAAGGGAACTGAGTAACACATTGATGAGCCTGGAAAGCAAGGAGTTGCCAGTGTATAATGACTTTCTCTGAGTATAAGCAGAAACAGAAAGGCAGAGAGCTATGGCATACAAAAGTCAGAAGAGGATCATAATTCTGGAGATTTATTGGGAATGCCTGGCTGAAAAGACGAGACCCAGAGAAGCTTTTGATGGTGTGTGTTCTCTGTGCTACTCAACCTGAACTTCTCACCCCATTCTCAGGACAGGCTTTCAGCTAGTGCAGCTCGCTGGACTGAAACGGGACCATTCTATAACCCTGTCCCTCTCACCCTGAGCACGGACTCCATTAAGAACCCTAGCGCAGCCAGGACGCATGCCTTCCTGCTCCACTCTTCCTCTCCACACTTCACCTGTGGGGCTTCTGTTGCCACCACTGGTTCCCTCCACACTCCCATCAATGCTTCCTGCTGGTTTTCCAGGTCTCAGTTAGATGGCAGAGAAGCAGCTAGGAACCCTGCTAGCTGCCTGAGACAGCTGCCATCATTCAGCGGGGCTCCGGCTGCCCGGCTCTGTGGCTGCTGCAGGTGTGAGACTGCACACCCTAGTGCAGTGTAGGAAAGCACAGCTTAGGCCGCACCGACCTCATCGAGACCACGCCTCCCTTCTTTCAAATCCTCCCACGTTACTGAGCGACAGTCCTTGCTTTAGGCACACTTCTGCTCTGAACTGAATTTACTATTACCCTATCCACCACGTTGAGCTGTGCTGTTTTTTTCCTGTATTTAAAATTACTTTTGTTTTGCTTTTCCCCACCTCAGATCCTTCACTCACAAGGGGCCTTTTGCCCAGAATACTATTCTCAACTCCTCAACTCCGACTCAGATGCCATTTCCTCAAGGCATTCCTCTCCGACCCCTTGGACCTAAGTCACTTCCCACAACCATGACTTCGTACTCAATGTTTGTCTTCTCTGCTTGATTAGAACTCCATGGAAAGAGGCACCATGTGTGTCTTGTTTATGTTTGGAGCTCTAACAAGAGTTCAAAAAACAGCATATAGAATCTAAATCCCTCTCTACTTGCAGTTACCTGATTTTCTACATTTCCTTCAGACTCCCTCTACTCTAACCAGATTTTTGATTCATGTGGTTCCCCTACTGAGAGTATTTTCTCTTTCTGGTCAAATCCTAAGTAATCCTAATTATTTAGGGACTAGCACAATGAATGCCTCCTATATGAAGTCTTCCAGACCTGGGTCAGAACCCCTTTCATAATAATACTATGGCTGATCCTGCTACGTAGGTATGCAAAGTGAAGCACTGAGTGGTTCCCCAATTATTTCATGCATGTGTGTTTCCCCTTGGGAGGAAGTGTTCCTGGCAGACACTCACTTGTACATCCTTCTACAAATCCCTACAGTGTCCATCACAGAATGCCCGGCATATAGCAGGTATAAATCAATACCTGTTGATTAACTATTTTTTTGTACTAGATATATTTTAAACAATTAAGTTATATGGAAAAACACCAGGAGAATGAAGAAAAAGTACACTTAGAAATTTTTTTTAAAGTGCCAATCTCAAAATGAAAGAAATAATTGATTTCATAATTTTATAAAAGCTACTGCTTATTCCAGGCATAAGAAAAATTGTACAACTGTTATACATTACAGTTTGTTAGCTCAATAAATTTTGCAATCACCCTGTTTTAGGTAGACGAGGACGCTAGTTTAAGGACTCAGTTACTCGAACTCACAAGGCTGATAATCAACTTGGTCTAAGATTCAAATCCCAATCTTGTGACTGTTTGACATTATGCCAAATTATTTTCTCTATTTTAGAGGTACTATATCATCCAACTAAAGCTTATTTTTTCTTCTATAACTAAAAATGATTGAGAATGTCATAAAAAATTAAAATCTATGGTAAATTATTAAATATGATTTTGGAAGATGAACAACCAGAAGAAACTGAGACAGCTATGGAAACAGAGAGTGATCTATAAATTGGATGAAGTATTTCAATAACGTTTTTCTAAGGTGATGAATATGTGACAGGCAGCATCTCCACTGAGAACAGAATGAAACCAAGAAAATTTATTCTGTCTGGAAAACCGGAGACAACGGGCAACAGCCTAGAAGTTCAAAGGGAAAACAGAAAGGGCTCAAAGAAAAAGGATAAAAGCTCTAACCAAGAACCAAGAATCTTTTCACACACTAAGATGAGTAGTTTGCAGATAATTCACAAATTCCCAAACAAAATGTCATTTTTACTAATCTTAAAAATAAAAGCAATATTATATTGTAGAATTTTTTTAAACAAATGGGTTTGCTTCCATTGCTCTTGTGAACAATACATCCGTGTAGTCCAATGTAGCTGGGACTACAGGTGAGCGCTACCGCGCCCAGCTCATTTTTGTATTTTTAGTAGAGATGGGGTTTTGTTATGTCTAGAACAGGCTGATCTAGAACTCCTGGACTCAAGCTATACCCTGCTTAGGCCTCCTAAAGTGCTGAGATTACAGGTGTGGGCCACCATGCCTGGCCACTATCCACCTCTTTTTTTTTTTTTTTTTTTTTGAGACAAGGTCTTGCTTTGTTGCCTAGGCTACAGCGCAGTGGCACAATCTCAGCTCACTGCAACCTCCGCCTCCTGGGTTCAAGGATTCTCCTGCTTCAGCTTCCCAAGTAGCTGGGACTATAGGTGTGTACCACCACGCCTGGCTAATTTTTGTATTTTTGGTAGAGATGAGGTTTCATCATGTTGGCCAGGCTGGTCTTGAACTTCTGACCTCAGGTGATCCGCCTGCCTCGGCCTCCGGAAGTGTTGGGATTACAGGCGTGAGCCACCACACCCAGCCACTGTCCACTTTTTAATACCATTCTATCTTTATATGCTCTTTCAATTTCTATCTTGAATACTCAAAATATGAATAAAAGTAACAAAAGATCACCTCATGAATACTTGCTTTGTCTCTCCAAGTAAGAATACTTGAGGACATACAACTGAAACCTGTTTCAGTTTAAGAATCTTGTATTTGTGTTGCTTTTGAACTTTAGTTTGCATTATACTTTTAACAGCTTTAATGAGGTATAATTTACATCCTATAAGACTCATCTTTGTAAGTGTACAACGAGTAGAATTATAGGGATGTGCAACCATCATCACATCCAGTTTTGGGTCATTTCCATCACCCCCCAGAAAATTCACTCACGCTCTTTTTAAAAATACATGTTCCCTTTTCGGTGTTGTATTTTTGTTTTTTAAAAGATGGGGGTTTTGCTGCGTTGCCCAGGCTAGACTTGAACTCCTGGGGTCAAGGGTGCTCCTGCCTCCGTCTCCGATGCAGCTGGGATTACTGATGCTTGCCAACATGTCAGCCCCCTCATGCTCACTGCAATTAATCCTCACGCCCAGCTCTACCCTACACAGCCACTAATATGCTTTCTGTCTCTGTATGTTTGACTTTCTTAGACATCTCATATAAATGGAATCATGTAAGAGTAGCCTTTTGTATCTGGCTTCTTTCATTTAGCATAATGCTTTTGAGGTTTATCCATGTGTCAGGAGTTAATTCCATTTACAGCTAATAATACCACCAGCGTGAACTGTGCAGATCCACTTACAGGCAAATTTTCTTCCTCCTTGGCCATCCCTGAAATAACAAGACCAACCGTCCTCTTCCTCCTACCCCCTAAGCCTACTCAATGGGAAGAAGGATGAAAACCATTATGTGATGTGACCAACTTCCACTTAATAAAGAGTAAATATATTTTCTCTTCCTTATGATTTCCTTAATAACATTTTCTTATATAACAGCACATAACATATATAACAAACAAAGTATGTGTTAATCGACTATGTTATCAGTGAGGCTTTTGGTCAACAGCAAGCTATTAGTAATTAAATTTAGGGCTGGGCATGGTGGCTCACGCCTGTACTCCTAGCACTTTGGGAGGCCGAGGTGGGTGGATCACCTGAGGTCAGGGGTTTGAGACCAGCCTGGCCAATATGGCGAAACCCCAACTCTAGTGAAAATACAAAAATGAGCTGGGCATGGTGGCACACACCTGTAATCCCAGCTACTCAGGAAGCTGAGGCAGGAGAATTGCTTGAACCCAGGAGGCGGAGGTTGCAGTGAGCCAAGATCGCACCACTGCACTCCAGCCTGGGTGACAGAGTTGAGACTCCATCTCAAAAAAAAAAAAAAAAAAAAAAGTTAAATTTGGGGGGAGGCAAAAGTTATATGCAGCTTTTTGACTGTGTGGGGGTCAGTGTCCCCCCCTACCTTCTCACTGTTCAAGGGCCAACTGTAATTGCTAAACTATATTCAATTTTATGGACATATAACTTGTTTATTTATCCACCAGTTGATGAACAACTGCGTTGTCTCTACTTTTCTGGCCATAATAAACAATGCTGCTATGAGCATTTGTGTGTAAGTCTTTGTGTGGACATTTCACTGTTTTCATTTCTCTTAGATACCTGGGAGTGGGACTGCTGGGTCATATGGTATTTTTATGTTTAACGTTTAAATAAATTGCCAAACTATTTTCCAAACTGGTTGTACCATTTCACATTTCTACTCGCAATACATAAGGATTCTAGTTTATCCACATCCTCAACAAAACTTGGTACTGTATGACTTTTTAATTATAATCATTCTAGAGGATGTGAAATAGTATTGTTTTGGTTGCACGGTTGTTTTGATTGCATTTGTCTAATGATCAATAAAATGTCTAATTATTAAACCCTTTGCCCGTTGTAAAACTAGGTTGTTTATCTTATTGATTTATAAGAGTTCTTTATATATTCTGGATGCAAGTCCTATATCACATGTATGATTGAAAAATGTTTTGTTTGTGGCTTATCTTTTCATTGTTTTAATGGTTTCTTTTGAATGACAAAGGTTTTTAATTTTGATAAAATCTAATTTTTTTTTATAAACTGTTTTTGGAGTCATAGGCAAGAACTTCTTGTTCAAAATCACAGACTATCTTCTAAAAGTTTACAGTTTTACCTCTTACATTTTTGTCTAATATCCAAGTGAAGTCATTTTTATATAGTCTAAATCCCTCCCTCCCTGCCTCCCTCCTCCCTCCCTCCCTTTCTTTCTTCCTTCTTCCTTGAAACAATCTTGCTCTGTGGCCCACATCAGAGTGCAGTGGTGCGATCATGGCTCACTGCAGCCTCAACCTCCTGGGCTCAAGGGATGCTACCACTTTAGCCCCCCAAAGTGCTGTCATTACAGCATAAGCCACCAGGTCTGGCTTCTTTTTTTAAATTTGCAGGTGGATAACAATTGTTTCAGCACTAGTTGTTGAAAGACTGTCCTTCCCTCACTGAATGATCATGGCACTTTTGTTGAAAATCAATTGACCATAAAGATATTTATTTCTAGATTCTCAATTTGGATCCACTGATCTACATGCCCATCCTTCTACCAATACCACAATGCCTTGATTACTAAAGCTGTGAAACGGAGTAGTGTAAGTCCTCTAATGCTGTTCTTTTTCCAAAATGCTTTGGCTATTCTAGGTACTTTGCATTTCCATATAATTTTAGGATCAGCTTATCAATTTCTACAAAACACATGCTATGATTTGCATAGATACGTACCACAAGGAATTTATATATCAATTTTAAGATAACTGCCACCTTGACAATATTGAACAATGGAATCAAAGGATATGAAAGGTCTCTCCATTTATCCATATATATATATATATATATTTTTTTTGAGACAGGGTCTCGCTCTGTTGCCCAGTGAGAATGCAGCAGCACCATCTGGGCTCACCGCAACCTCTGCCTTCTGGGCTCAAACGATCCTCCCACCTCAGCCTCCCGAGTAGCTGGGACCACAGGTGAATACTGCTACGCCCAGCTACTTTTTTTATTTTTTATTTTTTCGTAGAGACAGGGTCCCCCTATGTTGCCCAGGCTGGTTTTAAACTCCTGGGCTCAAGTGATCCTCCCTCCTTGGCCTCTCAAAGTGTTGGGATTACAGGTGTGTGCTACCACACTTGGCTGAGATTTTCTTGAATTTCTCTCAGTAATGTTTGTAGGTTCAATGTGCAATTCTTATATTTCTTTTTAACAAGTTTTTGTTCTTAGGCTATTGAGAATGAACTCTTCTTAATTTCATTTTTGGAACGTTCATAGCTAACATATAGAAATACAATGGCTTTTGGGCAGGCCCAGTGGCTCATGCCTGTAATCCCAACACTTTGGAAGGCTGAGGTGGACGGGTCACTTGAGGTCAGGAGTTCAAGACCAGTCTGGCCAACACGGTGAAACCATGGTGGTGTGCACCTATAATCCCAGCTACTTGGGAGGCTGAGGCAGGAGAATCACTTTCACTTGAACCCAGGAGGCAGAGATTGCAGTGAGCCAAGATCGTGCCACTGCACTCCAGCCTGGGCAACAGAGCGAGACTCTGCCTTTAAAAAAAAAAAAAAAAGATATACAATTGGTTTTTGTATAATGACTTTGTATTCTACATTCTTTCTAGACTTGTTTATTACATCTAGTGGCTTTTTAATAAATTCTTTCTGATTTTCTACATACACAACCTATGAATAATGAATTTTATTTCTGCCTTTCCCAACTGGATGCCTTTTATTTTTTCCTTCCCTGTTTACAATGGCTAAAACCACAAGAAAAATGTTGAGTAAGTATAATGTTGAATACAAGTAATGAGAGTGGACATCCTTGGCTTGTTCCTGGTCTTAAGGAGAAAGCAGTTAGTCTTTCACCATCAAATATGATGTCAACTGTGGCTTTTTCATAGATGCCCTTTATCAGGCTGAGGATGTTTCCTAATGTGTTCAATGCTTTTTTTTTAATCATGATGGGTACTGAGATTTTGTCAAATGCTTTTTCTGCACCTATCGAAAATGGTTAGTTGGCTTTTTCATTTATTCTATTGATTTTCAGATGTAAAAAAAAAAAACAAACCATATATCCCATTAATGGGGTAATGAATCTAATCCATTTTATATATTACTAGATTCTATTTGCTAATAATTTTAAAAGAATTTTTGTGCCTACATTCATAAGGGATATTGGTATATGGTTTTCATGGATCTCTTTGTTTGGCTTTGATATGAAGGTAAAAACCAGCTCCACAGAATAAGTTGAGAAATGTTCTCTATTTTCTGAAAGTTTGTGAAGGATTAGAATTATTTTTTCTTTAAATAGTTGATAGACTGCACCAGTGAATTTCATAGGAAGATATTTAATCCTCAATTCAATTTCTTGCTTATTATAGGTCTACTCAGATTTGCTATTTTTTCTTGAGTCAATTCTGACAATCTGTATATTTTTGGGAATTTGTTCATTTCATCTAAGGTGTCTAATTTGTCAGTATAGAGAAAAAAGTAAACATAAGAGGTTTGAACTACTATCCTTCGAAAGGCCTGCTTACAATGTTAGCCCTGGGGTGGCATCTGGGAACAAGGGTTTGGGGAGGATTCCCACCATTACCTAATAAGAGTGACTCACTGTGAGTGTGACTATGTGGTGAGTCCTGTGAGTCCTCCTAGTGAGTCACTGAACCTGTGGATGGTCATGGGGACCCCAGACATAGTTACCATAAAGTTGTTCACAATATTCCTTTATAATCCTTTAAGTTTCTGTAGAGTCAGTAGTGACGTCCTTTTTTAGTTATGATTTTGGTAAACTGTGTTCTTTTTTATTGTCGGTCAGTCTATCTAAAGGTTTGTCAATTTTTTTTTTTTTTTGAGACGGAGTCTCGCTCTGTCGCCCAGGCTGGAGTGCAGTGGCGCAATCTCGGCTCACTGCAAGCTCCGCCTCCTGGGTTCACACCATTCTCCTGCCTCAGCCTCTCCGAGTAGCTGGGACTACAGGCGCCCGCCACCACGCCCGGCTAATTTTTTGTATTTTTTAGTAGAGACGGGGTTTCACCATGGTCTCGATCTCCTGACCTCGTGATCCGCCCGCCTCGGCCTCCCAAAGTGCTGGGATTACAAGCGTGAGCCACCACGCCCGGCCAAGGTTTGTCAATTTTATTGATAGTTACAAAGAACCAACTTTTGGGTTTCATTGACTTCCTCTATGACTTTTCTGTCTCACTTATTTCTCCTCTAATCTTTATTAACTCCTTTGTTCTACTGGTTTGGGGTTTTGTTTGTTCCTCTTTTTTATAGTTTCAGAAGGCAAAACTTAGTTTAATGATTCCATATCTTTGTTTACTGACCTAGGTATTTAAAGCTATTAACTTTCATTTAAGTACTGCTTTCCTAGCATCCTACAAATTCTGATGTGTTTTCATTTTCATTTGGTTCCAAATGTTTTTAAATTTTCCTTTTGTTTTTTTATTGGACCCATGTGTTATTTAGATGTGTGTTGCTTAATTTCAAATACTTGGGAATTTCCCAGATTTTCTTTAGTTGTGGTTGAATAATATACTTTGTACAATTTCAGTCTTTTAAAATATATTCAGACTTGTTTTACAGCCAACCATATGGTCTATCCTAGAGAATGTTCCATGTGTGCTTGAAATGAATGTGTATTCTAGTCAGTACGTAGAATGTACTACATATGTTGGCTAGGTCAAGTTGGTTAACAGTGTTGGTCAAGTTTTCTATATGCTTGCTAATTTTCTATCTAGCTATTCTATCAATTACTAAGAGTAGGGTGTTAAAATCTCCAACTATAATGGTTGAAATGTCTGTTTCTCCTTCCCATTCTGTCAGTTTTTGCTTTGTATATCTTAGGTCTCTGATATATATTGGTATGTCTGATAGTGTCCCACAGGCATCTGAGGCTCTGTTCATTTTCCTTCAATTGATTCTTCCCTCTACTATTTTGAATCTGCTGTTGAAGGCCTCTAGTGAATTTTCCATTTCCAAAATTGTACTCTCCAATTCCAGAATGTCTGTGTCTCGGCTCTTTTATAGAATTTTTATGTTCTTTGCTGGGAATCTCTGTTTGTTGACTCATTGCTGCCATTCATTATTGTCATACTTTATTTCTTTAAATACAGTTTCCTTTAGTCTTTGGACATATTTATATTAATTGCTTTGAAGTTTTTCTCTGCTAAATCCATTATCTGGGAACACTTACAGACAGTTTCTATAGACTTTTGTTTTCCTGAATATGAGTCAAACATCTCTATATTTGCATGTCTTATAATCTGTTGAAAAGTGAACATTTTAGACAATATATTGTAGCAACTCTGGATTCTGATATTTTCCCCCTTAAAGTTGGTGGTGTTGCCTTGTCTGCTTGTTCACTTTTGTTTAGTAACAGGCTGGGTTAAACACATGAGATCTATTTTCATTGTGATGTGCAACCACGATGTCTCCACTCAGTTTCTTCTTGTTCTATGTTCTTTTTCCTCCTTCTTTTTAATAAGACTGGTTTCCTAGGAACTGCTCAGTCACTGGCTCTCCTCTGCTAGCCTGCCTCTGTGAAGTCACTTCCACAGACAGTGACACTGGACGCTGGTGTCACTCACCACTGCAAACAGAAACTGCCAGTCCTTGCAGCCTGCTCCACACTGGCAGAAACTCCACACAGCATAGCTTCGGGAGTTTGGGAAGCAGCACCCTGCTAAACCACAAATTTCCACTGCTCTTACCTGAAGTCTAGAAGTTTTACAAAGCATGAATGTGTCTCAGATTACTGTTCCTTCATTAACATCCAGAACACTGAAGTGGCTGTTTTGTCAATTTTGTCCAGTTTTATAGTTGCTTTTTTGAAAGAGGATTTGCTGATCTCTTCACTTGGTCTTAACCGGAAGTGCTACCCCTACTTCTCTATTATTTTTAATCCTACCTTATAAATATTTTACAAAGTTTTTCTCTAATGATTATTTTGAAATATTTCAAATAAGCAAAAATTACAAAGAATATAATAAACGTCTGTCTACCCACACACTCAGCTTAAGAAATAAAACATTATAGATACATTTACTTCTCTCTGATCCTATTTCCTTTCTTCCCTCTCCAGAGACAACCATTATACTAAATTTTGTATTTCTTAATCTTATGTATGTTTTTCTTAGTTTATACCTATATACATGCTCTTAAATTACTTAATTAAAACGTTTTGCATTTTAATTGTATTCAAATGATATCTAACTATAAATATTCTTCTATAACTTACCGTGTTTGGGAGACTTATTCATGTAAATACATGTAGCTTTAATCCACTGACAGTTAACTGCTGCATAAATATGCCACAATTAATCCAGTCTCCTATGACAGACACAGGTGTTTTCAATAATCTGCTGTTACAATGCTGTAACACTCTCATACATGTCGTCCATGCACATGTGCAAGAGTAACAAGGGTGTAAAGAAGGACGGAGAGAGACTATCAGTGCTTGTGTAAGTATATGAAATCTGCCCACTGGCTCCCACATGGTTGGAGGTGAAACGTGAGAGAAGGGGAAACAGTGGTTGTGCTCCAGGAGAGGGATCCACGGCCTTCCACAGTCTAGATTTAGAGTCACAGGAGGCCTTACAGGAGGCCTCTATCCTCCAGCCCCCACCCAGGAGGCAACCTGGCCTATGTCACACAGCATGTCAGTGGAAAATCTGGGACTAAAACCTAGGTTTCCTTTCTTTACTGCCTTCTTTCTCAAAGCAAGATCTGCAGACCAGCAACATTAGTGTCACCTAGAAACTTGTTAATAATACAGCCTCTGGGTCATATTCCAGACTTACTGAATCAGAATTTGCATTTTAACAAGATTCTGAGCTACACATTAAAGTTTTAAAGTTTGAAAAGTACTCTAGAGTATTTATCTAGGAGTGAAATTACTGATCACAGTGTGCAGATTCTTTTAACTATACCACACGATGCCAAATTTCTCTCCAAAGTATTGTACCAATTTACCCAATTTACTGTCCCACATTATTTTTTCTAACTGTCTATGAACCTAATCACAACATAAAGCCGTTTCCTATTGCTCTTATGTACACCTCCATTGTTTGCCTTACAAAGCTTCCATTTCCTAAATATATCCTCAAACTATACTCCTGCATTTCTTTAATTTGTGCTGTTATACACTCATCTGTGATAAAAAGAGTTACATGGTCAAATAGGTTTGGGAAACACTAGATTAATCAAAATAAAACAGGGTTTTTTGTTTAGTTCTGTGTTTGTTTTTGAGACAGGTTCTAACTCTGTTGCCCAGGATGCAGTGCAGTGGTGTGATCACGGCTCACTGTAGTCTCAACTTCCCCAGGTTCAGGAAATCCTCTCACCCAAGCCTCCCAAGCAGCTGGGACTACAGGAATGCATCACCACACCAGCTACTTTTTGTATTTTTTTGTAGAGATGGGGTCTCCCTATGTTGCCCAGGCTGATCTTGAACTGCTGGGCTCAAGCAGTCCTCCTACCTTGGCTTCCCCAGGCTCAGGGAGCCGTGATGGTACCACTGCACTGCATCCTGGGCAACAGAGCTAGACCCTGTCTCAAAAAAAAAAGCCTGTTTTATTTTTTATTTTGATTAACCTAGTATTTCCCAAAGTGTTTGGATTATAGGATTATAGGTGTCAGCCACCGCGACCAGCCAAAACAGGTTAAGACTTCTCAGAGACCCAAAAATGTTAAGAAGTACTAGGAACCCCTAAATGTGGACTACATTTCAAGCATTTTCTGAAACTTACTGTTTCCCCATGAGTCCTCTAGGAACATATCTAAACAAACTAACATTTCAAGGAACACAGATGGGAAATGCTGCATTGATACAGGCTTCCCAACCTTTTTAAATACAAGTAATTTAATTTTTTTTAAGATTTCAATTCCCTCTTATAATTTCCAGATCATCTCATACTTTTATTAAAAGACTCTCATTCTAGCTACTTCTCTGTGGTTCTGTGTAAGTAAAACAACATTAATAAGAAAGAAAAATACATTTTGCTAGGTTGAATTTCTCCCTCTTCATTTTTCTTCACGTTTTAAGGAAAGAAGAAATCAGCATGTAATGAAGATAAGTTACATTAGGCCCAGATTTTTAAATAGTTTTTCTTCCCTCTGAGACAACTGAGGAAAGCGAACCAGCACCTGCTCTGAAACCTAGCAGAAAAACTACCCTCGAGTCCCATGCTTCCACATAGATGTCCAGCTAAATTAAACTGCCCCTTAATTTTCTTTTGCTTTCCCTGAATACATTAAAACTTACACGACCCCAGTGATCTCTGGATAGTGAAAAATCACACGTTTTATTTTATTCTTTGTGTTTTTCTTTAGTTTCAGTTTTTGTACAATAAGCAAGCATTACTTTTGCAATTGGAAAAAATACACCTTACTTCTTTTCTTTTGTTTTTGAGATGGAGTCTCGCTCTGTCACCCAGGCTGGAGTGCAGCGGCGTGATCTCAGCTCACTGCAACCTCCACCTCCTGGGCTCAAGCAATTTTCCTGTCTCAGCCTCAGTAGCTGGGATTACAGGTGCCCTCCACCACCATGCCCAGCTAATGTTTTTATTTTTAGTAGAGACAGGGGTTTCAGCATGTTGGCCAGGGTGGTATCAAACTCCTGACCTCAGGTGATCCGCCCACCTTGGCCTCCCAAAGTATATCTTACTTCTAAAAGGCTTAGTTTGAAAGGAAGAAAACAAGTCAGAGGGCACTAAAGTTTAAATCCATCTGCACCATTCTATCAAGATGTGCAGGGAAGTACCAACGACTCTCAATTGAGGTGGGCAAGTCTTTGCAAAAAACTTGCTAAAAATAATTATGTAAAAATTACACGATGTAAAGTTAGTTCTTTAAATAAGTCAAACTCTAAAATTCTCATGAATGCAAAACTAAATTTTATCTAGATTTCAACTTAAGGAGACAGAGTGGTGAAACTAACAGAACATCCACAAAACTAGGGTGTGAGCCCTCTTCTGTTGGCCCTTACCTCTTTCAGTCCCCTTCCTAGTCTGTAAAATGGGAAAGAACCTACATCATGCATGGTTGTTGTAAAGACTGTCTAAAAAAACAGATTTTAAAAACTCATTGCACAGTGCCTGGCATTTATATAGTAAGTGCTCAATAAACTGCAACTATTGTTATTAAACAATCAGAAATATCCTAAATGCTTCCAGAAGAAATAAAGAAGCATTGTTACTACTGAAATTATATTAATTACTAAGTCAGTTTCAACATTTATCCTGATGAAAACAGAATCCTTCCCAGACAGGCAATCCTTGAGAATCCATGACATAACCTGGGTGAATGATTCCAAATCAAATACATTATTTGTCAAAGTTATTAAGCAAAATGTAGAAATGCAAAACAACTAAGGATTTAATCACAGCCAGTTATTTAATAAGTCCAAGTTTTACAGACTGCTATCATCATGACTTATGAAAAAGAAGAAATTCAACTATGGGGAAAAAACATGCATCCCAACAAATAAATGGCAATACTAATAGGATTATGTTGGAAATTACATGGCTTCAGCAGAGGCAGAATGCTTACCTATAAAGCAATGATTTGTAAGAAGAAAAACAAAACAACAACCATTGTTGTTTACCTGGGTGAGTCATGGTAACCGGCTCCTCTTTGGATTTATTATTGTAGATGACTACAGCAACTGCATTCTGGAAAGCGGCCCGTGATATTTTCTCTTTAAACGTGCAGTTTCCCCTCTGCAGCAAGGCAATCCACTGTTTGATATTAGGAGGGACAAAGAACCGGGTTTGTGGATCACAGCCCAGATGATCAGCAACTGAAAAGAAAAAGAAATACACACACTAAAGATAAATAAAACTGACCAAGTCTTTATCAAAGCGTCAACTGCTTCCTGAATACCACACAGAGCTAAAGCACATCAAGCAGCTCGCTGCCATCAGAGCTATGAATACATCCACAAACAATACAATGAAGCTGAATCAGTATCTATAGGGAGAGATGCTCCATTGGACAGTTACCCATAATGCAAATTAAAACAATGAAAATTTCTTAACTTTACAGACTGATAAAAAATAAAAAAGGACTGATAATATCCAGTACAGAGTGTAAAGGGAGGAGGAAGAAAAGGCCCACACAGACGAGAAACCCAGGTGACTGACGTAACCCTGACACCCTGACTCTTACTCATTCCTGTTCATGTACTAGCCTCTCCACACACCCCCACCACCACTATCCCCACGGTGAGAAAACAGAAGCCTGGACTGGGGGCCAGTGAGGAGGCCAAAGTAATCCTTGGTTCAGTTACTAAGTGACCCTGTTGAAATTCAACCATGTTTGAGCACATTTCTTCATAAATGTCTAAGGAAAATTTAAAAGTTTGGTTTTGGCTTATATTTGAAAGTTGAAGTAGTTAAAATAACATCTAAGTAGAATAAATGTATTATTCCTCTAATTTATGTTAGCAAAAGTCACCCCACAACTCCATATCAAGGTACACTTACTGTATCCATCTGTCTAACAGGTTACAAGAAGACACTAAGAATGTTGGTACTACAAATTACATGGCCACTGTTCTAGATTTTTTGGGATAGTTTATTTAAAATACTCTTAAGTACATTTAAATTTGTCAGAGTAAGTGCCTCAATTTTTTACTCTGCACATATGGCCATCATGGTTCTGGCATCCTCTGCAAATCTTAAGAAGAAGCTCCCGGCTGCTCTTCCCCCTCCCACTTTCACATTTATAACAGGTTCGAATGAGAGAGAAGGGTAGTCCAGAAGGGGAGACAAGTCACCAAAGGTAGAGTCTGCAGACTGCTAGCACACAGTGGCGGAGGGTGCCAGCCCTGTGCCCTGAGTCAGCCCTGCTGGTCCTCTGTATGCCGGGAAGGAAGCAAGGAAAGGGAACACGGCACATGGATCTAAAAAGGTGACACCAGAAGTAAATAAATCATAAAAACAAGGCAAGGTGTGGTGGCTCACGTCTGTTAATCCCAGCACTTTGGGAGGCCGAGGCTGGTAGACCCCTTGAGCCCAGGAGTTTGAGACCACCCTGGGCGACAAAGTGAAACAAAAAATACAAAAAATTAGCTGGGTGTGGTGGGGCACATCTGAATTCGCAGCTACTGGGGAGGCTGAGGTGGGAAGATTGCTTGAGCCATGATGGCACCACTGAACTCCAGCCTGAGCGATAGAATAAGACCCTGTCTCAAAAAAATCATAAAAACATTAAGTATTAATTGTAGTAGATAGAGATGACGCCAGCGGGAAAACGTTGGCTTTCTACACACCTGGAAGCACACGCTTAGCAAAAGAAACTAAATGCTTACACTACTTAAATTGTAAAATGTAAAGATGTCACTAACCTCAGAGAACTATTACATCTACCATTCCCACTTAAATATCTTTCCCCAAATTTTCTTTCAATTATTGTGGTGAGAGACTGCACCAAGAGTGTATTTGCTAGGTCTCCTAATACATGAAATGGAAGATGAATGTTTTCACAATTTTTCATGATTGATATTGTATACCACCATTACCTACCCTTTTCCTTAAAAGGTTTCTGCACTCTGAAACTTTAACCCTTCCTCAATCAAATTAAACAGGGGGATAGAAGCCTATGTCATGATTTTAGGAGTCAACTATTGAAAGACATAGGCGATGCATTACAAAACTTTAAAATCCTGAAACAGATTGTTTACTTTCATCACTATCTGTTTCACCGATAATTACACTGTAAAATAAAAGCAGCTCAGTGACCTGTTACGATAATCTCCTCTTAGAAAAATGTCTAATACTGTATCCAAACAGGGAATAACCAAAGAACTGGTTTTAGGTGTTCTGTTTGTTATTTTTCAAAACATACTGCTGCACAAACCCTGGAAGAAAACGCAAAATCAAGAATATCTAAAGTGATGTGTACCCTTGCCTTCTGTGCAACACATTTAATCATTTGTCTGTGACTTATCTCTTCTTCCCTGTGGTCTTGCATACATGTACAATGTAGTAAAGAGCAAACAACATAGTTATGGAATCAGCAAGACTGTGCTCCAAGTTCTAGATCAACTGCTTACTAGCTGTGTAACCATCACAGGTTACTGAAATTCTCCCATCTTTAATTTGTACTTATTTATAAAGATTTAGATAGTCTTATCTCACAGAGTTCTACATGTGAAAAAGCCAACAGTAATTCTTTCTGGCCAGGCGTGGTGGCACACGCCTGTGATCCCAATGCTTTGGGAGGCCAAGGTGGGAAGATCACTCGAGGCCAGGAGTTCAAGACTAGCCTGGGCACATAGTAAGACCCTCATCTCTACACAAAATAAAAAATAAAAAAATTAGCTAGGCATGGTGGCACACACCTGTAGTCCCAGCTACTCAGGAAGCTGAGATGGGAGGATCGCTTGAGCCCAGGAGTTCAAGATTACAGTGAACTATGATCATGCCGCTGCACTCCAGCCTGGGTGACAGAGCAAGACTCTTTCTCTAAAAAATAGTAATAATTCCTTCATTCTTGAATGCTTAAAAAAACCTCTTTCTTTTTGTTTGTTTCACTGACATTCATCCTATGTTGTCTTGGTGATCCGGTTTGGTCCCCTTGGGAGTTTCTGTGCCAAAATATGTGAGCTACCCCACGCTCAGCAGCACCCCACACTCCTCTGCTCTTAGTAACCACCACTCACAGATCCCAAGCCTCATCTTCTTTACCTCTTTCCTTTTGACAGTGTCACAGTCCACTCAGAAGACAGCAATTCAGTAATATTCATAATGTTCTAAGAATGAAAAGACACAGCAAGGGGTGCAACCACGGAGCAAAAGTTATCAAACATACTGCAGGGGGACTTTAAAACTCTCCTAAAGGAATCCCACCCACTGAGAACAGATTCTATGAACAACAGCATGATCAAAACAAATCCAACAACGGCCTGTATAAGCAAAAGAACGTTGCTGTTTCCCAAAATTCATCCAATCATCATCCGTAAAAGGTCTCTGAAAACATTTATATTGGTAGTACAATACAAAATAAGCAAGGATAGGAAGTTTCTGTTCAAAAAAGTGGTATTTATTATTCAGAAGAAAATAAGAGGTTTTCATAAACAGGAACTTAATACTGTAGTATACTCAATTCTACCTAGTTATTCCCTCCTGTAATTAAGAAAATATAAATAATGAAAACAACAGCTCTATAACAACTTTCCAAGACTGATGACTATAATTAAGTAGTATTACTCCAAAATTTAATACCAGTTGTTTACACTTGAGCAATTTATTAAGTGAAGACATATTATGGTGTAAAATATCTATATAATTATGAGCCTTTAAAATCTGTCAATAGCAATTCTGTTAAAATTCAGAATAACTGTACTTCTGTTTTTCTTACCTTCCAAATTTTATAAGAGAATACTATCTCTGAATTATTTGCATTTATTAATTATAGAGCCAGGAAAAACTTATTAGAGGTTTTGATAAAAATTTCAAGATAGATAATACAAAATATTTTACTATAGAACTTAAATTTATTTTTCCTCTAGGGCTTTTCCTGCTGAGTCCAAAAATATTAAAAGTAATGAGACTTATTTACCTCTTGACAGGAACCAAACAATTGTGGGCTCCTCACCTCAATGAACAGTAACTTATGTGCTCAGCAACACGCTAAGTACCAAAGAGAGATACAATGTGGCAAACGCCTTGCTCTTGACTCTTAAAGAGCCTCCACATGGCGGGGCGCAGTGGCTCACGCTTGTAATCCCAGCACTTTGGGAGGCCGAAGGGGACGGATCATGGGTTCATGAGTTCGAGACTAGCCTGACCAACACAGTGAAACCCCATCTCTACTAAAAATACAAAAATTAGCTGGGCGTGGTGGTGGACGCCTGTAATCCCAGCTACTCGGAAGGCTGAGGCAGGAGAATCGCTTGAACCCAGGAGGCGGAGCTTGCAGTGAGCCAAGATTGTGCCACTGCACTCCAGCCTGGGCGACAGAGGTAGACTCCGTCTCAAAAAAAAAAAAAGCTTCCACATTTACTGAGGCATCGTATTTGGCACCAGCACAGAAGCTGACGTTAGAGGGTGCCAACACGAAGTGCACTTAAGAGACTGCAGGAGGGAGGAGGGCAGACGATGGTCAAGATTTAGTGTTAGCTGGAGCCCACATGGAACCCCTGAAACTTGCCCAGGCAGGAAGGAGGTGGATACGTAAGTTGCCAGCATAAAAACACAGAACAAAGACTAAACTCTTCTCTTGAACTCTTGTAAAATTAAGTAAGATGATATGTAACAGAGCCTACAACACTATACAAATTTAAGAAGATCAAGTTCAGAAAATATCTCATTTGCAGTGAGAGATATCTCATTTGCAGTGAGAGAAGGGGAAGAATATTCAGGTAAGAATATTATGTAAATATTTAAAGGACTGTAGGAATGAAATCTCTCTTCCACACCGCACTGTGTCCGGAATTGGTGGGTTGTTGGTCCTGCTGACTTCAAGAAGGAAGCCACGGACCCTCACGGTGCTACAGTTCTTAAAGATGGTGTGTCCGGAGTTTCTTCTTACTGGTGGGTTCGTGGTCTCGCTGACTTCAAGAGTGAAGCTGCAGACCTTCTCAGTGAGTGTTACAGCTCATAAAGGCCGCACGGACCCAAACAGTGAGCAGCAGCAAGATTTATCACAAACAGCGAAAGAACAAAGCTTCCACAGCGTGGAAGGGGACCGGAGCGGGTTGCCACTGCTCGCTGGGGCAGCCTGCTTTTTATTCCCTTATCTGACCCCACCCACATCCTGCGAATTGGTCCATTTTACAGAGAGCTGATTGGCCCATTTTGACAGGGTGCTGATTGGTGCATTTACAAACCTTGGGTTAGACACAGAGTGCCGATCGGTGCATGTACAATCCTCCAGCTAGACATAAAAGTTCTCCAAGTCCCTGCTAGATTAGCTAGACACAGAGCACTGATTGGTGCGTTTACAAACCTTGAGCTAGACACAGGGTGCTGATTGGTGCATTTACAATCCTTTAGCTAGACAGAAAAGTTCTCCAAGACCCCACCCAACTCAGGAGCCCAGCTGGCTTCGCCTAGTGGATCCCGTGCAGGGTGCCCACACTACTCAGCCCTTGGGCAGTGGATGGGACGGGGCGCCGTGCAGCAGGGGGCAGCACCCGTCGGGGAGGCTCCGGTGGCATGAACGGAGGCGGGTGGGGCTTGGGCATGGCGGGCCCTGCCCCTTGGGGAGGCATCTGAGGCCCCACGAGAATCTGAGCGCCGTCGACTGCGGCGCACGCGGTCCGCAGTGCTGGGGGACCCGGCACACCCTCCGCAGCTGCTGGCCCAGGTGCTAAGCCCCTTACTGACTGGGGCAGGTGCAGGGCCCGCCAAGCCCGCGCCCACCCGGAACTCGAGAGCCAGCCTCGGCCAGCCTAGAGAGGGGCTCCCACAGTGCAATGGTGGGCTGAAGGGCTCCTCAAACGTGACCAGAGCAGACGCCAAGGCCAAGGAGGCGCCGAGAGCGAGCGAGGGCTGCTGGCACATTGTCACCTCTCGCCACCAGTCTGAAACTCTCCCCCTCTTTGATTCATTTTATTTAGTAAAACCTCATTTCTTAGAAATGTAAACACGCTACATAAGAAGCACTCACCATGTTATGGTGTAGGCTAATGGTTTCCTTCCTACCCCTGAGAATTGTCAGTCTGCTGCAGGGACAGAAGTGATAGCCTAGGACAGTATTTTTCTGCAGTGATGGTCAAAACAGGCAGCTGCACAGCACAGTGGCAAAGATGTGCCTCTCCCTCTCAGAGCCTGTGTGTGTCGCTTCATCCTCCTGAAATGCCAGTCCCACCACTCTTGCTCACTACCTTCTAAGCCTCAGGATTCTGCCAAAATGTCTTCTCCAGAACACTTTCCCAGCCTCCTAAGACTGAGTTGGGTGCTTTTTTCAAGTTGCCATGGCACTCTCAGGTTACATCCATCTTGGCATTTATCATACTGTATTAGTAACTGGCTGTTTACTTCTGAGGCTTTCCTTCCGGAATGTGAGGTCTAGCATCTCCTGTGAATACGTCTGGCACATAGATGTTTAACATGCTCGATGAAGGAAAAAGGATTTTATGACAAGGAAATTAAGCCAAAACTGGCATTAAAAAAAAGTTTGTGGCAAAGAGCTCTCTGTTTCACGTGGTAATATCCTGACTACCGTAATGTTCTATCAGTTGCTTCCTACAAAAGAGGTAAAAATAAAAATGAGACTAATCAGTTACCCCGGATTTAGATTCCTCCATTGTCAGCTATGGTCTGGTTGCTTTCCTACTCCTGAATTAGATCATAATCTTTATTCTTTAAATTTCCTGCTTCTACCCTATCTTTCCTTATTTTCCTTTGTCAAATTCTAATTTTATGATTCAAAGAAAAAAATACAATTCATCATTTCTGTTATCAATTTCTTAATTTTATTTTTAATGGCAGCTACTAGACTTAGTTCTCTTTATCCACTTCCATGGATATAACTTATTATCTTACTGCTTCTACACTTTCACTTAAACCTAACTTTCCTTTTTATTACTTAGCTTCAGTGGGTGTTTAGTCTTATTGAAAATGTTTTTTTCTGGCCGGGCACGGTGGCTCATGCCTGTAATCCCAGCACTTTGGGAGGCCAAGGGGGGCAGATCACCTGAGGTCGAGAGTTCAAGACCAGCCTGACCAACATGGCGACACCCCGTCTCTATTAAAAATACAAAATTTAGCCTGGCGTGGTGTGTGGGCCTGTAATCCCAGCTACTCGGGAGGCTGAGGCAGAAGAACTGCTTGAACCTAGGAGGCAGAAGTTGAAGTGAGCCGAGATTGCACCACTCTACTCCAGCCTGGGCGACAGAGTGAGACTCTGTCTCAAAAAATAAATAAAATAAATCTCAGGCCACTCTTTGTTCTCCAAACTGGCCTGCCCCAGCCGAGCGCTGTCCTCTCTCCACTCCCACGTCCCACTTCCTCCAGGCTTTCCTCCTCCACTACCGCAGTCATTCTTTGGGTCTTTACTGCCTCTTCTTCCTCCACTCGAACCTTCAATATTGACGCTCCCGAGTACTCTGCCTTCCCTGGCGTGGGCCCAGGACTCTCCAGGGCTCATTTTCACCGTGTCAACAGCACATTTTTTTTTTTTTTTTATTGGAACGATGCTTACTAACATCTCATGCTGAGCAGCCCTCTTTTGAGAAATTATTTTTCATTTTTACTTATATGAACCCAGTTTCTAATAGACACAGCTAAATCAGGTCGACAGCATGCTAAGAATCGGGAGAGGAAAGCGGAAAATTACACACACACAAGGGAATTCATTCCCTTCCATTCCAAGCAAAAACTCTGCCTTGACTTGATGAGATAAAAGGAGTTCTTCAAGGTTTCAACTGGTTTACATGGAAGGGGCATGGAAGGGAGTCTGTAGTCCAGTTTATGGCAAATCACTCTATATCTAATTTATCTGTTTCCAGGTTGCTCTGCCCTGCTTCTAGGCTAGAGGATTATATTATATCAAAGGCTACAGGATTAACCTCCGAATCTAGGCAATTTCTGCTTGACTCACATAGGAAGAACCAGTGTTCCATGTAACAAAATCAATGACTTAGATTGATTAAAAATAATGAGGCCAGGTGCGGTGGCTCATGGCTGAGGTGGGAGAATCACTTGAGCCCTGGAGTTCAAAGCTGCAGTGAGTTGTGATGGCGCCACTGCACTCCACTCTGGGAGGCAGAGAGAGAGAGATGCTATCTCAAAAATGGAGGGAAGAGGTAATTTATCCTGTCTCAGAATAGGGCCATATTTGGGGTTGAAGAATTCAGCACCTCAGCAGTGTCACCAGGATCTGGTTCCTTTTCATCTCTTCCCTTTGCCATCCGTAGCTTCGGCTTCATCCTAAGAGTCGCCTCTTTATCATAAGATGACTGCCAGCAGCAACTGGAGTCACACAGCTCCCTGTTCATATTCAGTGGGAGACAGAAAAAGCCAACCCTCCAGGTATGTAATTTAAGCTCTTCACTTCTGTGCAGCTCACCCTACGTCATTTATCCTTCTGTGCCCCACACCCTCTTCTGGGGCTCAAACAGGTGTCACTTAAAGCATGTGGCTGCATGGAAGTGATCATAGATGCCTGAATTACATAAGGTTTCTGTTTTAAATAAGCAGAGGCTGGTAGGCAATTAACAGCTCACTTCAAACCTCAAGGTGACCTTATAGAGTGACTCTTAATTCATCAGAATCCATACTTGGCAATTCAAACCCACCAAAAAGGCCAAAACCTAAAAAGAAAGCTTCTTTCGTTTCCAAGTGCTTTGACACAGGGAGACAGCTAAGGTACCAGCCCTCTGCCTCCTTCCCTCACTCGAGGGAAACACGAGCTATTTGGGAGTGGAGATCCCCACCTGAAGATCAGCAGCTAGAGCAAGCGTTCTTGACAAGGCTCTGGGGATAGAATTCAGGGCTGAGTGACATTTGGATGAGGGGAAATCATCTTTATTTCTGCTAAAATCTAACTGAAATCTAGCATTTTCTTTATTTATAAACATAGATAACAAACCATCTGTAACTGTAACCAGCGGCAACCACATTACGGTTATTGCAAATACTGCAAAATACTGATAAAGTGATTAGGCCCACCACTGAATCCTGTTCCTAATGTTAACTGTACAAGTATTACCACGTCACAAATATGTTAAGTATTTTAAATACTTTGATACATTGTTTCAGTATACTTGGTTTTCTTTAATCCTATTTACTCCTGCACTTAACACTATTCTGAGAAGCAGCCCACAGGTTAAATCAGACTACAAAAGGAGTCTCAACTGCCAGGCTTAGTCTATTTGCATATGTATATGATATATTTGGATTCATCTCTATTATTTTATTGTGCTCTTATTTATTCTATTTTTCTAAGCTTCTTTATACTTTTTTTCCCTCTCCTTTCTGCCTTTGAATATACTGACCGAATTTCATTTCCCCCTTTTCCTCATCTATATGTTCAAGTTCTATTTTTTTAGTGGCTACCCTTAAAATGTTAACATGCATACCTGATAAAAGGTCTACAATTAATCAGTACCTCTATTCTCCTCCTGAATACTTCAAGGCTCTTAAATATTAGTTTCCTAGGGCTACCAGAACAAAGTACTACAAAGATGGTGGCTTAAACAACAGAAATGTATTCTCCCACAATTCTGAAGGCCACAAGTCCAAAATCAAGGTGTAGGCAGGGCCACTCTCCCTATCTCTAGCTTTATCTAGTTATTTCTTTATACAGATATGTACATACAAAGGGATTTATTATAAGGAACTGGCTCTGGCAATTATGGAGACAGACAAATCCCAAGCTCTGCAGGGTGAGCTGGCAGGCTGGAGACCCAGCAGAGCTGATGGAGTTCCAGGCCAAAGACCAGCAGGCTCCGCACCCAGAAGAGCCAAAGGTCTTAGCCGTAAGGCAGGCAGGCAGGAGGAAACCCCTCTGACTCCAGGGAGGGTCACTTTTTTGTTCTATTCAGGCCATCAGTGGAATGGATAAGGCCCACCCACATTATGGAGAGCAATCTGCTTTATTCAGTCTACCCATTCAAACGTTAACCTTGTCCAAAACCACCCTGACCAAAACATAAGAATTCTCTCAGGATACTGTCTGACCAAGTATGTGGGCACCTGTGGCCCAGTCAAGGTGACACATAGAATTCACCATCACAGTCCTCCTCACAGCTCACTTTTTTCCTTCTGTGTTCCATTTCCCTCCTCCTTATTCTACGTCCTTCAGAAATTCTTTCAATGAGGATCTGTTAGGTAAACTTGTATTTTACATCGGAAAACATCTTTCTTTTGTTCTCATTCTTGAGTGACAGGTTAATTAAGTAAAAAATTCTAGACTGTTAATTTTCTCTCAGCACTTCAGGGCTGTTATTCCACTGTCTTTTTTTTTTTTTTTTTTTTGGAGACAGGGTTTCACTTTGTAGCCCAGGGTGGAGTGCAGTGGCACAATCAGAGCTCACTGCTCAACTTCCTGGGCTCAAGTAATCCTCCCACCTCAGCATCCTGAGTAGCTGAGACTACAGGCATGCACCACCATGCCTGGCCAATTTTTGTATTTACCCCAACATGAGGTCTCACTATGTTGCCCAGGCTGGTCTCGAACTCCTGAACTCAAACAATCTGCCCACCTCCACCTCCCAAAGTACTGGGATTACAGGCATAAGCCACCAAACATGGCCAATTCTAGTACTTTTAAAAAGTAAACAAAATGTGTTTCTTGTTTTTCTCCTAATTGACAATTTTTACAATGATCAATTGTAAATAAATTGTAAATAAAAAGGTGATAAATTCTTACAACAAATTATCACCTTTTTGTATAGAATGTTTTTTTGTTTGTTTTTTGGTTTTTTTTGTTTGTTTTGTTTTTGAGACGGAGTCTTGCTCTGTCACCCAGGCTGGAGTGCAGTGGCGCGATCTCGGCTCACTGCAAGCTCCGCCTCCCGGGTTCACGCCATTCTCCTGCCTCAGCCTCCAGAGTAGCTGGGACTACAGGCGCCCGCCACCACGCCTGGCTAATTTTTTGTATTTTTAGTAGAGATGGGGTTTCACGTGGTCTCAATCTCCTGACCTTGTGATCCGCTCACCTTGGCCTCCCAAAGTGCTGGGATTACAGGGGTGAGCCACTGCGCCCGGCCTTTGTATAGAATTTTTAAGAAGGTGGCAGCAAAATACCTTCTGGACACCTAAATGCTAGATGCCGCAGTCAACATGGCAGGAACGTCCTAACAGTGGAACTGCCAGCAAACGCACTTGTCAGCAGCCATCCATCATTGTTTGTCTGCTGAACTTAGTTACTGTACATCTCAAATGGATTTTGATTATTTTTTACATCCTTAGAACGCAAATATATCTGTTGGATGTTCTCCATGATATAATAAAAAACATCTTAAGAGTAAGTTTAAATGACGGCTAATACAAACCACTTCGCATGAAAAGTCAATTTCAAAAATAATAATAATAATTTCTATTACAAATGATGCAACAGATACTTCATGCAAGAGAGATGCTACAGATCTAAATAACTGAAAATTAGAGCTCGGTCCTCCATACAAAGCTGGTGTCACAGTGCAATATAAGTGTTAATTATTCATCCACGTTGCTCTTCGTTCCACGAAGGAATCACAGTACTGACAACTCCTCCTGAGGCTCTGTGTTCTCTTGGCTCCTGTCCATCATCGTTTCCTCCCACCTCTCTAACTGTTCTTTCTCATTTTCCACTGCTAGGCCCTCGCCAGGGTCTGTCCTAGGCCCTCTTTTCTCAGTGGGCAGTATCGTCCGCTCCCCTGCCTTCGACTGCCACCATCATAATCTAAATCTAAATCCCTCTCGAGCTTTTCTGTTTAATAGTCACCTGCCTGCTAGACATTTCTCCATGAATACTGAGCACTCCAAACGTATTAGCTTCCTCTCACATGTGATCTCTTTCCAGTGTAGAGTTCTGGCTAACAGCATCACCTACTGAAACACAAAGGACTAAAATTCCTGTTGGAAACCAAGTGGCCATATGGAGACTCAACTTCCCACTGCTGCTGCCACACATAGGCACACAAGGACACCACGCTTGATCCAGAGCAGCGCCTGAAGGCATTATTAACTCTTGGGCAGAAAAGAATGTGGGAGCAAGCTTGTTTTACTTCACCACTTCTTTCTTCTAGTATGAGTATTTCCAGTACTAATGACTCGACGCAATGACAGTAATGACAAAGACTGGGCTATCTGGACCATAATTTAAAATGTAATGACAGGCCAGGAGCCATGCAGCTCATACTAGCAGGGAAGAAGCCATCTGTCCCGCGACCAAAGGGCTTTAAGCTAAATAGGTGAGGAGGGAGGGAGGGAGAGTATACAAGGGAAATCATAAAATCAGTCCCTATGGAGGATTATAGAAAAAAAAAGACTGAAAGAGATTGCTCACATGAGAAAATGAGAAGAGGTTTAAAGTGTTCATAATCTGAGATGTCCATAAACCAATAAATACGAGTCATAAGAAAAAACCTTAAAGTTTACCTTAAATATAGAAAATAATCAGTGACACTTGTTGAGGCAGGTCTCAAGATTGGCCTATAATGATGGAAAGCACGCTATTATTCAGAGGGAAAAAAAGTATTTTATGTCAAGATAACGTATGTCCTTCAAGGAATCCCAAGTAAACAGAAGCACTCAAGAACACCTCTGAGAGGCAGAAAGCAAAATTAGACTTCGATGCGAGGGCATGCCGAGGTCAACTGGCCAAATGGAGTAAAGATAAAGGTTTTTAACAGCTCACAGAACTGGCAGACAGGATAGGGCACGGACAGGGATTGCAACCACCTACAGAGCTGCAGAAGAGATCTCACCCCTCCGCTTCCATTCACTTCGCCTCCCACAGGACAGTGGCCAGGCATAACCCAGTGAACAGCTGCCCAAACCCAATGCAGGCCCCAAACAGAAGTGACAAGTCACGTGGAAGAAAGCAACGTATCATTTCAGAGTTTACAAAATCCTGGGCAAACAAAGCTGAGTAACAAATCATCTTGATGAGAAAGAAAATGACACATTATATGAAGTAAGCAGCAAGAACACACAAGACAAATTAAGCTTTAAGGAGGACTCAAACAAAACCTGAAAAGGCAAACACAAGATGATGGTGCAGGCTTACACAGCTTTTCTTTAAAAAGCCCAGAAAGTTGAAGGTTGCCAGTAATGATAGGAACAAGCAAAGATGCTTCTCACAAAAGTTTTATTATTTTTTTAAGTATATTCAGAGCAAGAAGAGTTGGAAAGAAATAGGTTTACTGCCCAGGGCCAACTAAATGACGGATGGAAACATTTCTCAAGACTTTTTTGCTTTCTCCACCACAGAGAATAACCTGAGAACTGCAGTCAGTAAGCACGGCTGACACTGGAAATGAGTGCAGAGACTGTAAAAAAGCAAATACATTCTTTTTTTTTTTGAGACGGAGTCTCACTCGGTCGCCCAGGCTGGAGTACAGTGGCACGATCTCAGCTCACTGCAAGCTCTGCCTCCCGGGTTCAAGCGATTCTCCTGCCTTAGCCTCCTGAGTAGCTGGGACTACTACACCCAGCTAATTTTTGTATTTTTAGTAGAGACGGGGTTTCACTATGTTGGCCAGGATGGGCTCCATCTCTTGATCTCGTGATCCACCGGCCTTGGCCTCCCAAAGTGCTGTATTACAGGCGTGAGCCACTGTGCCCGGCCAGCAAATACATTCTTAGAATAGGTTTCTCTGTTACCTATTTTTACTACATTTCAGTAGAACAGCTGTTTATATCTTATGCATCCATGCTGGTTTCTTCAATTAATCACTCATATTATTTCTTGAGATGACTTGTAATGACCCAGCTTTCTTTGTCCTAGGATTTGCAAACTTAAAAAATGATACAATTGCTTTCTTCCCAATTTCTAGGCACTTTGCATTATATCACCAAATGCAAAGAATTCCTTCCAGCCCGTGGCATGTCACCCTCCTCGCCAGGGTCAGATGCAGATGACCACTTAGCTTTTGAGACAATGCACATTCCTTTGGCACCCTCCCTCTCCCTCTAACTTCTCCAATATCCAGTTGTCCCCGCACCCTTTCCTGAAAAGACTATTCTTTCCCTCTATTGAATTGTCTGGGCACCCTTGTCAAAAATCAAGTGACAAAAGGGTTTCTTTCTGGTTCTCAGTTCTACTCCACTGACCTACCATGTCTCTATCAGTACCACACTGTCTTGTAGTAAGTTTTCAAATTGACAAATGTGAATTCTCTTAATTTTATTATTTGTTTTCAAGATGGCTTTGACTACTGTGAGTCCCTTTTACTTCCATATGAATTTCTAGTATTCATATGTGTAGGTCAATTTGGAGGGCACAGGTAGGTATCTTAACAAAACAACTCTTTGGACCTATGAACATGAAAAGTCTGTTTATTTACATCTTCAATTCCTTGCAACAGTGCTTTGCAGTTTTCAGTGCCAATATTACTTTAAATGGTATTGTGAAATTTTTATTTTCTAATTGTTTGTTACCGGCATATAGAACTACAATTGACTTTTTAAATTTTTGTTTTATTGATCTTTTATCTATGGGTGTTCCTAAATGTACTTGAGTTTTTAAAAAATGACTCTGCTGGTTACTGGTAATAAGAAATAAATTTTGACTGGGAGCAGTGGCTCACACCTGTAATCCCAGCACTTTGGGTGGCCAAGGCAGGCAGATCTCATGAGGCCAGGAGTTTGAGGCCAACACGGTGAAAATCCATCTCTACTAAAAATACAAAAATTAGCCAGGCCCTGAGATCGAGCCACTACACTCCAGCCTGGGCAACTTTCTTTGACTTTCTTTTCCAAATCTGATTGGTGGTGATGGTTTGTTTGTTTTGTTTTTGCTTTTCATTTTGTTTTTTTTTTAAGACCCAGTTTTCGTTCTGTCGCCCAGGCCAGAGTATGGTGGCACCATCTCAGCTCACTGCAACCTCTGCAGTGAGGTTCTGTCTCAAAAAAAAAGCAAACAAACTAAAAACGAAATTTTTTTTTTCTTTGAGAAGGAGTCTAGGAGTCTCACTCTGAGCCACATGCCCGGCCAGAAGTAAGTTAAGTTTTACTGGCATTTAATTAAGGATTAACACTGGCTGCTTTCCTCAACCTGAATGTCAGATGACTTTTGTGTGTGTGTGTGTGTGTGTGTGTGTGTGTGTGTGTGTGTGTGTGTCTCATGTGGTATACCAGTTGTCCTGAATAAAGAGAGATTTCTGAAATGCAAAAGGGATGGTAGTGACTCTCTCATTCACCCATTTGTTTTCAGATAATACTGCCAACAGTATACTAGCCATATACTACTCAGTTACAGGATTTACAGACGAAATGATCCACTTTTTACTAAACTGTCCCTCATCAAATGGACAAATGCCTTTTTAAAAACAACCCCAGCAAAAAGAAACTGGCAGAGCTGATACTTCTCTCTTTTTAGCTACTATAAAGGGTTAAAAGACAACCATCACCATTACAACCGGTGCGGTGGCTCACAGCTGTAATCCTAGCACTTTGGGAGGCTGAGGCGGGTGGATCACCTGAGGTCAGGAGTTCAAGACCACCCTGGCCAACATGGTGAAACCCTGTCTCTACTAAAAATACAAAAATTAGCCGGGCACGGTGGTGGTGGGCACCTTTAATCCCAGCTACTCGGGAGGCTGAGGCAGGAGAATCGCTTGAACCAGGGAGGCAGAGGTTGCACTGAGCTGAGATGGTGCCACCATACTCTGGCCTAGGCGACGGAACGAAAACTTGGTCTTAAAATAAAAAAAAACAAAATGAAAAGCAAAAACAAAACAAACAAACCATCACCACCAATCAGATTTGGAAAAGAAAGTCAAAAAACTAGAAAATAACATGAAGACTATTAGAAATATAGATTTATTCCAGCTGTTACTGTTAGCCTAAGTGTTGAGCCTTAAGATGTAGCTGTGTGAAAAAAAAAAAAAAAACTAATAGTGTATGACATTTATGAGTTTAATGCATACCCTGGGGCTATTATGTACATGTGCAACAGAGAAAGTCTGTGTCCTATTACTATAGAGAATGGGCTAGAAGGGAGCCACAGACCAGATGAGACCAGAGGAGGTTGCAACAGGTGTGTAGAGAAACAGACCACAATTTAGAGATATTTAGGAGTTTGGATCAATAGGACCCAGTAATTATTTAGATATGGGAGTGGGGGGTCTAAAGAGGGAGATGTCTCAGTTTCTGGCAAAACACACTGGGTAGAGGTGGTGTTACCGACAGACAGCAAACACTAGAGGAGGAACAGATTAGGAAAGATGAACTATGTTGGACACGTTGGGCTTGAAAGAAGACTCAAAGAAGACAATTCTTCCTCTCTTAAGAGTGTCTTACGGACACTCAAACGTATTCCCAATAAAATGTGTATATATGTGCACAAAAGACACATACAATGTTCATGACTGGACTACATTGTTTTTAACCACCAAAAAGCAGGAAACCCACAGGCCCATGGACAGCAGAATGCGTAACTATCACATATTCATAAAGCAGATCACCGACAAAACCACTGCTACATGCAATAACATGAATTTATCTCACTAACATGATGTGAGCAAAAGAAACTAGTCACAAGAAGGCATACCACAATTCCATGTATATGGTGATATAATAAGAAATATATATTTAGTCTTCATCCCTGGTTTCTGTCATAGAGTTCCTAACATGTTAGTAATTTCCTGAGTGACAGGGGTGAGAGGAGCATGTTTTGTTATTCATAATAAGCCCCTTTCAACCATACCAGAGTCTGTGCTAATAAGGTGACTCTTGGAAGATGGGGTCTGGTTGCCAGAGGAACCAATCACGTGATTGGAGGACTGAAACTTTCAGCCCAACTCCCAGCCCCTCATACCTCTGGGGAGGGGCAAGGAGCTAAAGGTTGAGCTAATCCAATGGCCAATGACTTAATCAATCATATCTGTGTAGGGGTGGGCACAGTGGCTCACGCCTGTAATTCCAGCACTTTGGGAGGCTGAGGCGGGAGGATCACCTGAGGTCGAGAGTTTGAGATCAGCCTGGCCAACATGGTGAAACCCCATCTCTACTAAAAATACAAAATTAGTCGGGCGTGGTGGCGCATGCCTGTAATTCCAGCTATTAGGGAGGCTGAGGCAGGAAATTGCTGGAACCTGGGAGATGGAGGCTGCAGTGAGCCAAGATTGCACCACTGCGCTCCAGCCTGGGCGAGAGAGTTAAACTCAGTCTCCAAAAAAAAAAAAAAATCATGTGTAATGTGTAATGGAGCCTACCTAAAAACTTTAAACAACACGGTTCAGGTAGCTTTGGGCTGGGCATGTGCCAAGAGGATTATTACACCACCCCAACATAGCGACAGAAGCTCCTGGTCATGGGACCCTTCCAGACCTTACCCTATGTACCTCTCCATCTGGCTCTTAATTTGTATCTTACATAGCACCCTTTATAATAACCAGGGATAGTAATTAAAGTGCTTTCCTGAGTTCTATGAGCTGTTATATAGCAAATTATCAAACTGAGTAGGGAGTTACAGGAACCTCCTGAATTGTAGCCAAGTCAGACAGATGTGTGGGTACCCTTTGATCCACTACCTACAACCGGTGTCTGAAGTAGGGGGCGGTTTTGTGGGACTAGACCCTTTACCTGTGGGGTCTGTGCTAACTTTACCAGGTAGTTAGTGTCAGAATTGAGTTAAACTGTAGGACATCCAATTGATGTTGAAAACCCACACATTTGGTGTCAGAGTGTTGTAGGTAAAAAGTTGTCCTTTACATATAAGTTAAGAAACAGGTATAAACTACGGTGTCAAAGCGAGGACAGCAGTTACTGCTGGGGAGCGAGGAGGGAAGGGGCCGTGACTGGAAGGGACCTGAGGGGGTCTGCAAAGCTGGCCACACTCAACTTCTCCCCTAGGTTCATGGCTACGTCAGTGTGTTCATTCTGTGGGAAGTCATCAGGCTGTAGACTTACAGTTGTGTATTTTTCAGGGTATGTTATGGCTAGTAAAAATGTTTGCTAATTTTTAAAAATCTGGTCACTTTATCCCCCAGGTTAAAATCCTTCAATAGTATTCTAATACATGCTACAACACAAATGAACCTGAGGACATATGCTAAGTGAAATAGTCCAGTTACAAATGGGCAAATACTGGATGATTCCCCTTTTATGAGGAACTAACCTAGTAAAATTCATAGAGATAGAAAGTAGAGTGGGGTTTGCAGGGGCTGGAGCAGAGGGGGGTGATGGAGTCTTGTGGTTTAATGGGTATATTTTTGTTTTTTATTTTTGAGATGGAGTCTCGCTCTGCCGCCCAAACTGGAGTGTAGTAGTGTGATCTCGGCTCACTGCAACCTCTGCCTCCCAGGGTTCGAGCGAGTCTCCTGCCTCAGCCTCCTGAGTAGCTGAGGTGCACACCACGACGCCTGGCTAACGCTAATTTTTGTATTTTTAGTGGAGATGGGGTTTCACCATGTTGGCCAGGCTGGTCTCGGACTTGTGACCTCAAGTGATCTGCCCACCTCAGCCTCCCAAAGTGCTGGGATTACAGGCTGAGCCACTGCACCCAGCTGGTATAATGGGTATAGAGTTTCCATTTTGCAAGACAAAGAGTTCTGCAGATCAGTCGCACAACAGTGGAAATGTACTTAACACGACTTAACAGTTAGATGGTCAATTTTATATGTATTTTGCCACAATTAAAAAATTTTAAAACACCAACAAAAATCCCTCCAATAGTTTTCCATTCCTCTTATATAAAGTGCAAAATCCTAACAGGGCCTGGAAAACACTGACGTTTTCAACTCTACTGTGCCCCACTCTCCCCCTTACTCTCTAACTCCTTTCAAATTCCACAAGTACATCACGGTTTTTGCACCTTTTAGTCTTCGTGTATATTTCCTTGGACTGAAACATCCTCCTTTCTGCCCCCTCTCAGTGTAATAGCTGCTCATGCTGCAGTCTCAGCTTAAACATCATTTCTTCAGGGACGCCTTGACCACCCTAGACTGAGTCTCTTCTGCCATTTATGCTCTCAGCATCCCAATGCTTTCCCAAGACTATGATTAAATAATTGTGTTATGACCTGTGTAACAGTCTGCTTTCACCAGATAGGACACAAGAGTTGACTCCTTTTACTTCCCCCCACCAGAAGCCACAGCATGCAGGAACTTCTTGTCCTGTCTGGAACTCAGCAGGTGCTTAATAATTACTTGATGAATGAATACTTGAGGCAACTGTCCCACAGGAATTTAGGATTTTTCTGATCCAGTTGAATTAGTCTGCTGATAACATGCAAATGAGAAGGTGCATCACTGACCTTTAAGGAGTCATAGAAAAGAAATGTTGGAAAACTAACCCGTGTACAGAGCACTGATACGAAACAATGAAGGTGAACCGTGAAAACGACTGACCCATTAGGGTCCTGCTAAGCCTTAGAAAAATCTCACAAATGATTACTGAAGGAATGATCTGCAGACAGTGTGAAGAGAAAGCTGTAATGGTGGGGTGCCAGCACAGGCCTGCTACGTGAGGGAGGCAGAATGACGACGGCTCCCTCAGAGACGTCCATCTCCCAATCCCCAGGACCTGTCAGTGAACACATCAGGTTACAGGGCAAGGGGGAACTAGGTTGCAGATGAAACAAGGTTGATAATCGGCTGACTTTACAATAAAGAGATTCTCCTGGACTATCTGGGTGGGCCCAACGTCATCACAAGGGTCTTTTAAATGTGGGTGACAGAAGGAGAAAGTCAAAGTCAGAGATTTGAAGATGGGGGAAGGAGCCACGGGCCAGGGAACATAGACAGCTTCTACAAGCTGAAACAGGCGAGGAAATGATTCCCCCTGAGAGCTCCAAAGCCACGCAGTCTTGCCAACACCTTCGTCTCACGCGGGCCAGTGAAACTCATTTCGGAATTCTGACCTCCAGAACTGTAAGAGAAGTAAATCTGTGTTGTTGTAAGCCACTTCGTTTTCGGTAATTTGTTACTGTGGCAATAAGAAACTAACACACCAAGGCTAAGCCATGAAAGATTCACTTCTTTTCCTTCCGTGCAGTGGCTCCTGATCTAGCCAATCAGGAACAAAGTACATAAAGTATCTTTGTTTTTTCCAGCAAAGCATCTGATTATGTCTTTTATGATATCATAAGCTGAAGAAACACATGCTAAATGCAAAGTCAATAAAGTGAACTAGAAAACTCTGTGAAATGGCCATTCCTGAAGAGTGCTGATTAATGGAATAACATCAACCATCCTAGATTTTTAGCAGCACACTGCAAGGGCTTGTTCATTCACTTGCCAGCACTTCTATCCATAACTTAGAGTAGAGATTCTTAACTTGGGGCTTCAAGAGGCAACTGGCCTCCTAAACCTTATGAAAAGTTGTGTGTATATCTACATAAATATGTAGTTTTCTGGGGAAAGGTCCACAGCTTTCATCACTTATTAAAGGGGATCTATAAAGCAAAAGGCTAAGAACCACTAACTTAGATGAAGATACAGAAAGCTATGTTCATGCATTCACTAGTGACACAAGCTGCTAGAAAGAGTAAAGACTGTGGGTGACACATCAGGATTCAGAAAGTATCCTGAAAGGCTGAATGAAATGGCTGATGGCTTAGGAGCAGCCTCTGTGAAAAACACTGAAAGTTTAATCAACAGTGAGCTCAGGATGAGTCCACGATTAGGAAAACCAAAACAACTGACGTGACTTCAGGCACATCCAGAAGGATGAAGACAGTAGCTCTACTCTCTCCTGTGCTGGCAAAGCTAACCCTGCATGCCTGTGTTCAACGCTGGGATTCTCTTTGTATTAGTTTCCTGTGGCTTCCACAAGACATCACAAACTTGGTGGCTTAAAACAACATAGTCTCATTGTCTCACAGTTCTGGGGCCCCAAAGTCTGGTGTTAGCAGGGTTGGCTCCTACTGGAGGCTCAAGGGAAAAACCGCCTCCAGCCCCTCTCCCAGTGTCTGACGGCTGCTAGCCATCCTTTGCACCCACTGGTTTGTGGCAGAATGATGCCATCTCCGTAACCTCCTTCTTCCCATGGCCACCTTCTCTGTGTGTCTTTCAGTATCTTTTCCTCTTCTTATAAGGACACTAGTCTTTGGATTTAGGGCCCGCACTAAACTAGTATGATTTTATCCTGATCCTCAACTAATTACATCTGCAGAGATCCTATTTCCAAATAAGGGCATATTCTGAGGTTCCAGGGGGACATGAATTTTTGTGGACACTATTTAACTCATCTCTTAGTCCTTTTGGGCTGCTGTAACAAAACACCTTAGACTAGGTAATTTATAAACAGCACAGACTTGTTTCACATAGTTCTGTAGGCTGGGAAGTCCAAGATCAAGGCACCAGCAGATGTGGCATCAGGGCCTGCTGTCTGCTTCATCAATGGAGACTTCTTTGTGTCCTCACATGGCAGAAAAGGGCAAATATGCTTCCCCCTCCCCCAGCCTCTTTTTTTTAGACGGAGTCTCACTCTGTGACCCAGGCTGGAGTGCAGTGGCACGATCTTGGCTCACTGCAACCTCCGCCTCCCAGGTTCAAGCGATTCTCCTTCCTCAGCCTCCTGAGTAGCTGGGACTACAGGCATGCACCACCATGCCTGCATAATTTTTGTATTTTTTTAATAGTAGAGACGAGGTTTCACCATGTTGGCCAGGATGGTCTCGATCTCCTGACCTCATGATCCTCCTGCCTTGGCCTCCCAAAGTGCTGGGATTACAGGTGTGAGCCACTGTGCCCGGCCCCCCCAGCCTCTTTTATAAGGGCACCAATCCCATTCACGAGAGCTCTGCCCTCACGACCTAATCACCCCCAAAGGCCCCACCTCTTAACACTATCACATTGGAAATGGAGCTTCAACATACGAATTTGGGGGGGGGGACACCAACATTCAGACTACGGCACCCACTACACCCTTTAAGTGGAATATTAATAGACAAATGCATTCTGAGGTTTAGGATACCATATTCCCAAGAATGGTCACAATAAATAGGGATATGAAGCCTAAAGGGTAGAGGACTTGAGTCAGATAAGGAAAGTGTCTATAAATATCCGAACCATTTTTTTACAGATGAAAAAGACTTTCTAACATTCGGTTTGCCAGAGACGAACGTGGTAGATTTCTGTCACCGCATTTGTTCAATCTTAACTTGTACAAGTATCTGACTGGAATGCTGAAGCCTCAGATGGGGGACTTGACTTGTTGACTACTAATGGCCATTACATTCTAAGATTCTCAGTCTGTCCCGTTAACTGGCCATTTTACAGAACAAAAGAATTTTTGTAAAGTTCCACTAATATAGCAAACACTGTGGGATGCCACCCAGAGGGCACACACTGTAAAGAAAACATAGAAGCCCTGGGAACTGAAAGAATATCATAATGGTTTCAGCAGGTGAGCAAGGGTGAAACGACCTGGGGGTGGGGAGGAGGAAGGGGCTGCAGCTAGATCAGGTAGTGAACACCTCATGCCGCACAGAGACGTCTGATGTCCATTCTAAGGATGATGACGAGCCACTGCAGGGGTTTAAGCAAGCAGTAACATGACTGGGTGAACCTTTAAGATGATTTCGGCTACTACAGAACAAAATATTGATAGAAGTTAAGCAAAAAGGCAGAGAGACGAAGAAAAAGAGAGTAGGAAATGATAGTTGCCTGAACTAAGGCGGCAGCCGTGAAAATGTCAAACAACAGATACGTAAGATCCATTCTAGAAGTAAATCACGAAGGATGGATTAGATGTGGAATGTGAGCCAAAGAAGCAAGGATGGTCCTAAATTTGTGTAAATAACAAGGGTGGACGGCAACGTCATTTATTGAGATAGGAAAGACTGGAGAGCAGTGGTAGCAGATAGCGAGGTGAAAAAATGAATCAAAGCTCCATGTGGGGCTTATCAATTTGGAGATGTCTTTGTGACACTGAAGTGAAGATACCAACAGGCAGCCAGGCGCATGAACCTCGAGAGGCCTAGGCTAAAAGTACAGATACAGGAGGAGGTAACAGGAGGCACGTGGAGAGAAAACAATTCCCGTCTCAGTGTTGTCTTATTACAAGAAAATATTTTTGGATTACTGGACACTGTTAAGTGCCCATCTGGTTTTTCTTAAAGTGTCTGATCTCAAACCTAAGACTTTTCCCAGCAACATTCAGCTGTTGAGCTGTAGGAAGCATGAGAAAGACGAACGGTACATGGCTCATCCACAATGGAAATTTTATGTTTACAAAAGACGTCCGTAAATACAAAATTATTTTCGGAAGACAGAGGAAAAAGAGGTGATTTCATGGAATTACATCAAAAAAGAAGAGAAGTGAGAAGCCAGGAGGGAGCTGAAAGATAACTCATTCTATCCAATGAGGACGAAGGACACCATCACACTGTGCTCAATTGCATCACCGCTGAGAGCTTGCTGAGAGCTTGCCACAATGACTGGGGAAGGAGGGAGCTGCCAGAGAATGCAAACACTATGAGCCAGGCAACATAGGACCTATTATAATAAATTATTTTATGTCCATGGATTTAAGCCTATTTATGGAATAAAATCAATTTAACAGTAGCTTTCCCTCATTTCACAGTCTCCTGAAATACTGTTTAGTTTGTGCACAATCTCAAATTCCACAGCATGTCACTGGAGTTGGAGAAGATTCTGAGAAAATAACGAGCTTCTCAAATGAGAAAAAATAAAAATAGGGAGCAGATTCATTTGCAGTGAGCAAAGGGAAAAGAGTGGGAATCTTTACTGCATGTATCTACGAAAAAAGCAAATTCATCCAATGGCTTGCAATGACACACACCTGCCCCAGTCACCCTACCTGCCCCTAGTCCCGAGGCAACCACTTCCAACAGTTTTTAGTTCTTCTGGTGGTCTACTCCACCGTTTCAAACAGGTCTCTAGCCATCATTTCTTGGTTTGCCAAGAAATTGTGTGCAGATATATGATGTCACTAATCAGGATTGTGTGTTCACTTACTCTTCATCTCCCCTTCTTCCCAATTTTATTGTTATGTTCATTTTCCTCTGTGTTTAAACCTTTCTAGCTTCTGCAACTAGAAACCATCTGTTGAATCCCCATCCTGTGAGATGAATACACTGACTCCCTTGCCCTCCCTAACTTTTCTCTCTTCCATTTCTCCACCTTTGTCATCTGTGTTTGTAGAGTCTCAAGGTTTCTGCTCTGTAACTAGACTTAAGTCTTCCGTGCTTTAACTACAGATTAGTTCTAAACAGTGAAAACCACAAAACCAGTAAGAGCGTTAATATCATCGGCCTATAAATATTACACTAAAAGCCAAGTCCTGTACTAGGATTCCACTTACTTCTCTAGGATTCACAAACTGCTCAAAATTATGACATATTTTAGCTTGCTTCATATTTGGACCAAGTTGTCTTGGTCCTAGAGTGCCTCTTTTCTTACTAGAGAAAAAACACGCCTTTTTCAACATTTTCCTAGTATCTTCCAGTTCCTTAATAATCCTAAGCAATGCTTGGAATTCATTTTGCTCTTGGAGCTACTGAATGAATTAAAAAAAAAAATCTTGCAAAGACTTACTTGTTCCTGGTTATCCCTTTCAGAAGGTACGACTTTTCCCCCTGTCCTTTCATGAAAAATTTTCCCCTTTCATAGTAAAAATTAACAATAATTTTTAAGAGAAATGTCACCCATTATCTAATCGATATAACACAACCATTTTTATGTCTGCATACTACTTGGAGTCCTTATCCACTATAAATAAATTTAACACAATCATAGTTCACAATGTTCCCCTTTTATGGCTGTGTAACACTCCACTGAGTGGATATATCATAATTTATTAAACCCACTTGGGAAGCTGTACAAAGAAGTGGTTAAAGTACAGGCTCTAGGCCGGTCGTGGTGGCTCACACTTGTAATCCCAGCACTTTGGGAGACCGAGACAGGTGGATCATGAGGTCAGGAGATCGAGACCATTCTGGCTAACATGGTGAAACCCCATCTCTACTAAAAATACAAAAAATTAGCTGGGCGTGGTGGTGGGCGCCTGTAATCCCAGCTACTCAGGAGGCTGAGGCAGGAGAATTGCTTGAACCCAGGAGGCAGAGGTTGCAGTGTGCCGAGATCACGCCACCGCATTCTAGCCTGGGCGACAGAGTGAGACTCCATCTCAAAAAAAAAAAAAAAAAAAAAAAAATTACGTAAAGAAAGAGTTCACAAACAAAGAAAAAAAAATAAGTTTCCTTCCTTTATAGTTTCTCTCTCTTTTTTTAAACAAAACTTTCATTACCTTGCTTAAGCAGGTATCTTATTCACAATTGCCTCTGAACAACTTTCAATTATTGTCCAAATTCAAATCTGCCTAGAAAAGATAAAAATTTTACATATTGCAGGCTTTATAAAATTGTTCAATCAAAAAGGTAATATCACAAACATTAAACACTGTCATCCTAATAATGTTTAATGTTTTCACTGCTGCATAATATGTGCATATATGTGTACACATACACATGCCCTCTGATATGGTTTGGCTCTGTGTCCCCACCCAAATCTCATTTTGAACTGTACTCCCATAATTCCCACGTGTTGTGGGAGGGACCCGGTGGGAGATCATTGGGATCATGGAGGCAGTTTCCTCCATACTATTCTCGTGATAGTGAGTAAGTCTCACCAGATCTGATGGTTTTATCAGGGGTTTCCACTTTTGCATCTTCCTAATTTTCTCTTGCTGCTGCCATGTAAGAAGTACCTTCTGCCACCCACCATGATTCTGAGGCCTCCCCAGCCATGTGAAACTGCAAGTCCAATTAAACCTCTTTTTCTTCCCAGTCTCAGGTGTCTTTATCAGCAGCATGAAAATAGACTAATATACCTTCCCAACATGACTGGTTTAACAAGAACAACACTCTCTCTCATGGGTATAGTCTAGCAAGTTTGTTTAAAAAGATTTGTCTTAGCCTGGGCAATACAGCGAGACCCTGTCTCTATAAAAAATTTATAAAATTAGCCAGATATTGGGCGGATCACCTGAGGTCGGGAGTTCGAGACCAGCCTGACGAACATGGAGAAACTCCGTCTCTACTAAAAATACAAAAAATTAGCCAGGCGTGGTGGCACATGCCTGTAATCCCAGCTACTAGGGAGGCTGAGGCAGGAAGGCAGAACCTGGGAGGCAGAGGTTGCAGTGAGCCGAGATCGTGCCATTGCACTCCAGCCTGGGCAACAAGAGCGAAACTCTGTCTCAAAAAAATAAAATAAAAATAAACATAAAAATAAAAAATTAGTCAGGTATAATGGCGTGCACCTGCAGTCTCAGCCACTTGGGAGACTGAGGCAGGAGGATCGATCGCTTGACTCCCCAAGGTCGAGGCTACAGAGAGCTATGACCACACCACTGCATTCCAGCCTGGGCAAGAGAGCAAGACCGTGTCTTAAAATACAATAAAAGACGTGTCTTACTAATTTACAGTCACACCTTGTTCAAGGCGGGAGGGATCTTAGAAGTTATCTAGTCTTAAGGCCCAAATGCAGCTCAAAATGAGACGGGGCAAGGTGGGGTGAGGTCAGTGAGAGCTCACAAGCTTTGTCATCTGACAGGTAGCTAAGCCTTAGCTCCCTTCTGCTCCCCTCCATAAAGGTGATTTTTTTTTAACCCAAATCTATGTCTTCATTCCTATTAATTTTTTTTAAAGCTATACAGCCCATCATTCTACACATTAAGATCTTTGCAATTCTGACCCTGCTATCAAATATATCTGTTATATATGCCACGTCTTCATCAAAATCACTGGCATGGCAATAGAAGACCTTCACAAAGAGAAGAGCAGCAGGAGGAAAAATCAGAGGCAGTAAGTGTAGATAACGTTTAGAGGTTTGCTGTAAGAGAGAGATGGGGTGGTAGCAGGATAGACATTTGGTGGAGAGATCAAGCGGTTTTTTAAAAAAATTCAAATATTTATAGGCCAATGGAAATCATCATTCAAATGTGAAGAAAAAACACAGTATGTAAAAACATGTCATAAGCTGTAAAGTTCAACATAAATATAATTTATTATATATATCCCCTTTTCTCTTGCCAGTCTATTTATGTTAAAATTTGATTTTTAGAGCCTCCAGCTCCTTCTGAATTCTCTTTCTGAATGTTCAGAGATCTTGCTCCCATGATCATATACCCTTTTTCTCTGAATATTTTGAAATCTGTGTTCAGTAGCCCCTGCCTTTGCTGTTATGAATTTAAACATTACATGACCCCTTTCACCCAAATCCTGTTTTCACATCAATCTCCTCCACTGTTTATGAGAATTTCTAAAAACCAATTTCAGATTCATTAAAGGCTTTGTCTAATAGGATTACATTTTTAAACATAAAAACCTAAGATTCACTTTTTTGAGTTTTATTGTATCCCTAAGCAAGTTAGCAAAAAAAGATTTATTATTTGGTAAAATTATTCTCTAAGGCTGTAACATCCAATCCTGAAAATTTCTATGCAAAGCAAGAAGTGGCCGATACTAAATTCTTCCCCACCAGCACATCTGCATACATAATCACATCATCAACACAGGGCTTTCTCCTCTCCCAACCCCCACTCTGGGCTGAAACAAAAAGTTAGTGTGCACACACATAAAGCACATTCACAATGTCTGCTCCGCAGCAGACCCTAGCTAGGCTGCTCCGCAAAGGTACTAAATATTTTGCTCCTAGTTCTAAGCTTACCGTTTAAGTAATAAGAAAGCAACCGTGATCTGTGCATAAATACAAGACATGTTCCTTCGAAACTCCGTTTCTAAACACGAATTCTTTACCAATTAAAATATAAAATGTGTTAGCCCAAGGCAAATGATTCTACACCCACCAATGCATTCGACTTAATGACAAAGACATATTTTTAAAGTACACTTGTTTATAAAATATCTCATAAAGTATACCACCTAAAGTATCGCACTTGCCAAAATATACTTTTAAAATACCAAAGTGCCTAAGAAAAAAATTGACTATTTGCTCTTTAAAGGGATAGGACAAATAAATCTTATTCAGAAATTCACACGTGCCAAACTGATAGTAGCACTGCAAAGCAAACACAAAGGTTTCTAGTTTCATAAATCAATCCACAGCTTTACAATGAGCCATCAGGTTAAACTCTAGGAAAACTATAAAGTTCTTTTGTCTTTATGTTCATTTCTACCAAACACCCTCAAAACAAATTTTCATGAATTTCACGCACTGGCCACAGCTGTTTTTCGACCAGGACCTGTCTCATAACTTTGTGTGTAATCTGAACATTACTTTGCTTTGTGTCAACACGCAGTAAGTCCTCAATAAACATGTCAAGAATTCTCCTCAATTCAAAATTATAAGAGCATCAAGGTCATAAGGATGCACTATTTTTTCTAAAACTAAAAAATTGTGAAACTCATTAAATCAAGATTATAATGTAAAATACCCAAGTATTCCAATTTTAAATCATTTTCTTAAACATGAATAATTTTAACAGATTTATATCGCCATTTCTGTTTCTAAAATAAATTTCTAAGTTCCTACTGCAACAGCAGAAGATTTAGATTTCATATAAACCCATAGGTTTAGAAACTATTGACAGGTTGACTAACTTATAAAGATTCCCAGCAGAAGCTACGCTTCATAGAGACGGATTTTTTTAAACCTGTTTTGTTCACTGCTGTGGCCTCTCCTTCACCAATGCCTCGACTAGTACTTGGCACACAGGATTTCAATTAATATTTGCTGGACTGAAAAACTGCACGTGTGAAGACCCTTGGTACAAAGCCAGACTTAAACCACCTGTAGGATCCCCCACCCCCACCCCCACCCCCTGAGAAAACCTGGAGCAAGCCCATGTGGGACGGACACAAAATGACCCCTCGAGAATCAAGGAAACGGAGGCTAAAACTCAAAGGGACTGACTTCACACCCAGTCTTCACACACTGCCCAAATGTGTTCATTTTGTTGCAGTGTCTAAAATCTCACCAATTGAGAGATTCCTTTACGTTAACAAATCTCTTTTCAGAATTAAGGAACCGTTTAAACCTGCCAACAGCCTTAAGAGATGTACATTTCATCATTCCATTTGACAGATGAGGAAACAGGCTAAATGGCAGTTACTGTTCCAGTGTCGCACAATATACGTAAAGCACAGGCCTGACTCAGAACCTTTAATCCTACAATGCTGTCTCCCCACTCAGAGGGGAATAGGACTAACCTTCATCCACACCTCAATACACATGAGCTAGTTCCCAATACCCTTCAAACAGAAACACCGAAAACAAGCTTTCTCAAAGACGGGGCTTTTGTTTGGGGTGACAGGCAAGCAACAAGTAGCTGAAGCACACGAACACTGTGAAAGCAAAAGGATCTGAAGTTCAGACCATGGATTTGGGGTGCCTGAGCGAACCAAGCCTCAAAGACAAACCACAGGTTTCACAACACCGCAGAGGGCCAGCTCTTGCTCCAGAACAGCTTGCCTCCCTCTTCCTCTTTCTACCCTTCCACGTGACCCTCACGGTTCTCCCTACCAGAAAAGAGGCTACCATTGTTAGCTGCCAGAGTCCGGCAACACTGTGCATCTCAACCACAGTGACTGGCACAGAGCAGGAACGCAAATATTTACTGAATGAACCCAAGACAAAAGTTGTTTCTATGGCCAAGCTGGGACCCTAACTGCCATTTTTAACACAGTAGAGATGAGATATGCACCTTAAGCACCTGATTACTGGTGTAAAACGGACTTTTAAAAGCCCAGTCTGAGTTGCGGACAGGCTACAGTAAACGCCTTATGTGATTATTTTTCCCCACCCCAGACTGTCTCAAAGAAGAAAACAGCTTAGCACTTTGGCATACAAATATAGACCTCAGAGGGGCATAATATGTTAATATCTTAAGAGTGTAAAAGCAAACCATGACTTTATTTAGGTTGCCTACTTTAGGTCATCCTAACATGAACAGCAGTTTAGAAAAGAAAAATCCCCTCTCAGCATTCTCAGGGTGTCAATGAGGGTGAGGATAAGAGCAGTTATCTCCCAAAAGTTCAAAGTGGGCCAAAACCCAAAAAATCATATTCCACGATGTGCAAAATGTTTCCTTCAAACCATGACTAATAATTTAAATAAATACATGTTTACACCAAATAACTAAACAAAGCCCTTGTTTATAGGAAAACATGACATTAAGCCGAATGGTTTCAAAGACAATTCTTGAAAATTTTACCTATTTCCCTTTTGGTCGGCACCCGTGACCTGAAAAGCCTTGGTTGGCTAGTAGTTCCGATTAGTATCAGATCCTCATAATGTGACATTTTCAGGCGTCAAATTACAGTAAAACTACTAGGGCAAGAACAGGAGCCAAAAGCAACAGGGAAGATGTCCATTTTCCCTTTACACCACCTCCCCCCCCCCAATTTACCACTTAAGAAAAACGGCACGTTTTTATGTTAGCACAGGGCCGCATCCTTCGAGATGTAGCGCAGCCTTAAGTCCGTGATTTCAGGAACAAACCTGCCGCTTCCAAAATACAGGCTGAGATGTCCTCCCCATGAATTAGTTTTGCGCTCTTGCAGCACCTCCTTTGTCTACGTTGTCCCTGCAAACTCCTAGCTCAATGCCCTCCAGCAAACAAGCTGCCTGAACGCAAAGATGACCGTTCCAAGTCTTTTTTAAAAGAAGGGAAAAACCCAATCACGCTCTTGGAGCCTGGTTCCCACGGGAGCAGGCCGGGCTGTCCACGACGGAAGCCTCGACCCTGGCTGGGGCTGTCGGCCGGGCAGCGCGCAGCGGGAGAGCCAGGGCCAGAGCCGGGGCCGGGAACCCTAGCCCCGCCGCCTCCGCGGGATGCAGCGACCACCGCCCGCCGCCCCCGGGCCGGCACTCACCTCCGTGGAGGGGCAGCGGCGCCAGCACCTGGCCGCGGACCTCGGCCTTGGGGGAGTCAAGCCCGTAGCGCCCGCGGTCGATGCGGAACGTGAGCGGGGCGCCGCGGCCGGGCTCCTGCACCGTCACGTTGATGAGCGCCGTGTAGTACTCCTGGCTCGCGTTGTCTGCCCGCGCCGGCCACAGGCTGCAGGTCAGCAGGGCGAGCGCGGCGAGCCGGGCAGGGCCCGCCAGTCCCGCGCAGCTCATCGTCCCTCCGGCAGCCGCCGCTGCTCGCGGACCGGGCTCCGGGGCCGGCGCCTAGAGGCGGGGCGGGCGCGGCCCGGGCTGCTCCGGGAGCGCGCGCGCGCGGCCTGCGCGGGGCCGAGCCCGAGCGCGGCCCTCCTGGACGCCGCGGCCCCGCCGCTCGCCGCCCTCACGTCCGCTGCCCGCCCGTGGGGACGCGCCCATGGGCCCTCGACGAGGGCGGTGTCTCAGGTCGCACGCGGACGTCTCTTCGGGGTCCCAGGAGGGCTGTAGGAGCGTGCCCCCTCCATCCCCCCGGGTCGGTCCCACCGAATGGGAGGCGCCTCGCCGGGACGCGGCGGAGGAGGGGAAGGGCGGCACGGGAGGAAGCGCCCCGAGGAGGGTCAGAGGAACACAAAGTCCCTCTCGCGCGGCTGCCGCCTGAGGCGCGCGTCCGTCGCCGCCCCGCCTCCCGCCCCGGTGGTCTGGCGGCAACGCGCAGGCCTGAGGCGCAGCCCCGCCCCTCGCGCATGCGTGTCAGGGCCTGTCCGCTCCCGCCCGCCTGCACGAGGGTCCGGGCAGCCGGGTCACCCGCTGGCGCTGGTTGTTTCTCTGTCAGGCGCGATGGCCGCAGGGCCTGGAGCCCGGGAGATTTGCGAGGACGTATGGAAATGTGTGAGAACAGACTACAAAGGAAAAAAAGCTATAACTTTAAAATAAATTTTTAAAATTAAATGCCATGAGATTTAACATTCATGTCATGCAGTTGACATCCTGGATGGGGGATGTCTCTGGCCCGGACCTGCAGGGACACGAGTGGTTGGGAAAGACCTCTAGGGTAGCGGCCCCTAACCTTTTTGGCACTGGGGGACGGGTTTCCTGGAAGACAGTTTTTCCACGGACTGAGGGAATTGAAGTGGTTTTGGGATGGGGCTGCTCCACCTCAGATCATCAGGCGTTAGATTCTCATAAGAAGCGGGCAACCCAGGTCCCGAGCACGCGCAGTTTCCAGCCGGGTTCGCGTTCCTGTGAGAATCGAATGCCGCCCTGATCTGACCGGGGACGGGGCTCAGGCGGTGATGCCCGCTCACCTCCTGCTCGCTCACTGTTTCCTCGAAGGGCCTGGGCCGGTGCAGGTCCGCGGCCGGGCGGTTGGGGAGCCCCTGCTCTAGTGACTAGGTGACATACTCCAGGGGCCCCGGACCAGAGGGTTGCAGTGAGAACCCCCCTCCACCTTCCGAAACGCGCGCGCGCGCACACACACGACTCTCATTTTCTCTCGCCATGGCGTTTAAAAGATATACATCGCTCTAAAGTATCAGCTAAAAGGAAGAATGGGGCAGTGCAGCCGAATTCGGGAACTTACAGGATCTTTGTGGGGAGGCGGAGGGGGCAAGTTTGCCGTCTTCTGACCAGCCAGGGTCGAGTCTCCTGTCTCCTACAGCGGGAAGTGGGTGAGTCAGCTTTCTACAACCAAATGTTCTGAAAATCTGGAAAAGAGGCAGCTCCCCAAAAAGAAATTTGCGGCACTGTTTCCAGGAAAGGGTACGGATGCAGTGCAGGCTAAAACTGAAGATGTCCACTACTGGCCAGGCGCGGTGGCTCACGCCCGTAATCCCGGCACTTTGGGAGGCCTAGGTGGGCGGATTACGAGGTCAGGAGTTCGAGACCAGCTTGGCCAACATGGTGAAACCCCATCTCTACTAAAAATACAAAAATTAGTCAGTCCTGGTGGCGCCCACCTGTAGTCCCAGCTACTCGGGAGGCTGAGGCAGGAGAATCGTTGGAACCCGGGAGGCGGAGGTTGCAGTGAGCAGAGATCGAGCCACTGCACTCCAGCCTGGGTGACAGAGCAAGACTCTGTCTCAAAAAAAGAACAAAGAAAGAAAACAGATGTCCACTATTGATGACTAGGCAGACATCCTTCACAATTTCTCCCTCCATTTCCCTCTCTTCCACCCTCTACCATAGCCCTTACACACCGTGCCCTGGCCTATGGAGAACGGCTTTTACTTATTTACTTACCCTCGGCAAGTACAGCCCCTAGGCCAAAGCAGCGGGGTCCTCACCCTGGGCCTGGCACCTAAAGAGTGCTCTGATCTGGTCCCCTCCAGCTGGGCCCTTCATAGGGCAAGGAGTCCTTAGCACCAAGGTACCCATGCTCTAGCACCTAAGACCCAGAAATTCCTTGCCCCCATAGCCCAGGGCCACATCTAGGGCCTGTGGAGGGCTCTTCCCGGTGAGGGTCTCCTGCTCTTCTCGCTGGGCATGCCCTGGCCTACCCCTGCCCAAGAGGCTCATGGCCTCTACTCCTTTGTCCTTATAAGGGAGGAGTGTTCAAACTGTAAGATGCCCATGACCCCTGGCACAAGAAACAACTGTAGAAGCTCACAAGCACCACTTTGTTAATCAGGTGGGGAGGAAGTGGCTCTCTCAACCCTTCTGAATTTGTCAAGGAGAAAGTTGGCTCCAGAGCACTTTTAACACTTCCCTGGCACTTGCTGATCTCCCCTTTAAATAAAGCAAGATGAGGTCTCGGTGCACAGCCTCATCACGCACCAGCATGTACGGCGACATTCACACCAGCCTGTACTTGGGAGTGGCATTGTCTTTTAAGGAGACCTCAAGGTTTTAAGGAGACCTTAGGGAGACAAGAAGTTTTTCATTTATAATAGTGATATAACGCTACCTTTTAAAATATTGTGGTAAAATACACATAACATAAAATTGTCTATCTTAACCATTTTTAAGCGTATGGATCAGTGGCATTAAATACATTCACATCGTTGTGTAACCTTCGCCATCCATCTCCAGAACTCTTTCCATCTTGTAAAACTGAAACTCTGCACCCATTAAACGTTCCCCCTTCCCCAACCACCATTCTTCTTTTCTGTCTCTATGATTTTGATGATTCTAGTTACCCGCGTAAGTGGAATCATATAGTATTTGTCCTTTTGTGAGTAGCTTATCTTGCTTTGCGTGATGTCCTTGAGGCTCACCTCTGTTGAAGTACGTATCAGATTTCCTCCTTTGCTAAGGCTGAATCATATCACATTGTATGGATATTCCAAGTTTTTTTTTAGCCATTCATCCATTCCACTGTATGTATATAATACACTTTGTTTTTCCATTCATCATAGGACACTTGGTTGCCTCTACTGTTTGGCTATTGTGAATAATGATGCTATGAACATTGGGCGTATAAATATCCCTTCCTGCTTTCAGTTCTTTTGTGTATATACTCAGAAGTGGAATTACCAGATCTAATGGTAATTCTATGCTTAATTTTTTTCAGGAACTGCCCTACTGTTTTTTTAATAGTAGCTGCCCCATTTTACATTCCCACCAACTGCACAAGGGTTCCAGTTTCTTCCCATCCTTGCCAACACTTCTCTATTTCTTTTTCAAAGTAGTAGCCATCTAAATGGGTATTAGGTGGTAGCTCATTATGGTTTTGATTTGCATTTCCCTAATGATCAGTGGTGCTGAACATCTTTTCATGTGCTTATTGGCCATTTGTATATCTTTACACAATGCTATCTTTTAAAACATTTAAGAAAAAAAGTGAATTAATTAAAAGTGTTGGTTAAATGAAAACATGAGTGGTTTTATCGGACATGGCAGGTCTCACGGAGGATGTGTGCCACAGTCTGGCTCTGGCCCACGCTGGCCTGTGAATGAGCTGCCCATGAACCTTTTTCCTTAATGGGGTTATTTCCCTGACTCCATCACACACCACATTCCCCTGCCTCTGTGTCCATTTCTCAGCCTACAATAAATCCTAGGTCACCTGTAAGCCCCAGCTCAAATTCCCCTTCTCCCCAGAACTCCAGTGGGGCCCGAGCTGCCAGCCTCCCACATCCAGGCCCCGTAAGAGCTTCAGTCCTTCAGGAGAAGATCTGTCTCCTCTGTGACCAATGTCTGCCCTCCCAGGACAGCAGACAGGGTAATGTGTGTGTGTAAAGCATGCTGCACAGAGTTTGGGACGCCAGCAATCAAAGACCAAGTGGGGGTTCCCTGGACAGTGCTACAAACCCCAGTGGGTTGCCCAGATTTCGCAAAGTCCAACTCCTCTTTCTCCTCCTCTTCCTTTTCTTTCTTGAATGGCACATAATCCCCACGGGTCCTAGGAAGGCCCTGCTCTTATTTCATTATTGACATGTTCCCTTTTATCACTATTTCTCACTCCCATTCCTTGACCCATAGGGAACCATTTTAGTGTGCTTCATGTGTCTCTTTTGTTTGTGTTCTTGCAAAATGTGTGTTGTTGCTTAATGTGCATGTGCTTTTTAATTATTAAACTGTATTGGGTTATTGATGTCATTCTGTTTCTGATCCTCTTCACCCAGCACTATATTTTTTTTTACTTCTTTCATACATTTATTAATTTTTTATATTGCAATACAACATACATAAAGTGCAAAAATTTTATGTGTACAACTAAAAACGTTTTTTATGAGGTGGAAACACCCTTTACCCATTATCTAGATGAAGATGGAGAACATTACTAGCACTGCTGAAAGTTTCCCTGAGCTTCTCAGTCGTGAGCACCCCACCATTCTGATTTATTTTCTTCTTTCTTTAGAGACAGGGTCTTAGTCTGTCACCCAGGCGGGAGTGTAGTGGTGCAATCATGGCTTCCTGCAGTCTTGAACTCCTGGACTCAGCGATGCTCCCACCTCATCCTCTCGAGTAGCTGAGACTACAGGTGTGCACCACCATACCCAGCTACTATTCTGATTTCTGTTACCATTGATTAGTTTGCCTGTTGTTGAACTTTATATAATGTAAATAGAATCACACAATACGGAATCTTTGGTGTCCTGTTTCTTTTTCTTAACCTATGTCTGTGAGATTTTGTGTTTTTGTGTGTGTAGTTATAGTTTGCTCTTTTTGTTTGCTGTATAGTATTCCACTGTTGATTTATCTATTTTCCTGTGGATGAGCATTCATATTGATTTTCGTTTGTGAATGTGATGGATCAAGCCGTTATGAAGCCTACATGCCTCTCGGTGGGGATGTGTCTGCATCTCCGAGAGTGTCCTTTGGAGTGGGATGATGTGTCATACGCAAGCATGTGTTCAGTGTTGGTAGGCACTGGCGCCATCTTTTCAAGCTGCCCCCTTCCTCCCCACCTGAGCCTCTTTTATCTGTGTCTTCCCTCCCCACTTCCACCTCCTGCTCCTGTTCCTCATAAGTCTCCATCTATGCTGGCTGCTTCCACTGCTGGTAATTATGAAACCCCACCCCAGCTGTGGCTGCAGGTAAACCCACTGCAGAAACCCAGTCCAACTCCATGGAGCAGGCTGTCCAGGAGAGGCTGTGTTCCTTATAGACCCTAAAGTCCTCAGAGATGCTGTGGGTGAAGGGCTCTATGGAGACATCAACCATACAAGAGATGCTTCTGATACTGGCTGACCTTTTTCACATTCACATCAGATTTGCTGAATTTGCCTTGTGAAGAATTCAGTGAGGGCCAGCCATGGTGGCTCACGCCTGTAATCCCAGCACTTTGGGAGGCCAAGGCGGGCAGATCACTTGAGGCCAGGAGTTCGAGACCAGCCTAGCCATCATGGTGAAACCCCGTCGCTACTAAAAATACAAAAATTAGCTGAGTATGGTGGCATGCACCTGTAATCTCAGCTACTCTGGAGGCTGAGGCAGGAGAATTGCTTGAACCTGGGAGGTGGAGGCTGCACTCCAGCCTGGGCAACAGAGCAAGACTCCATCTCAAAACAAAAGAATCCATTGAGAAGCCGTTCACAGAAGGCCAAGAGACAGGCTCCAGGTCCCCAGAGTGGGTCGCCAGGGCAAGCACATGGCAAGGGTATTTTGGGACTCTCCTTAGGAGCTTTAATAAGTACAAAGAACATTTTTTAATTTAAAAAAATAAACGTTCACTTTAATATAAGCTTCTACTTCATAGCAAGTGATTTAGCTTTCAATGATAGTCACGCCACCTGCTTTTAAGAAGTGAGGTGTCTTAAAACTATTTAATAAATAACAGGTAGAACACAGATGTGGTGAAATTATGCAACTGGTGTGCAAAGGACAGAAAACGGAAGAGGAGCTCAAGGGACAGACGCCTAGGCCTGGGTTTAGATCGATGCTGTGCTAGAGCCAATTATTAAATATTCAGAAATTCTGCAAGCCGGTTGTTAAACATTCGTACTTTGAAACCAGCCATGGCAGTAAGGTAGTATTTATACCACGGAAATTGGCACACACTACAAATCAGGCCTGCCTTCCCTCCCCCTCCCCCTCTTTCTTATTTTTACAGTGGTTTACCAGAATGCCATTGGTTCAAATTCCCACTTGGCCACGAGTCAGCTCTGTGATCTCTGCAAGTTCTTGTCCCTTTGGGGTCAGTTTCTCTCTGTGAAGTGGAGATGATGACCTCTGCCTCTCTAGCTCTGCCAGATGCAAATCAGAGGACAGATGCCTGGAACATGTGGCTGCTGTAGTTACCCCATTCCCTGTGACTTGTTGCTAGAGAGGTGAGGTCTGTGAAGGGTTCAGCCCGGGTGATAACTGAAACACCACCCTCCCACAGGCATCCCCAGAGCAGGCACTCGCAGGCACCGGGTGCCCACTGCCATCAGGACATGATGTAATGGCATTTGATTTAGAAGAATCTACAACATATTTGCATTAGCAATCCAAAAAATTTACTCGCTTCTAATGAAAAATTTCAAGCATATGAAAAAGTTGAAAGATTGGTACAATGAAGCAGCTGTGTATCCCACCACCTGGGTTCAGCCGTGGTTATCATGTGGTCATAAATGCTGTATCTGACGGGTCCCCAACCTCACAGCGCAGGCCGGTAAGTGAGTGAGTGAAGCCTCATCTGTATCTACAGCTGCTCCCCGTTGCTCACGTTACCATCTAAGCTCTCCCTCCTGTCATATCATCAGCAGCAGCACTCAATTCTCACAGGAGCGTGAACCCTGTTGTGAACTGTGCGTGCAAGGGATCTATGCTGTGCGCTCCTTATGCGAATCTAATGCCTGATGATCTGTCACTGTCCTCCATCACCCCCAGACGGGACTGTCTAGTTGCAGGAAAACAAGCTCAGGGCTCCCACTGATCTACATTATGGTGAGTTGTATAATATTTCATTATATATTACAATGTAATAATAATAGAAATAAAGTGCACAATAAATGTAATGTGCTTGGATCATCTCAAAACCACCCCCAGCCTGATCCCAGTCCATGGAAAAATTGTCTTCCACTAAACCTGGTCCCTGGTGTCAAAAGTGTTGGGGACCTGCTGCTCTGCCACTTTGACTTGTAAAGCTCTTTCCCGAACTATCTTATGACCCTTTGGGCTGTTCTTCCATGCTAGCATGGCCGGGACAATGAACAATGAATTCCCTTAAATAATCCCATATCCCACCCTTATTCAGGTATTTCCAAACATGTCAACATGTCCCTCCACCCTGTTTTATTTGAATGGGATCCCGTGAAAGTTCTGCAGGGGGTTTATGTCTTTTTCTAGAAATTCGGACTTCAAGGGTGCACCCCAGATCCAGCAGAAGTGGACAGCCATCCTGAGACCCAAAGCTTGTATCCTGCCCTAGGACTGCACCACTCAGAACTCACCAGGAAATCTACTGAGTTCTGCAGTTGTCCTGTCAACACCACAAATATGCTGTGTTCTAATTTGTTGTGAGAACACTGAAATTATACCACAATCACTGCAACCTTTTCATTTGTAGCATACCAAGAACCTCAAAAAAATGAAGCTAGCCCAGGCTCCTCACCTTTGAGAGTCTCCACTAAAGGAACGAAACTGCCCTCCTTTCCCTTCTCTGGGGGATGGTCTCATTAGGGAAGTAATGGCAGGAGTACGGGGAGGGAAACCTGCCATGCTGGCAGTCCCCCTGAGCCCAGGGCTCTCAGGCCATGTTAGTGACAGTCTGATGGGGTGACACTGTGAAAACCCCAATTGACCCAAGAGAAGCGACAGAATGGCTCAGATTTGGAAGCTGTCATGTTCCAGAGACAAGAATTTGATCTTCCTGCAGATGGTCAGACATGGGGATTGTTACACCTATTTTGCAGATCTGGAAACTGAATCTCAGAGAAGTAAGCTCTTTGTCCAGCAGATGAGGAGTGGTGGCGTCTCTGGGGTGTAAGCCCAGTCCTGGCAGGCGCCTGGGTCTCACTCATGTTGCTACTGCAGGTTGGCGCCAGGCTCAGGATGCAGAGGACCCCTGGGTTTCCTTGCATTTGGCCCAGCCCAGGAAGCCTCAGGCTGACAGTCGAGCTCTGTCCAGGAATTCGGGTGGGTCCTTGACCCGGTCCTGCCTTTGGGATGCTGAACAGTCACACGCTGCCAGGATGGTTGCTAAAAAGCAGGATCGAAGGTATTGCTTTGTCCATTGTCAAGATGGGTTTGATCAGAGTGATGAATGACTGAGCCACAAAGAGCTGAGCGAGAGGCCATGGGGCTGGGCTGAGGAGGCCTGAGGCCGGCCACCCCTGCGTCTGAGTGCTGGTGCTGAGGCTGACCTGTAGTGGTGATCGTTGGATTCCTGAGGGGCCCTCCACCAGGGGACCTGGGGTATCCAGAAAGACCCTTATGCTCATGGGCAGGAGAAACAGACTTGGTCCAGCTTGCACGGAAAGAGGCTCCTTTGGAAGGCTGCAGAGCCACTCATCTGGCTGCAAGTGCGTCCGGAATTGGTTCCTTCTGGTGGGTTCTTGGTCTCCCTGACTTCAAGAATGAAACTGCGGACCCTCAGTGAGTGTTACAGTTCTTAAAGATAGTGTGTCCGGAGTTTGTTCCTTCAGATGTTAAGATGTGTCCAGAGTTTCTTCCTTCTGGTGGGTTCGTGGTCTTCCTGACTTCAGAAGTGAAGCCACAGACCTTCGCAGTGAGTGTTACAGCTCTTAAAGGTGGTGAGTCCAGAATTGTTCGTTCCTCCCGGTGGGTTGGTGGTCTCACTGACTTCAAGAGTGAACCTGCAGACCTTCCCAGTGAGTGTAACAGCTCATAAATGCAGTGCCTGACCCAGTGAGCCCGTGGCAAGATTTATTGCAAAGAGGGAAACAACAAAGCATCCCCAGGGTGAAACAGGACCCAAGCGGGTTGGCGCTGCCGCATGGGTGGCCAGCTTTTATTCCCTTATTTGGCCCCCCACCCACGTCCTGCTGATTGGTCCATTTTACAGAGTGCTGATTGGTCCATTTTACAGAGTGCTGATTGGTCCGTTTTTACAGAGTGCTGATTGGTGCGTTTACAAACCTTTAGCTAGACACAGAGCACTGATTGGTGTGTTTACAATCCCTTAGCTAGACACAAAAGTTCTCCAAGTCCCCACCCCACCCAGAAGCCTAGCCGGCTTCACTTTTCAGAGGGAGGGTAGCAGGGCTAGGCTCAGAAAGGACAGCCCTCAGGCAGCTCTGGGGGTTGGGGTAGCTGGAACCAAGGGGTTCCATGAGGGTGCTGCTGTCGGGCAAAGCCAGTGCTGGGTTCCTCAGGGAAGAACACAAGCTTCCTACCTTGGATCAGATGCCTGCCCCTTGACTGTAGAAACTCGAACCCGTTGACTGTCAGCTCTGCCAAGAGAGTATCTGATGGAGGAGGAATGGGTCCCCTCCCAGGGCCAAAATAGTTCAGTGGGCAAAGGGCAGGCAAGGGCAGCCTCCGTCTGCTGCAGGGGGAAGCCCATGCAGATCCCCTGATCCTACTTCCTGCCAGGTGAACGCTGGCTGGTTTCTTTCAGAATTAGAGGTGGGGTTTCGATCCTCTCTCTCAAACATGTCTTCCAGGTAGGGGACAATGTGCAGATCATTTGTGGTCAGCCGAGAGTCTGACATGAGAGACCCAGAAGCTTTTCCATGACCAGCAGCCTGGGGATTCAGGTGGGTGGGCAATGCAAGTTGCCAGCCTAGAGTTGACACCAGCGTCCAGGAAACTTTTAAGCCAACATTAAACACAAGAGAAAACAAACAAACTATGTGCATAAGGATATTTACTGTAGCATTAGCTACAGGGACAAAAAGTTGGAAATAAACTCCTTTATTTGTTAAGCAAATTGTGGTGCAACAAATTTGAGGATGGTTATGCAGCTATTAATATATCGAACAGGCTGTGGCAACGTGAAGAACACTTATGATGTTCTGTTTAGTGCAAAAGCAGGATACAAATAAATCTCTGGTTGCCAAAATGTGGAACAAGTCCATATGTATGAACGAGGACTAGAAAGTACAAAGGGAAACTTTAAAAATCCCAGGACCCTCAAACTCCTTCCCAAGGTTAAGCCTAGAGGATGAGCCATGCCACCCCCTCTTCCAGATGAATAGCTGTTACTAGTATTATGCATTTGCCAGATCCCAGCAGAAAGGTACAAGTTCTCAGGAGGGCTGGGTGCAATGGCTCACCCCTGTAATTGCAGTGCTCTGGGAGGCTGAGACGGGAGGATCACTTGAGGCCAGGAGTTTAAGACCACCCCGAACAGCATAGCAAGACCCCCATCTCTACAAAAAATCATAAACTAATTTGCTGGGCATTGTGGTGTCCCGGCTACTCTGGAGGCTGAGGCAGGAAGATTGCTTAAGCCCAGGAAGTTGAAGCTACAGTGAGCTGTGTTTGTACCACTGCACTCCAGCCTGGGCGACTGGGTGAGACCCTGTCTCAAAAGAAAACAAAATACAAACAACAACAACAAGAATATTCTAAAAAAGTTTGGTGGGGGTTGAGAGTTCCAGATTGGCTCAGATAGATGACAAGAGAAATCTCTTGCCAGGCGCGGTGGCTCACGCCTGTAACCCCAACATTTTGGGAGGCCGAGGCGGGTGGTTCACCTGAGGTCAGGAGTTCGAGACCAGCCTGGCTAACACGGTGAAACCCCGTTTCTACTAAAAATACAAAAAATTAGCTGGGCATGGTGGTAGGCACCTGTAATCCCAGCTACTTGGGAGGCTAAAGGCAGGAGAACAGCTTGAACCCAGGAAGCGGAGGTTGCAGTGAACCGTGATCGCATTACTGCACTCCAGCTTGGGCAACAAGAGTGAAACTCCATCTCAAACAAACAAACAAACAAAAAGAGACTCCACCTGTAGAAGGTGACAAGATGTCAAGAGATCACATGTCAGCGTGAGGAACAGTGACAGATGCCTTAAGGGGCCACTCAATGCTCATCACTTCTCCCACGCCTGACTCCACAGTAGAGGCTGTAGGAGGTAAAAATTCAGTTTGCCTGTATGGGCATCCATCCGTTCATCCACCCACTCGTTCATCCAGCACATTTTTATGGAGCAGCAGTTCTAGGTACTTGGAATACAGTAGCAAACAATCGAAGATCCTCCCCACTCGCACCCCCGCTCCCCACAGCACATTCCAGCCTGCAGAGGTTCTGGGCAATGCACGGGCTGGGAGGTCAGCTGTGCTGTATTTCCCCTTCTTCCTGCCACATGGGGTCCTGAGGACAGAAGCCATGCACTAAGGGCAGTGGAGACGGACAAGGGAGCCTGGGCCCCTGAGCTGAGCCAGGGCTCAGCCAGCCTGGCGCATTCTTCTGCACTTCTTTGTTTAAACCCTCCTGTGAAAGATTTGCTGTAATTTGCATCTGAATGCAGCCGTAACTGATGGAGGAAGAGACAAAGGGGAGGGAGCACTGAAATACGCCAAGGCTGGGCTCTGGGGTCTTGGCCTCTTGAAATTTCCCATGTACTCATTTTAAAACACTCCCAAATTAGGCCTATCCTAGAGAAGGGAGCTCCTCCTGATGGAAGGGCCCCAACTCTGAAAATCTAGAACTTAGGATTTTCAGCTAAGAGTGAAGAGGGCAGTTGGGGAGGGCCCTTAAGCAATCTGATGGCCCTGCAAACTAAGGGTGGCAGGCACTGATCAGCGCCATGGTGGTTGCAAGTATGTGAAGCCCAGCTCAAGCGGGAGGAGAATTTAATGGGTCTGACCTAAGGCACAACTGAATCCACGCGCTCAAAAGATATCATCAATGTTGGGCTCCCTCTGCCCCTGTCTCAACCTTGCTCTCCCCTGGGTTGCCTTCATTTGTTCTCAGGTGGCTCTCCCTGTGTGGGTACAAGATGACCCCCAGCACATCCCAGCACCTTCAGGAGGAATGTTCTGCCCTCTCAGAATCCCAGCAGGGCACAGCAGGACACAAATGCTTTCTCTTTTTTAAAGGACTTTCCATTCTGTATTCTGAGCCTCAGTGGCTTATCTCATGTCGTGAGTCCCATTAAGCCAGCCACTTGGACCAGCTCAATAAAATGCTCCAATGGACCAGACCATGTGTTTCTTCCTAGAGGCTGAGGGGGAGGAGCCCTTGACCCAGCCCCATGGACTGAGAATGGAGAGCATGGTATAATAAAAAATAAATATTGGTCTTGGTCCCTGCTTCTTGGCACATAACTCCTGAAACCCCTGGAATCTCTGATAATGGTGATAATGTCTGATAATGATTTTAGATAGCTTCAGGACGAGGGCTCGTTGCCAGAGGAACCAGCCATGTATTTAGAGGGTCGGGACTTTCAGCCCCAACCCCCAATCTCTAGGGAGGGGTGGGGAGCTGGAGACTGAATCAGTCTCCACTGGCCAAGGCTCAGGTAATGAAGCCTCCAAGCTTCTGGGTTGGTGAACCCACTGATCTGCTGGGAAGGGGATGCACCCAGAGAGGGTACGGGGGCTCCAGGCCTCTTTCCTCATCCCTCGCCCTGTGCATCTCCTCCATTTGGGGGTTCCTGAGTTGTATCCTTTATGATGGTAAGAGTAAGGTGAGTGCCTTCCTGAGTGCTGTGAGTCATTCTAGCAAATTATAGAACCTGAAGTGGGGCAGGTTGTGGGAACCCCTGACTTTGTAGCAAAGTCAGACCAAAGTGTGGGTAACTTGGCACCTGAAGACAGGCCAGTATTACGGGACTAAACCCTATGGAGTGTCAAGCCAACTCCGGGTAGTTAGTGTCAGAATCAGATTGAATCGTAGGACACCCAGCTGATGCCAGAATTGGTTGGTGTCTGGAGGGTTTCCCAAGGAAAATTGGGATGCGCTTATAGGTATAAGGCACATAGATCTGGGTAGCGAGAGTAACAGGCACACTTGTTCCCCTGTGACAGATGTGGCTTGCCCTGCCCCTGAGCTGAGTCAGGAGTCTCTCCAGCATCACCTGGGGCACGCCAGGAGCATCCCAGGCTGCGATGAGAGACACCCATTGGGGGCCATTGGGATGCCTTGGGCTGCAAGTAACAGAAACCCTCACTGACATGGACTTCCTTGAGAAGGGGATCCAGGGGAAGAAAGGGTTTTGGACAGGCTGCGTGGCCTTTCACAGGCTTTGTCCCCAGGGCCGTCTTCTCTCACAGCTGCAAGATAAATGCCAGCACAACTGGAGCAAGGCACTTCTTCATTCCTACTAGATGGGGATAGAGAAAGCATTCCCTTAATGGCAGAAAAAAAATTCTCATCTTCAGCCATTTTTTTTCCTTTGGTAGAGATGGGGACTCTCTATGTTGCCCAGGCTGCTCTCAAATCCTGGGCTCAGGAGATCCTCCTGCCTTGGCCTCCCAAAGTGCTGGGATTACAGGCAAGGGCCACCACACCTGGCCTTCAGCCAATTTTGATACCTGCCCAACCACTCTGGACGAATAGAGTCAACAAGGAAATGCCAGGGCTGGTTGCTTTAAGCCTGAACCCCTGACTGGAACAGGAGATGAGATGACATCGTAGACCAGCTGGTGTGCTTATGCTAACTTCATGAAGGGAGGGGACTGTGTGAAGGCAGTGGGTTCTGGGTGGGTGCTGTCTGTGTAGAGCTGCATTGCCTGGTACCATCCTGACCCATGGGGAAGGAGATGCCCTTACCTTCTCGATTTTCTCCTCCTTTGCCTTTTCTCTTTTTTTTCTTTAATTATGTTTGTAGTAAATGTTTATTTTTTATATTCCTTAAAAACAAAACAAAAATCACAAGTTTAATACTAATCCTTTGAAATACTGTACACCAAACAAAGCCACCTCACTCATGCAGCAAGTTGCTCTATGTTCTCTTTACTTCTGTTTGCCAAATGATCCTCAGTAATTTCTGCAGATTCCTCGTCAACAGATTCTATGCAAGAGGTAAATGCTGGGCAGCAACTTTATGAAAATAATGTGAGCCATAGCAAAAGAGCTGCACTCCCAACTCACGCTCTGTGCCATAATCACATTCATCACTAGCAAACTGCACAAAAGTCATCATTTCCTGAATGGGAACAAAAGCTTTCAGTCTCTCCTCCTCACTTGCAGCCTCAACTATTGTCTTGCAAATTCTCTTGATGTCAGCATCTGTTTCAGGGAGTTCTCTGTACCCAACATCATTTTTATCTGCTGGAACAGCCAAGCCTGCACCATGAAAGGCCTTCGTCACAACTTTCTTATCTGTTTCATCTTCGTGGTTCTCTGTTCCAGTGAGGACCCCATTTCTCTGGCTGCTTCTGTGAGTTTTTCGTCTATGTTTTTCAAGAGATTCATTTTCTTTTTTTTTGTTTTTTGAGGCGGAGTTTCACTGTTCTTGCCCAGGCTGGAGTGCAATGGTGCGATCTTGGCTCACTGCAACTTCCACCTCCCGGGTTCAAGCGATTCTCCTGCCTCAGCCTCCCGAGTAGCTGGGACTACAGGCATGCGCCACCACACCCGGCTAATTTTGTATTTTTAGTAGAGATGGGGTTTCTCCATGTTGGTCACGGTGGTCTCAAACTCCCGACCTCAGGTGATCTGCCCGCCTCAGCCTCCCAAAGTGTTGGGATTACAGGCGTGAGCCACTGCGCCTGGCCTAGTTTTCTTTTTATCCGTTACTTCTTTAAGTTTTTTCATCAAAAATAATTTGACTGCCACAAATACATTATCTCCATTTGGAACAATTGTACACTTTTTCTTTGCTTCATTTATACCAACATATGCAGGAAGCTCATCAGTAGAATCCCTGAAGTACCCCATGTGGTTCTGAGTTTTATTATCTCCGGTAATAACAGTCTGGAACTCAGGAGGATCGTAGTAAAACCTCCAGTGAAGGTTAACATCCAGGGCTGTTGAATTTTTTTCGTTTTATGTTTTCCAGCAAGGATATCATAAGGACCAACTAACTGAAGTCTGAGGCTTGCAGAAAGTGATCAGCTGGCTTTTCAGGATCAAGTTCTTCAAAGAACTTCCAGAAACGATCGAAATCTTCAGGGGAAGAGAGCTTATAATGATTTTCTACTTCTTGTTGAAGACCACATCAGCTTCATAGAATTTACTTTTCTTCGCATCAACCGTTTTTTCACAGGCCCCTCCCTGCCAGGCCTGCGCTTCCTGCCACCGCCGACCATTCTGCAGCCTTTTTTTTTTTTTTTTTTTTTTTTACACGCCTCCAATCCGGCCAGGCATGGTGGTTCACGCCTGAAATCCCAGCACTTTGGGAGGATGAGGTGGGAGGATCACGAGGTCAGGAGTTCGAGACCAGCCTGGCCAATATGGTGAAACCCCGTCTCTACTAAAGATGCAAACAATTAGCCAAACATGGTGGCGGGCGCCTGTATTCCCAGCTACTCGGGAGGCTGAGGCGAGAGAATCGCTTGAACTCGGGAGGCGGAGGTTGCAGTGAGCAGAGATGGCGCCACTGCACTCCAGCCTGGGCGACAGGGAGAGACTCTGTCAAAAAAAAAAAAAAAAAAAATCCAATCCTGTCTTTATTTAAAATGTTGATATTTTGTTCATGGACTTTTTCCTTAACTTTTAAAAACATGGCATTAAAATATTGCTCACCTCGATGGCTGCGTTTTCTGGTCTCTCCGGCATTTTGCGCGGGAGGTGAGTGAGGCGCTTTCTCACCCACATCCCCCGCAGGGGTCGCCAGGGCTCTCCCTGCAGCTCACCCGCGGGCTCTCAGGAAGCTCAGGTCCGGCTGAAGGGAGGATTGTTTGGGAGCAGGAACTATAATCGGCTTTGATTTTAGGTCAGGCTTTCATGCTGCGAGGCCTGCGCTAAAATCAAAACGGGAGAAACACCTCAGGAGGTGGGGGCAGCTGAGTCCCGGCCTGGGGGAGGGAGGGCTCCGTGAGGGGAAGGAGCGACCAGATCCCACGGCATCTCGGCGGAGAAAGGGACACAGGTTTGTGGGCAATGGATGGGGGCGGGGTGGGGAGGAGGGCTGTCGCCAGAGGAGGGTGAAGGATCGAATCTGATGCCCAGCGTTCGGGACGCGCAGCGCGGCTTCAGGGGCCCCCCGTGCCCCGGACTTCTGCCGGGTTGAGTGGGCGGTGCCGGAGGGAGGGCGCCCCCTGGCGGTTCGGCGCGGGCCGGCTGCGGCCTCGGCCTCTGTTTTTTTGAGACGGAGTTTCGCCGCGTCTGGAGTGCAGTGGTGAGATCTCGGCTCACTGCAACCTCCGCCTCCCGGGTTCAAGCGATTCTCCTGCCTCAGTCTCCTGAGTAGCTGGGAGTGCAGGCGTGTGCCACCATGCCCGGCTAAGTTTTGTATTTTTAGTAGAAACGGGGTTTCACCGTGTTGTCCAGGCTGGTCTCAAACTCCTGACCTCGTGATCCGCCCACCTCGGCCTCCCAAAGTGCTGGGATTACAGGCGTGAGCCACCACCCCTGGCCCCTTGGCCTTTAAGTAAGCAACTTCCCAGGGATGCCAAGGCACGGGAGGGAATCAGGATAAACAAGGCAGTATTTAAAAAAATCAGTAAGCTATTGCCCACAGGCTGGCTGCCTGTTTTGGTAAGTAAAGTTTTACTGGTAAATTGGCAAAAAATAGAGAGCAAAGGCCTCAGGTGCAGGCCACGTGTCAGGGAAACGCATGAGACTTAACTGGGCTATTTTAACGCAGTCTGTTTCACCTGCAAGGTGATGCCTCTGATGGTGCTCCTCAGAGGGAGCCTTGGGCGTGCCCACAGTCATCCTGGGGTGGCGGTGGCTTTAGCAGGGCTCTCTTTGGCTGTCCCTTTCCCTCATAATTCTGTTAACTGTCTGCCTTTGTTGGTCTCGCACCAGCTGTTAGGCGCCACCAATTGCTGGATGATTGCTCTGGATGATGACAAGGTCCTAGGACCAACATTTCTCCACAGTTTGATTCAATTAAATGCAGGTGCCTCCGCAGGGGCAGTGTTCCAGGCCAGTCTTTGAGGTTCATTCTGACCCCAGGAGGGCTCTTCGTGGCTGCTTTTCTCCATGGTTCTATCTGGTAAATTGGCTGGCTTATGGTTTAGCTTGTTGCTCTGTTGAAGCTACTAGTTACCAACATGATCTCTATCGTTTTTAGACAGTCCAGCTCTGTCGCCCAGGCTGGAGTGTAGCGGCACAATCTCGGCTCACTGCAACCTCCGTCTCCTGGGTTGAAACGATTCTCCTGCCTCAGCCTCCCAAGTAGCTGGGATTACAGGCGTGTGCCACCACACCAGGCTAATTTTTTATATTTTTGGTAAAGACGGGGTTTCAGGCTGGGCACGGTGGCTCACGCCTGTAATCCCAGCACTTTGGGAGGCCAAGGCGGACGACGGATCACGAGGTCAGGAGATTGAGACCATCCTGGCTAACACGGTGAAACCCCGTCTCTACTGAAAATACAAAAAATTAGCCGGGCGTGGTGGTAGGCGCCTGTAGTCCCAGCTACTCAGACGCTGAGGCAGGAGAATGGCATGAACCTGGGAGGCAGAGTTTGCAGTGAGCCGAGATTGCGCCACTGCACTCCAGCCGGGGCGACAGAGCGAGACTCCGTCTCAAAAAAAAAAAAAAAAAAAGACGGGGTTTCACCATGTTGGCCAGGCTGGCCTCGAACTTCTGAGCTCGGGTGATCTGCCTGCCTCAGCCTCTTAAAGTGCTAGGATTACAGGCGCGGCCTCCGCACCTAGCCTCTCTACTGTTTTTTGAGTGCCCTTAGCCTTGAACTTACCTACACTGTGTTCAAAGGCCATTCCTTTGGGGAGCGCTCAGAAGCTGTCTGTCCTGTGCCTTGCCTCTCCTCTCCTGGGCAAAATTTCTCAGTCACTGCTTCATTGTGGGTGGTAGGGACAATGGCCCACTTTCTCAGAGTGACACCGTTGCTTGATGAGTGGATTGGGTAGGGACTGCAGCCTCTGATCTTCCTGGCTTGCCTCTCCCAGCACGGAATTTCCACCCTGAGCGAGCTGGAGCCAGCCTGACTCAGTGTTCTCAGACTGAAGCCCCTAGGGCAGAGTCTCCACTCTGCAATGGAGGGGCTGAGTGGAGGAGGGGGCCCTGACCTCGCAGCTGCACTCGCTCCGGATTTAGCTTCTAACACAGAGCTGGGCGGTGCGGGGCGAGATGCTGGCAGCCCGCCCCTCCCGTGGAGATAGGGTAGCCTTGCCCGGGAGCTGGGGGACAGAGAGCTTTGTGTTGTTGGCTGCACCCACCTGGCACAGAGCTTTTGTCACTCTGAGCTGAGAGTGAGGATGGAGGAAGTGGTGACAGTTCAAATGTCATAGTGCTCACTGTTCTTACTGAGCTTCGGTAGATTTTTCTTGAATCAATTTTTCTTCATTTGGTCTATTCTTTTAAGACAATTTCCGGGCCGGGTGTGGTGGCTCACGCCTGTAATCCCAGCATTTGGGAGGCGGAGGCAGGCAGATCATGAGGTCAGCAGTTCGAGACCAGCCTGGCCAACATGGTGAAACCCCGTCTCTATTAAAAATACAAAAAAAAAATATAGCCAGGCGTGGCGGCGGGCGCCTGTAATCCCAGCTACTTAGGAGGCTGAGGCAGGAGAATTGCTTGAACCCAGGAGGCGGAGGTTGCAGTGAGCCGAAATTGCGCCACCGCACTCCAGCCTGGGCCACAGAGTGAGACTCCGTCTCAAAAAAAAAGAAAAAAAGACAATTTCCGGAGACTTAAAAATATCCTTTTTACCCCTTGCACTCGTTCTGCTGGGAAGGGGGTCCATAGGGCTCCCTCGGCTCCTCTCCTCTGCTGCCCTTTGAGATTCCTGCTCCTGATGGTTGGCAAATCTCCTTCATCCTCACTGCCCTGAGGAGCTCCCCGGCTCTCCCTCCCTGAGCCTGGGCCCCAGGGCGTTTCCTCCTCTGGTAGCTGCATGTGTCCGGGATGCTATTATTTTGGAGGAACATCACATTTGAGAGAGACCCACCTTTTGCTGTCTGTGTACTCTCCTTCCCGTTTTCCTGCTCATTTCTTTGGGTGCAGAGCTTTCTTGCTGGGCTATAGACCCTCTCAGATTTGGGAGCTCTACCCTACCCCCTACAGTGATTTACTGTACTTTTTGGTTGTAAAATGTTTTTCTGGGGGGACGGGAGACAGGGTCTCATTCTATCACTCAGGCTGGAGGGCAGTGGCTCAATTATAGCTCACCACAGCCTTGAACTCCTGGGCTCAAGCTATCCCCCTCCCTCAGCCTCCCAAGTAGCTGGGACTACAGGTGTGCGCCACTACACCTGGCTAATTTTTAAATTTTTTGTAGAGACAAGGTCTCACTATGTTGCCCAGGCTGGTCTTGAACGCCTGGCCTCAAGTTATCCTCCTGCCTCCCAAAGTGCTGGAACTACAGGCATGAGCCACCATGCCCAACTTAAAATCAATTAAAAAAAATCAAAGTAGTACTTAAAAGTACTTCATAGTGTTAAGAGGGTTTTAACAGCAGCTACCATTCCCACTCCCCCTTCCTTTCATGTTTTCTGTTCCGCAGAGGCACCCTGTGGTAAGGATCAGGACGGTCACGCCTGCCAGCTCTGTCACCATTTGGGCTTCTCCTGGAGCTCTGTCCTCCCACGGGCCGTCATCTGCTGGGTGCTGATAAGAGGCTGTCTCCCAGGACTTCCTGTTCTCTCCCTGCTTTGGGTCCTGTGACTGCTGACCCACATCATCTTTCTTGGTTTATTTCCTCATTTTGGTGGCATATATCTTGCTGCAGGAACGTAATCCTGATGCTGAGTGTTGGCAAGGATTTGTGGGGCCACTGAACCATGCTGGTGGGCTGGTACGTCCATCATGGGGTGAGGGTGCCTTTCCACGTCAGTACATGAAGCATCCTTATTACAGCTGCAGAGTATTCAATGGGGAGGCACACAGGGATGTATTTTCCTGGCTTCCTATTTATGGACATGGGTTGTTTCCAATCTTTTGCTGTCAAACACTGCTGTGATGAATAGCCGTATGCAGACTTCATTTGAAGGTGTGTAAGGGTGAAGGGAAGATCACTTGCTAGAGGTGACATTGCCATGTCACGGCATCCACATATTTGTAATTTTTTTTTTTTTTTTTTTGAGACGAAGTCTTGCTCTCGTTGCCCAGGCTGGAATACAGTGGCGCGATCTCGGCTCACTGCAACCTCTGCCCCCAGGGTTCAAGTGATTCTCCTGCCTCAGCCTCCCAAATAGCTGGGATTACAGGTATGTGCCACCATACCCGGCTAATTTTTTGTATTTTTAGTAGAGATGGGGTTTCACCATGTTAGCCGGGATGGTCTCGATCTCCTGACCTTGTGATCCACCCATCTCAGCCTCCCAAAGTGCTGGGATTACAGGTATGAGCCACTGCACCCGGCCACCATAAGCATCTTTTTACACATTCGAGCTAGGTACGTTTCCTCTTCTGTGAACCATTTCTTACCCATTTTTCCATTGGATGGTTGGTCTTTCCATCTGCTTTGGAATCATCTTCAGGCAGACTTTCATCCCCAACATTTCACTGAAATTCCTTCTTTTGAGGTCACTATTGATGTCCACATTGCCCAACCCCCAGGCCAGCTCCTGGTTCTTATTGGACGTTCTCAGCAGCATGTGACGCAGTTGGGTGGCTGCTGCTTCTCGAGTCTTTCTTTAACAGCTTCTGCCTCTTCTGTGGTTTCCTTCTTAACTTCCAGAAACTCTTTCTCAATGCCCTTGATGGATTTTCCTTATTTCTTCAACCTGTAAACATTTGAATTTCCAGGGCTCAGTTACCTTCTCTCTGAGTGTTGCCCACAGACCCTTTATCCAGGTCTTCAGCAGCCTCCTGGCCGGTTTCCTGTGAAGGGTCTCGATGTGTAAGATCAAACCATCAACTATAAAGACGTGTTCTAGATGAAGAGGTTGTCTGCGGGAGTGCTAACGGCTCCTGATTTAAACCATACTGTGCTCTAAATTGCTGTGTTTCATTTATGTTTCTTTTCTTTCTGTTTTTTTGAGACAGGGTCTTACTCTGCTACACAGGCTGGAATGCAGTGATGCAATTAGCTCACTGCAGCCTTGACCTCCCGGGCTCAAGCGATCCTCCCACCTCAGCTTCCCGAGTGGCTGGGAGCACAGGTATGTACTATTACCACCATGCCTGGCTAATTTTTAAATTTTTTGTAGAGATGGGGTCTCACTATGTTGCCCAGGTTGGTCTCGAACATCTGGGCTCAAGTGATTCACCCACCTCAGCCTCCCAAAGTGCTGGGATTATAGGCGTGAGCTACCATGCCTGGCCTTCATTTATATTTCAATCCAGAAGAAGGGTAAATCGTTATTTAAATACTGGGTTTCTTGTCTTCCTTCCTTCCTGTCTTCCTTCCCTCCCTCCCTTCCTGTTTTCCTTCCTTCCTTCCCTCCCTCCCTTCCCTCCCTCCCTCCCTTCCCTCCCTCCTTTCCTTCCCTCTGTTCCTTCCTTCCTGTCTTCTTTCCTTCCCTCCCTCCCTTCTTTTTTTTTTTTTTTTTTTTTTTTTTAAACAGCATCTTGCTCTCTCTCCAGGCTGGAGTGCAGTGGCACAACCTTGGCTCACTGCAACCTCTGCCTCCCAGGTTCCAGTGATTCTCCCACTTCTGCCTTCTGAGTAGCTGTGATTACAGGCACGCGCCACCACACCCAGCTAATTTTTTGTATTTTTTAGTAGAGACGAGTTTTCACCATGTTGGCCATGCTGGTCTTGAACTCCTGACCTCAAGTGATCCACCCGCCTTGCCCTCCCAAAGTGCTGGGATTACAGGTGTGAGCCACCGGGCCCAGTGGATGCACTTGTCTTACTGTCCCACCAGCCCCTCGCTGTCAGCCCATCCTGCATAGGGCCAGGAGCACACACCCACCTCCCACTGGGGCTGCAAGAAAGGGTTCGGGCTCCTGCTGTTTGGGGGCCTTCGACTGGGCTCTGCAGGAGCTGGGCTGGGCTGAGGGGCGAATCCGCGTGCTGGCACAGGAGCAGGTGCTGGGCTGGGCTGAGGGGCGAATCCGCGTGCTGGCACAGGAGCAGGTGCTGGGCTGGGCTGAGGGGCGAATCCGCTGGCACAGGAGCAGGACTATGGAGGTCATTTGTGACGTCTCCACTGTGCAAATAATGTGCTGATCTCAGGTTTTTTCGCTGAGTTTAGGTTGTAAAAGTGGAAGTGTTGGGTCAAAAGCTATGAGAGATCTTTTTAAAACTGACCATGTTACTGCCACCCCAGAACTCTTCCCTGGCTCCCCTAGAGCCTTTGGGGTAAACTTCAAGCTCCTTGGTCTGTCCTGTGGGTTCTTTACCGTTGGCCTCTGCCCCAACACGTGGGATTTCCGCCTCCTCCTTTGCTGAACTGCTGTCAGCTTTGCCCACTGGGTAAAGGTCTGTTGGTCTGTAGTGGGGGTAGCTTATGCCTTAGATCCCTTCATTCCACTTAAACTTCCCGTCTCTCCGGTCCTACCTGGAGGCCCAGGGTGGGATGCTGAAGATGCTGAAGAAGACGGTGTCAGGCACCCAGCCCAGCTGAGGCACATCCCAAGTGGGGCTCTTGACTGTGATCCCAGCTGCTCACCTCCTTGACCCATGGGTGGGTGAGTCAGTGGTTGGGAGCTAGAAACTGGGGAGGGCATTGCTCGGAGGGTGTTGTGGGTACACGGGGCACTTCCAAGGGGTGAGGGGGTTGCCCCTCCTGGAGAACCACTCAGGATCCCTGCAGGGTTGGGAGATGCAGAGGCTTGAGGTCTGTTGCCTGCCTGAGGGCTGTGAAGGACGAGGGGCCATGTCAGCGTTTGTTTATCTGTCCCTGAGTTGTTAGGGAAGGGACTGTGGCAGTCCCTGGGGCAGCCCTACTCACACCTCTGAGGTTATCTGGGGTTCTGCCCTGGGGGCTGCATGGACTTTGCGGAGGCCTGGATGGGGCTGGGTTCCCAGGCTAAGTTGCTGACCACAATGGAAATGCCTGCTGTGGTCTAATGCTGGTGACCCCCTAAATTTCCATGTTGAAACGGAATCCCCAGCATGAGGGTATTAAGAGGTGGGGTCTTTTGGGGAGTGGGTAAGTCCTGGGGGAGCTGCCCTTGTGAATGGGCTTAGTGCCCTCAGAAGAGGGGCTGGAGGCAGCTGCATACCCCTTCCATGTGAGGGCATGCAGGTGGCACCACCTGTGAGGGGCCAGACACTGAATCAGCCAGTGCCTTGATCTTGGACTTCCCAGCCCCCAGAACTGTGAGCAGTTCATTCCCATTGTTTATAAATTACCAGCCTCTGGTATTCTGTTACAGCAGCCAGAACCAAGACACCATTTCCCAAGGAACTGCTTGGGGTGGGGGGCAGTCCCCAGTGATGCAGTGATGGGGGGCAAGGGTGTCAGAGAACCCATGGGTCCCCCATGTGAGAATGAATCAATTTGGAACCCCAGCCAGGCCCAAGGCCTCTGAGGCAAGCCCCAGCCAGGGAACAATCTTCCAGTCTGCAGGCTCCACCCCACCCCAGCTCCCTCCCTGCAGTTCGACTGAGTGGTGTTAGGGGTTCGCATCACCTGGTGCCACACTGAACTCACAGGCATTAGCCCTGGGCACCACTTGCGCTGCTGACATCTGCCCTGCAGGCACAGGCCCTGCCCTTTGGAGCCCCTGGGGGCCGTCCCATCTGGCTGGCCATGATACTGGAGCCGGGACTACAAGAGGACAAAGACGCCTCTGCAGGGAAGGGTCATGAGCCAAGGAGCAGACTGTGTGGCTGTGAGCAAGGCCTCCCTGGGCCCCGAGGCTGCACCTGGAGAAGGCACACGGTGTCTGGGTGGGTCCTCTGAGGGAGCTCATGCCCTCTGGCCGCACCAGGGCCTGGCACCTAGCAGCTGCTCGGAGGGGTGCAGAGCCAGGCTGAAGGCCCCGCGGAGGATCCTGAGGCACAAAGGTGCTCAGCCTGAGCCCCCAGCTCTGCCTTCTTCACGGGGCTGGCTGTGCGCTGCCTCCTTCCCTCCTGCCCCAGAGCCTCCCCTGCTGGGGTGAGCCTCAGGGCCCCCAGCTTCACCTGGCCATCCTCCTGATACCCATCCTGGGCTGGGCCACTGGGGGGCTGCTGCCAGGAATGGCTTCTGGGAGATGGGCCCTGCACCTGAGGCTGCAGCTCTGACTGGATTGACAAAGCAGGGAACAGCACGTCAGGCAGTGGGAACAGCATACTGGTGCGGCCAGGAGGCAGGGACGGTCCCCACTGACCTCTGGAGGGGGCTTTACTCATGTTGCCCAAGGAGTGCCAGGGACTGAGGGTGTCAGGTGGGGATGAGGGTGAGAAGGTGGCTCTAACCAGCTCCTGGAACCCCCCAAACTCCTGGGGTTTGGCCCCCCGGGCTCTGCCCAGGCCCTGCGGGAGCCCTGCCCCCACCTCTCCACACTACCCGCCCTCCCTGGGGTCTCAGATGGAAGAGGTGGGCTGGGGTGGTGCAGGGCAGATTCTGCAGGCCCCGTGCCTCTGCTGGGCCCTTCTGGGGCCTTGCAGTGGTCCTGGCTCACCAGGTGGAATCCCTGAGTTGGCTGAGGCACCGGCTGCTGGTGGCCCTGTCTCTGCCTGTTCCCCAGATAGGACCCAAGTCCAGACAGCCAAGTCTGATACTGAGTAGGACTCCACCGCTGAGGGGCCTGACGTGGCCTAGAGCCGGCCAGGGTGGGTCAGTGCACCCCAGTGCTCCCTCCCCAACCCATCCGCCACCCAGCAGGCCCTGACCAGGAAAGGGGGTGCAAATTGCACTCCCTGACTTCCTGGCTAGATGACCTTGTCACGTGTCAGGTGGGGTCTCGGCTGCTCCCCGGCCCACTGCTTGCTGGCTGTTTGTGAGGGGCTGGAAACAGACAGGGCGGGGCTGTGGGAGGGGCCTGCTGGTGGGCCAAGGGGGTTTTGTTGGCTTCCGCACGCCCTGCTCTGGACAGGGGGCACCAGGCACAGGCAAGGCTGTGCGCATCCCTCACCAAAGGTTAACCGAGCATCCACCACGCACCAGGCTCTGTGAGCACGACACGGGGTCTCTGGATGGGAAACGGTTACCCGGTCCCATGCCTGAACTGTGGCTACAACAGTCCCTGGGCTGAGTTGAAAACCTGCCAGGCATCCTGGCCAAAGGTCATCTCAGGCTGGCGGGTCAGCGACATGGGGTGGACGTGGATAGGCAGGGTGTACGGGTGTGTTTATAGTGACTAGAGTTTACAAGGGGGCTGGGTGGCAGGACTGCTGTGTACACACTGTAACTCCATGTGTCCAGTTTGTCCTGCTGATGCGTTCCACAGCTGTCACCAGAAAGCTATCTCCTGGGGCCAGCAGCATCCAGGAAGGGGGTACCTGGGGCTGCAGAGACAAGCTCGTCGGCAGGGCAGGGTGAGAGACCATGGGCGGAATGGCAGTGGCTGCCAGTGGGCTCGGGGCTGGCGCAGGCATCTCACGTCGCACCGTGATGCCTGCTGTGGCTCCAGCAGTTCCCAAGCCACCTGGTGACAGACTGTGGGTGGTGGCCAAAGTGGCACACGTCACCAAGCAAGGTCTCGAGCTTGCAGTGGCCCCACCCTCTGGGGCAGTGCTGTGCCCTTGCCGAGGATGGACAGGCTGACCAGGCCCCATGGTCCTGAAGGCAGGATGTCCCCAAGGCATGTGCCGCCCGCACGTCTGGAGGCCCTGGGTCCTGCCAGGGCCGAAGTCCCACAAAAGGTCTCCTGTGCCCGTATGGCCACTGTGGGGGGCAGCAGGCCACAGGGTCGGCGTTCGCAAAGTAGCGAGGCGCTCCCCCACCTCTGCCCGCTGGGCCACTGAGGCAGGGCTGTGGACGGCTTCTGCGGGCTCCATCTCTTCCTCGAGCCTCAGCTCAGCGCTTTCATGTCTTCCCCAGAATAGAAGATCTGCAGATTTAAGCGTGTTGGGAGCGGTGAGAGCCTGGAGCTCCCCACCCCAGTTAGACTACTCTCCAGCACAGTCACTTTCTCAGTGCGCTGAGGAGAGCCGGCTTCTTGCCCCAGAGGGGTGTTCTGCAAATCCCCGTGTCTCAGCCCTGGAGGTCCATTGCCACGGATCATTTCCGACCGCCACTCGGATGTGTTAACACACCGAGCAAGAAGGAGGTGGGGTGTGTGTCCCACTGTCTGGCATAAAAATATAGACTGGGAGTCCCTGTCCCTGGGACATGCATCTTGACTGCCCACAGAGGCAGCCACCAGCCATGGGGGAGTCACAGGCTCAGCCTCCTCTCTTCATCCCTATGACCGTGGCTTGATCCCCACTGTGGGCTGCTCAGGCTCCCAGGAGGCTGGTGACCCGGGTAACTCTGAAGCCCCTCGGCCCTGCCCTAGTCCCAAGCAGCCCCCAGGTCCCATCTCGGCGTGAAGACTCACCTTAGAGCTTTCCATCTCTCTTTTTCTGTTTGGTTCTCTGGGCTCTCACTTTCATAAGAAGCCAAATAAAGACCTAGACAGAAAATGAAGTGAAATTTCACAATTATGGTTGATGATAATAACCTGTTCTACACCCAGATGATAATAACCTGTTCTACACCTGGTATATTTCCGTGGGTCTCTTTCTGGGTTCTCTATTCTGTCCCATTGATCCATGTGTCCATCCCTCCCCTAATACTGTGCTGTCTTAATGACTGTAGCTCTATAATATTTGCGTGAGGGCTTTTGCTTTTGTGTGAAACTCACTTCAAATGATGTGTAAATACATGAGTCTTCATTTCTCTAGAATAACTAACTGCCCAAGAATGCAATGGCTGGGTCATATCATAGTGGCATATTTGGAAGAAGAAACTCTTTAGCCCTATATTCTGAGAATTATCTCTTCCTTTTCCCTGCTAAAAGTTGTATAGGTTTACATTTTACATTTTAGTCTGTGATCCATGCTGAGCTAATTATTTGTATACGGTGTGAGGCTTGGGCTGGGGTTCATGTTTTGGTCTGTGGAAGTCCGGATGCTCCGGCACTGTTTGTTGGAGGGCTGGCTTTCCTCCATTGAGTTTTTTTTGTTTTGTTTTGTTTTTGTCAAAAATCACCTGGTATATTTGTGTGGGTCTCTTTCTGGGTTCTCTATTCTGTCCCATTGATCCATGCGTCCATCCCTCCCCTAATACTGTGCTGTCTTAATGACTGTAGCTCTATCATATCAGCCTTAACATCAAGCAGACTCGTTCCTCCCATGAATCCTTTTCAAGATTGTTTTAGCAATTCTAGTTCCTTTGACTTCCCATACAAATTTTAGGAGAATCTCGTCTCTATCTTACAAAGAGTGTTGCTGAGATTTGGGTAGGAATTGCATTAAACCTGTACTTAAATTCTGGGAGGAGAATTAATACCTTTGCTATGCAGTCTTTGCGTTCGTGAACATCCTATGTCTCCACTTATCTACATCTTCCTTGATTTCTTTCATCAGCATTAACTTTTTTTTTTTTTTTTTTTTTTTTTTTTTGAGACAGAGTCTCGCTCTGTCGCCCAGGCTGGAGAGCAGTGGTGCAATCTCGGCTCACTGCAAGCTCCGCCTCCCAGGTTCACACCATTCTCCTGCCTCAGCCTCCCGAATAGCTGGGACTACAGGCACCCGCCACCACGCCCGGCTAATTTTTTGTATTTTTAGTAGAGACGGGGTTTCACCATGTTAGTCAGGATGGTCTCGGTCTCCTGACCTTGTGATCCACCCGCCTCGGCCTCCCAGAGTGCTGGGATTACAGGCATGAGCCACCGCATCTGGCCCATCAGCGTTAACTTTTAGCACACATGTCCTGTGCATGTTCTGTTAGATTTCCACCTACATATTTCATGTGAGTGACTATAAATGGTGTTATAATTGTAGTTTCAGCGTGCACATGTTTATTGCTCATACGTAGAAACACGGCTGATTTTTGCATGTGTGTCTTGTATCCTGCAACCTTGCTGAACTCCCTTATTAGTTCTAGGGGTTTTTTGTAGATTCCTTGGGATTTTTTTCCCTCATCATCTGCAAATAGGGACAGTGTTAATTTTTCTTTCTGATTTGTGTGTTATTTCCTGTTCTTGCCTTATTGCACCAACTAGATCTTCCATTACTATGATGACTGAGAGTGGGGAAGAGTGAACATCTTTCCTTGTTACTGGTCTTAGGAGGAAAGCATTAAATCTTCCACTGTTAAATATAATGTTTGCAGAAGTGTTTCTGTAGATGCAACTTGTCATGCTGATAAATTCCCTTCTATTACTAGTTTCTGAGAGTTTTTACCATAAATGCATGTAGAAATTTGTCAAATGCCTTTTCTGCATTGATTAATATAATCATGTGTCTTTTCTTCTTTAGCTGTTTAGTATAGTGAATTACACTGATTGAATTTCAAATATTGAACAGCTTTGCATCCTTGGAATGAACCCACTTGGTCATGATGTATAATTATTTTTACACATTGCTGAACTCTATTTGCTTATTTTGTTAAGGATTCTTGTGTCTATATTCATGAGGGATATTGGCCTATATTTTCTTTTTTTGGACTGTCTTTGGTTTTAGTATCAGGGTAATACTGGTGCCAGGGTTTGAATGTTTGTGCCCTGAAAAATTCATGTTGAAACATAATCCCTAATGCAACAGTGTTAACTAACAGGTGGGGTCTGTAGGAGGCGATTAGGCCATGAGGTTCTACCCTTGTGGATGGGATTAGTGCCCTTATAAAAGGGCTGGAGGGAGCCAGTCTGGCCCCTTTTTGCCCATCTGCCATATGAGGACACAGCATTTGCCCCTTCTGCCATGTGAAGACACAGCAAGAAGGCTCCACCTTGGAAGCAGAGAGCAGCCCTCACCAGACATAGCATCTGCCTTGATCTTGGATTTCCAGCCTCTGAAACTGTAGAATATATATATATATATATTTAACTCAGTGGTAAGTAAATGTCTGTTGTTTGTGAATTACCCAGTCGAAGGTATTTTGTTATGGCAGCTCAAACTGACTAAGACAACTGGCGTCATAAAATGAATCAGGAGGCTCCCTCCTCTGCCACTTTCTGGAAGAGATTGTGGAGAATTGGTGTTAATTCTTTAAGCATTTGGTAGAAGTCTCCAGTGTAACCATTTGAGCCTGTAGACTTCATTTTTGGGAGTTTTAAAATTATAAATTCAATTTATTTAATAGTTACAAGGCTATTCAAATTATCTATTTTATGTCAAGTTGTAGTAATTGGTGTTTTTTAAGGAATTAGTCCATTTCATTTAAATTGTTAAATTCATGTGTGTGGCGTTGTTTGTTGTATTCCCTTATTATCTTTTCAATGTCTGTAGTCGTTAGTGATACCCTGTTTTAGTCCTGGTACAGCAGTCCCCTATTATCTGTGGGGGATACATTCTAAGGCCCCTGGTGGCTGCCTGAAACTGCAGATAGTACAGACTCCTATATATACTTGCCTTGGATCCCTTTTCAATCTTAACTAAGCACTCATCAGGCACTTTTGCAGTTTGAGATGCAATGGCAAAACTAGCAAGAATTTATTTTTCTTTCTTCAGAATTTCATGGATAAGTTTGTTCTTACTGTAGATCTTAGTAATCTCAGCATACAATTTTTTCCCTTAATTTGAGAACTTTCACCTCATCATTTAACGGAAGCACTTTACAGCTTCTCTTTGCCATATCTGAATTGCCTGCATCACTACTCAGGTACTTTGCCAGGCGCGGTGGCTCACGCCTGTAATCCCAGCACTTTGGGAGGCTGAGGCTGGTGGATCACTTGAGGTCAGGAGTTCGAGACCAGCCTGGTCAACATGGTGAAACCCCGTCTCTACTAAAAATACAAAAATTAGCTGGGCATGGTGGCTCACGCCTGTAATCCCAGTTACTTGGGTGGCTGAGGGAGGAGAATCGCTTGAACCCAGGAGGCAGAGGCTGCAGTGAGCCGAGATTGCACCACTGCATTCCAGCCTGAGTGACAGAGCAAGACTCTGTCTCAAAAAAAAAAAAGGAAATAAGGGTTACCTGAACACAAGCACAGTGACACTGACAGTTGATCTGATAACTGAGATGGCTACTAAGTGACTAACGGGCAGCATAAATACAGCACAAATGCTGGCCAAAGGGATGAATCATGTCCCAGGAGGAACACAGTGGGATGATGTGTGTTTCATCACGCTACTCAGAATGGTGCACAATTCAAAACTTATGAATTGCTTATTTCCGGAATTTTCCATTTAGTGTGTTCAGACCATGGTTGACCGAGGGTAACTACAGACAAGGGGGGACTACTGTATTAGTAATTTGTGTCTTTTCCTTTTCTTTGTCAAGAGGTTCTTTGCTAGATGGCGACAATTTTATTGTTCTTTTCAAAGAACCAGCCCTTGATTAACTTTGTTTTTCTGCTTACGGGTTCATTGATTTCTGCTCTTATTTCCTTCTTTCTGCTGGCTTTGAGTTTATTTTGCTCCTCTTTTTCTAGATTCTTGATGTAGGAACTTAGATTATTGATTTGAAACTTTCCCTTTTTTCTAATGTATGCATTTGCTGCTATAAAATTTCCTCTCAGTCCTGCTTTAGCTGTCCTACAAATTTGATTGTATTTTCAGTCAGTTCAATTTTTTTTTTAATTTCTCATGAGCCTCTTTGACCCATGGATTATTTACAAGTGTGTCATTTAATTTCTAAATGTTTGAAGAGTTTCTGTTGTCTGATGCTACTGATTATAATTTAATCCCACTGTGGTTGAAGAACACAGTGTGTTATGATTTCAATTACTTTAAATTTGTTTCAGCTTGTTTTAAGGCTCAGGATATGGTATATCTTGGTCTATATTCTGGGGGCAATTTTTAAAAATGTGTGTTCTACTGCACTTGTATGGAGTGTTCTGTAAATGTTGATTAGATCCTGTTGTTTGATGATATTGAGTTCTTTTTCTTTGCCGATTTTCTGTCTAGTTGTTCTATCAATTGTTCAGAGAAGGGTGTTGACATCTTCAATTGTAATTGTAGATTAGTTATTTCGCCTTTCAGTTTGATCAGCTTTTGCTTAATGAATTTTGCAGCTCTAATGTTTGGTGGATACATAGTTAGGATTGCTATATCTTGGGGGACTGACCCTATTATTAATATATAATGTCCTTCTTTGTTTCTGGTAATTTTCTTTCTTCTAAGGTGTACTTTATCTGAAATTAATATTGCTACTCTTGCTTTCCTCTAATTAATATTAGCATGCTATATCTTTTCTTCTTTTTTTACTTATCAAAATGTCTCTATCATTATATTGAAGTGAGTTTGTTGTAGATAGCATATAGTTGGATCATTTTAAAAAATTGACTTTGTCAATTTCTTTTACTTGGTGTATTTAGACCATTTACATTTAATGTAATTATTAATCTGTTAGGACTTAAGTCTGCCTTTTTGTATATATTTTTTTGTTTTCTTTTTGTTCTGTGTCTTGTTCTCTGTTTTATTTTTCTTGTCTTCCTGTGGTTTACCTGAACAGCTTTTAGAATTCTATTTTTATTTATCTATAGTTAATTCCTGAAGGATGTTTTCACTGTATATAGGATTCTGGCTTGACAGTTCTTTCTTTTGGCAGTTGAAAAATGTGCCACTGTCTTCTGGCCTCTTGGTTTCCAATGAGAAATTCAACATGATTCAAAGTGTTTTTCCCCTATGGGGAAAGTGTCATTTCTCTCTCAGTGCTTTTAATATTAAAAAAAAATATTTATTTTTTAATTATTTTTTTTCTTTGAGATAGAGTCTTGCTCTGTCACCCAGGCTGGAGTGCAGTGGCACGATCTTGGCTCACTGCAATCTTTGCCTTCCAGGTTAAAGCAATTCTTGTGCCTCAGCCACCCAAGTAGCTGGGATTATAGGCATGTGCCACCACAGCTGGCTAAATTTTGTATTTGTAGTAGAGACGAGGTTTCGCCATGTTGGTCAGGCTGGTTGGTCAGGCTGGTCTCGAATTCCTGGCCTCAACCAATCCACCTGCCTCGGCCTCCCAAAGTGCTGAGATTACAGGTGTGAGCCACTGCGCTTGGCCTCAAGATTTGTTTCTTTTTCTTCCGTTTTCAGAAGTTTGACTACAATGGGCCTTGGTAGGGGTTTCTTTAGTTTTTCCTTTTGGGGATCATTCAGCTTCTTGAATCTGTAGGTTTATGTTTTTTCCAACTCTGGGAACTTTCTAGCCATTATTTCTTTGAGTACTTTTTCAGCCCTGCCCTCTTTTTCCTCTCCTCCACAGACTGTGATGACATGAGTGTGGGATCTTTGGTTATAATCCCACAGGTCCCTGAAAATATGTTTCAGTCTATTTTCTTTCTTTCTTTTTTTTTTTTTTTTTTTGAGACAGAGTCTCACTCCTCGCCCAGGCTGGAGTGCAGTGGCGTGATCTCGGCTCACTGTAACCTCCACCTCCTGGGTTCAAGTGATTCTCCTCCCTCAGCCTCCCGAGTAGCTGGGACTACAGGTGCCCGACACCATGCCTGGCTAATTTTTTGTATTTTTAGTAGAGATGGGGTTTCACCGTGTTAGCCAGGATGGTCTCGATCTCCTGACCGCATGATCTGCCCACCTTGGCCTCCCAAAGTGCTGGGATTACAGGCGTGAGCCAACGCGCCCGGCCGTTTCAGTCTATTTTCTCCCTGTTGTTCAGATTGTACAATTTGTATTGTTCTATCTTCCAGTTCATAGATTTTTTCCTCTGCCTTCTTTATTCTGCTGTTAAGCCCATTCACTCAGTTTTCCATTTCAGTTATTGTATTTTTCAGTTCTAAAACTCCCATTGGCTCTTCCTTATATCTTCCATTTCTTTGCTGAGACTTTCTATATTTTCATTTGCTTCAAGGAGATTCAAGGCTGACTAATTGCCAGGTGGGCCCTTCCAGGGAAGCCTGGAGCTGAAGTCAGGGCCAGGTTTTTGTCAGGGGCTGTAACTGACCCAGCTGGGGCTCAATACATCCTAGGTCTCTTACCTTACTTTCCTCCACTCTTTTGGGGTTGTGGGAGGGACAGAAGGAAGAGACAGTAAAAATGGAAGATGCCCCTCTCTAACGGGGCTCCAGGAGGGCAACGGTTTTGTCTGTGTTAACTGCCAGATTGTTGCCTGGCACACAGCAGTCTCTGAAGACATATGGTTGACTAAAGGAGTAAATAAAATGCCCCCCTCTTTTCTCCTTCTCTGCCCTGAGACTCCTCTATGCCTCTCCTCATGTGTCTTTGACTCATCTTTATGCCCAAGTCCCATGAAGAGGTCACTGGCTAATGACAACAATCATAATAATTAGGGTAGTAGGGCCGGGTGCGGTGGCTCACGCCTGTAATCCCAGCACTTTGGGAGGCTGAGGTGGGCAGATCATGAGGTCAGGAGATCGAGACCATCCTGGCTAACATGGTGAAACCCCGTCTCTACTAAAGATACAAAAAAAATTAGCCGGGTGTGGTGGCAGGCGCCTGTAGTCCCAGCTACTCGGGAGGCTGAGGCAGGAGAATGGCGTGAACCCGGGAGGCGGAGCTTGCAGCGAGCTAAGATTGAGCCACTGCACTCCAGCCTGGGAGACAGAGCGAGACTCTGCCTCAAAAAAAAAAAAATAATAATAATAATTAGGGTAGTAGGTTGAATAATGGTCCCAGAGGTATCCAGGTTCTAATCCCAGGACCTTTGAATGTTACCTTCTATGGCAAAAAGGAACCTTACAGACATGATTAAATGAAGGATCTGGAGATGCGGAGAATATCTTGGATTATATGTGGGGCCCTAAATGCAATCACAGGTGTCCTTATAAGAGGATGGCAAAGGGAGATTTGACTAAGGTGGAGAGAAGATGATGTGATGATGGAAGCAGAGATCGGAGTGATGCACTTTGAAGATGAAGGAAGGGGCCACAGCCAAGGAATACAGGTGGCCATTAGAAGTTGAAAAAGGCCAGGAAATAGATTCTCCTCTCAGGGCCTCCAGAAGAAACCAGCCCTGCTGACACCTTGATTTTAGCCCAGAGAAACTAATTTCAGCCCTCTGATCTCCGGAAGTGTATAAGGATAAATTTGTATTGTTTTGAGCCACCAAGTTTGTGGTGATTTCTGACAGCACCAAAAGGAAACTAACGCACTAGCGTGGATTGAGTGTAATTGTGTGGGCTTTGCCTAGGCAACTCCAGGCATTCTCACCGTGGCCCTGGGGAGCAGGTTCTCGCATCACCCCACTTTCCAGATACTGCAGGAGAGCCTTAGAGACGACGAGCCTGCTCATCGCACAGCTCGCTGGGGTGGGAGCAGCTCAGACAGGTTTATTCACCAGCTGCTGAGCTTCTTAGTGGCAATGGGGGGAGGTGGCTACAGATATGGGTGAAACCCCCTCCAAAAAGTTCCCAGCTTCAAAATATAAACAGTAAAATGGCAAAGTTGAAAGTATTCAAAAGCAAAATCATTAAAAGATCCTTCTCCCCTATTTTTTTTTTTTTTTTGCAGAAAGTGAAAATGCCCGCTGAGCCTAACTGTGGGTCCCTCTGTGACATGCTTGCTGTGATGAGGAGCCAGGTCTTCTGCATCCTGAGCAGGCCCTCTCAGGGTGATGTCGCTGGCCGCGGGGCCGTTCCACCCCAGCTCAAGCCCACAGGGCCACCTGCTTCTCTGCCACTTCTGCTTCCTGAAAGTGGGGCCCTGGGACCTGCCCCCTTAGCACGCTTGCAAGCAAACTTACATCTGACAAATGATCATATGGAAATGCTTATTTAGTGGAGAGGACAGAAATGAATGGCACTCTCAGCAAAGAGGCCTCACCTCGCGCCTGTGTGTTACACCTGCACACACGTACATGCCTACGCAGTCAGTGCCAGGCTTGGTACTCCCCATGTAAGCTCTGGGAGGGTGATTCTTTTTTTTTTTTTTTTTTTTTTTGAGACGGAGTCTCGCTCTGTCACCCAGGATGGAGTGCAGTGGCGCAATCTCAGCTTACTGCAACCTCTGCCTCCGGGGTTCAAGCGATTCTCCTGCCTCAGCCTCCTGAGTAGCTGGGATTACAGGCAGGCACCACAACGCCTGGCTAATTTTTGTATTTTTAGTAGAGACGGGGTTTCACCATGTTGGTTAGGTTGGTCTCGAACTCTTGACCTTCTGATCTGCGTGCCTCTGCCTCCCAAAGTGCTGGGATTATAGGCATGAGCCATTGTGCCTGGCCGAGGGTGATTCTTATCATCACCCCCACTTTGCTGAGGAAAGTGAGTCAGACAGGTAGATGGTTCTGATTTAGAATTCCGAAGGTGTCCAAACTGTGTCCGGGGAGGAGCCTGGCCCCGGGGGTCCTTGAGGTCCCAGCTTGGACCTCCTCAGGCCCATCCTGTGCTCCTGGAGTGGCAACGGGCCAGCCAGGGGGATGGAGCCCTCCTGGTTCCCTCCCGGAGCCAGCCCAGGTGGGCAGGGAGCATCCCTAACCTACTCAGAGCAGGGGTCCTGAATGGCGGCTGAGAGGCTACCCCAGGGTCCCGTGGCCCCGTAGGCGGGAGGGCTGCAGGGCTACCTTACCATCCTCACTGAAGATGGGGGCGGTGTACAGGTAGTGGGTGATGCTGGGGTCTTGCTCGAAGGGACACTCCACTTGTTTCCAGGTGATGAACTCCCCCACCTGCTTGGCCAGCTCCAGGAATTTCTGTCAGGGTCACAGAGACACAGAATGGGGGCACTCCAGTGCCTGGAGGTCCCCATGAGGGGGATGGGCTGGTCCTGGCAGAGACTCTCTCAACACCCAGTGACTTTTAGGGCTCTGAGGAGGAGCAGGGGGCAATAAATGAGGGCGAGAGCAGTCCCGGCCTGCAGCCTGTGTGCAGCAAGACTGGGCATGGTTTTATGTCATTGTATTTACTTTCTTGTTATCCTCTATGTATGGCAAGTGATACATGTTTGTTGATTTACATAATTATGCAAATATATTTAAATAAGTATATTTAGGGAAGACTTAAGTAATTCATTTAAGTATGATTTTATTTAAGTAAAATGTAAACACATGTATTTAATTTTTAAAAAGGACGCCAACTTTAAGAAGGGCTTTAAATAAAGAGCAGTGCGCAGTTGTGAATGGCAGGGACCCCTGCTCCACGACACCCCCTGATCTGCCCGGGAAGCCAGGTCCAGTCCCTTCTGCTTGCTCCCCAAAGCTGGGACCACACAAGCACCTTGCAGTCTTACCTGTCCCTGACCTCAGCTCTGAGGATCAATTCAGGAAGGGCTAAGGCAGGGGTTCCCATGCCTGGCTCTGGGCTGGTGTCACCTGTCGAGGAGGATCCCAGTTCCCTGGGCCCCTGCAGTGTCTTGCCTAAGCCCAATCTTGACCACATCGCCTCCAGCCTGGGCTAACCTAAGGGGTGAGGCAGCCTGGGACCCTCTAACCAGGCCTGTGGGCAGCATGTGATGGTCTGCTGGGGTGTCTGTGAGGAGGGCAGCTCCAGGCCCAAGGGTGTGGCCATGTGTTGTGGTTCCCAGCTGCAGGGGACACTCACAGCCCATGGAGGGCCATGCTGCACCTCTACCTCCAACCCCTCTCTGGGCTACAGTTGAAGCCCCATCTTACACAGGGAGACTGAGGCTCAGACAGAGCAGTGACTGGTGACTGACCCAGGACTTACCCATCCTTGGAGTTGGAGACTGGGTGGGGCCACACACCCACTGTGTCACCCACTGCTAAGGCCAACGCTAGGGTGGGGCTGGCTCTCAGTGGGAGATGATCTCCCTCCTTCCTACAGACTGGGGGTTCAGCTGCTGCATGGCATGCTCTGTCTGACTCAGGGTCTGCCTAGCTCACCAGCTATGCCGAGACACGTGTACTGGGTGGGCCCTTTTGGAGGTCAGGATACGGAGCGGGTCAGCCTGGCCTTTCTTCTCAGGAGCGCAGGGACTCGGGTGCAGTGACTGAGGATGGACGGAGGGATCGAGGATGGACACAGGGATCGAGGATGGACAGAGGGACCGAGGATGGATGGAGGGATTGAGGATGGATGGAGGGATCCAGGATGGATGGATGGAGGATGGACGGAGGGACCGAGGAAGGACGGAGGGATCGAGGATGACGGAGGGACCAAGGATGGATGGATGGAGGATGGACGGAGGGACCAAGGATGGATGGATGGAGGATGGACGGAGGGACTGAGGATGGACAGAGGGATCGAGGATGGATGGAGGGATCGAGGATGGACATAGGGACCGAGGATGGATGGATGGAGGATGGACAGAGGGACCAAGGATGGACGGAGGGATCGAGGATGGATGGAGGGACCAAGGATGGATGGATGGAGGATGGACGGAGGGACCCACGATGGACGTAGGGACCGAGGATGGATGGATGGAGGATGGACGGAGGGACCGAGGATGGACGGAGGGATCGAGGATGGATGGAGGGACCAAGGATGGATGGATGGAGGATGGATGGAGGGACCAAGGATGGATGGATGGAGGATGGATGGAGGGACCGAGGATGGACGGAGGGACCGAGGATGGATGGATGGAGGATGGACGGAGGGACCGAGGATGGACGGAGGGATCGAGGATGGACGGAGGGATCGAGGATGGACGGAGGGACCGAGGATGGATGGATGGAGGATGGATGGAGGGACCGAGGATGGACGGAGGGACGGAGGGACCGAGGATGGACGGAGGGACCAAGGATGGATGGATGGATGGACAGAGGGACCGAGGATGGACGGAGGGACCGAGGATGGATGGAGGGATCCAGGAGGGACGGAGGGACCGAGGATGGACGGAGGGATCGAGGATGGATGGAGGGACTGAGGATGGATGGAGGAACTGAGGATGGACGGAGTGACCGAGGATGGATGGTGTGACCGAGGATGGACGGAGGAACCGAGGATGGATGGAGGGACCGAGGAGGAGGGACTGAGGATGGACGGAGGGACCGAGGATGGACTGAGGGACCGAGGATGGATGGATGGAGGATGGACGGAGGGACCGAGGATGGATGGAGGGACCGAGGATGGATGGATGGAGTATGGACGGAGGGACTGAGGATGGATGGAGGGACCGAGGATGGATGGATGGAGTATGGACGGAGGGACCGAGGATGGACGGAGGGATCGAGGATGGACGGAGGGATCGAGGATGGACGGAGGGATCGAGGATGGACGGAGGGACCGAGGATGGACGGAGGGACCGAGGATGGATGGAGGGATGCAGGATGGATGCAGGATGGATGCAGGATGCCCAGCCTGCTGTGCTTTGGGAGGGCTGCCAGGTGGGCTCTCTCTGCCTGGGAGGTCCAGGGGGTTCCTGGAGGAGGAGACACTTGAGCTGACAGCAGTGAGTGTCTACAGAGGGAGCAGAATTCTTTCTTTTCTGTTCACTCTGGCCTCAGCCTGATAGCTTCCTCCTGCTCCTCAGGGCTCCGCCTTTGGGCTGGTCCTGACCCCCAGGGCACAGCCCCTGTCACAGCGCCTTGTCGGTTGTCACTGTGGGCCCACGGAGCTGCCTTTCTCGCCAGCCTGGTGCCCCTCAAGGGCTCAGATGGACCCTGCTTCACCTGTGCTGGCCATGAGGCGCAGCCTGGATGGACATGACCCTCAGCTTCAGCATCTCCACTGCAGCAGATGTCAGGGTGGGAGGACCCTGATAACCTTGACGAGGTCGGCTGTGAACTGCTCATTCTGCCCCAGGGTCCCCCATGAGGCTGGGTGTGCAAGGGCCAGTGGTCCTTCCCTGGGAACTTTTCCCGGCCTGTCTACCTCAGTGGCGGTCCGCACGGAGGTCCTACCTCAAAGTTGATGTGTCCGTTGGGAAGGCGGTTGGCACAGCCCTCATTCAGGAAGTAGATGTCTTTGATGAGCAGGCTGAAGAAAGGAATGACTATCTGGAAGAAAGAGGGGGCAGGTCGGCCCCAGCCGGCCCTCCACACAGCGGGCTCCAGGACGGGGGGCAGCGTTGCCAGCAGATAGCCGCCCCAGGGACCTCAGACCCGACCCCAGGGTGCAGAGGGCAGGGGAGACTTCCTGGGCTAGCCAGGGCCTCGGGGCTTCACGGGTTACAAGGCGAATTCCTGTGCACCATGGAGGGCAATAAGGACCACAAAGAAAGGAGCAGGCACGCCTCACCCTGCAGAGTGCCATGGTGCCACCGCCCGTCCTGGGGCTGGGTAAGAGATGCACAGTCACGATGACCCTTGAATATTCCTTCCACTGCCTTCTGGGAGGGGCTGGTAGGTCCCCACTACCCCCATCCCCATCCAAAGGTCCACAGGCTCGTGTGCACCGGGAGGTGCAGTCCCTGCTGAACACACTGGTAAAGACACATGGAACAGATGTGCATCAACTGTTCTGAAATTTGGTGGCCTCCTTTTTTTTTTTTTTTTTTTTTGAGATGGAGTCTCACTCTGTCGCCCAGGCTGGAGTGCAATGGCGTGATCTCAGCTCACTGCAAGCTCTGCCTCCCGGGTTCTAAGTGAATCTCCTGCTTCAGCCTCCCGAGTAGCTGGAATTACAGGCCCCTGATGCCACACCCAGCTAGTTTTTGTATTTTTAGTAGAGATGGGGTTTCACCATATTGGCCAACCTGGTCCCGAACTCCTGACCTTGTGATCTGCTCGCCTTGGCCTCCCAAGGTGGCTCCGTTTAAAAAAAAAAAAAAAAATTTAACCATTTGTCCCCCTATGTCTTTCTTGATGCTAAAGATCTGATCCTGATGCACTCACTGTTAGACCAAAAGCATTCTTGCTCCACTGCCCGAAGGAAAAGAAAGGCTCATGGACCCAGCCTGTGAGGTGCTGTGGGCTGCGTGCAGGCCCCCACCAGACTCTTCATCCCTGACCTCACTGTAGTGGGAGACACAGTTGTAGGAGTAACCTACAAAATGAGGAGGCCTCATGTGGCAAGTCTTTGCTAATCCCAACTTCCCACTGCCGGCTGGGTTTAGCCTCCATCTGTGCTCCCACAGAGCCCGCTACTTATGCCTTTATCAAGCCTGACTGCCTCACTGCTGAGCTATACACAGGATGACTTTCCATCTTTACATGGTCCTGTGAAGCAGGGCTCTTATGACCCCATTTATACATGAGGAAGCTGAGGCCCAGAGAGGTTAAATACCTTGCACAAGCTCACACAGCAGTGAGCAGCGGAAGCAGGGCTGAGTCCCAGGTGGCTCTGCCCTAGTGCCCCGTCCTGCCTTTTCCTCACTGTGCCGGGATCAGTGGTAGGGGGGGATTGTGGGGGTGGTCTGTGTCTGTGCCCTCCCTCAGTGGCACTGAGTCCCCAGTCCTAGTGTGGGTTCTGGACAGCTGAACTGTGTTGGAATAGGGAGACGTGCCAAGACAGGGAGGGGGTTTAAGGAGTGTGGGACTCTGCACACAGAGGAGGCTCCTCTGGGGCCTGGTCTGGGCTTCCTGGAGGCAGGGGCATTGAGCTGGTCCTCGAGAGGTGGCGCGTCCCATACGCAAGCACTTCTCACCCCTTCTGTCACGACCACGCCACCCAAGGCCACCCCCCATGTCTGACCTGGTCTCCCTGCCCTCACAGCAGCCAAACAGGCCTTTGTATCTGCAAATCCATTGCCCTTGCTTCTGACGTGAGAAGTTTAATCAGAGCCCAGGTCAGCTTGGAGGTCACTCAGATAAGTGGGCCCTGTGACACAGACTGGGAGAGGGGCGGACAGGAGCCGCCCACAGACAGGAAGGAAGCGTAAAGTGCCATGACCACCGAGATCTCCCGGCCCCATCAACTCAGCTGGGGCGCCAGGAAGCTGTGAGCACGACTCTAAGTATCCCTTCCTCCTTCCTCCTTCCTTCCCTCCCTCTGTCCCTCCACCCCTCTCCACCCATAAAGCAGCTTTTGTGGGCCTAGCCCATGACCCATCTCTCTCTGGAAGTTAGAGGAGAATGTGGTTAAAGTCAACACACAGGTCTAAGCTGCCTGCCTACAGCACCAATGCACAGCCTCCCAGCACCCAGAGCTGGAAGGGGTTCAGAACACAGGCACCCATATCCCAGTCTGTCTACCTGCCCCACAGCCCCCGTGTCCCAGCAGAGATGAAAGAAGCAGTGCAGAGCGCCCAGGCCATGGCTGACGGCTCCCAGCCCAGCTCAGCACCAAGCTCCTGTACACCGACTCTGCATCCATCCTAGGCCTGTAGCCAGCGCTCTGCGATCGCCACACACACCCAGTGCCTGGGAACAGGAGTCAGCCTGGTGGTGTGCAGACCACGAGCTTCAGAGCCAGACAGGCTGGAGTGTGATCCTGGCTCTGCCACCTACCTGCAGTGTGACTGGACTAGTGAGGTCTCCCGCCGAGACTCAGTCTGCTGATCTGGGAATTGGCAATGCTGATGCCCCCAAAGAGTGTTTGTCAGAATTCAGTTGGGGTACGGAGGCCAAGTGGCTGGAATGAGGCAGGTGCTCAGTGACATGAGGTTCCTGCCCCTGCTGTCTGGCTTTCCGGGCTCTGGTTTCTGGCGGGCCGCCCACCTGCCCTGGGATTTGAGGTCTCGCATCCCTGGGTGCTGCTCCCCTCTGCAGCAGACCCCTGCCTGGGACCCAGAGTCACTGACACACTCACAGCCTGAACAGGAAAGGCCAGCTGGACAGGACAGAGCCATCCGTGTGGCTGGTGTCTGCCCCTTGGGTGGAGGGCCAAGAAGGCCTGGCAGATGGCACAATCGTGCACACCTCAGCTTGCTTCCCAAACCTGCCCACTGGCATTCCTCCAGTGCAATTCCAGGGGGACCTGAATTTCAACAACAACAGCGTGTTCTATTATCCCTCAAGCTGGAGACAGACATCCACGAACCACAGCAGGGACCTGATTACACTAACGTTCCTGCATGGCACAGGCCTTCAAAGGTTCAGCAAGTCTTGGAGTTTCCTCTCCATAGAGATGAACAACCCTAATCATCAGGATGGTGACAGGTTTCAAGCCAGAGGATCACTGCAATCCCAGAGCCTGTGCATGACTCTGTACCACAGGCCATGAGTAGAATTTGGAGGAGAAATAAAATCGCTCAGGTCAGCAAAGGCCCCACAAATGCAGGTATAGAAGAATACAGCCTGTGGCTGGGCACAGTGGCTCACGCGTGTAATCCTAGCACTTTGGAAGGCTGAGGCAAGCAAATCACCTGAGATCAGGAGTTTAAGACCATCCTGGCCAATATGGTGAAACTCCGCCTCTACTAAAAATACACACATTAGCTGGGCGTGGTGGCGGACACCTATAATCCCAGCTACTTGGGAGGCTGAGGCAGGAAAATCGCTTGAACCCAGGAGGTGGAGGTTGCAGTGAGCCAAGATTGCACCACTGCTCTCCAGCCTGGGTGACACAGAGAGACTCCATCAACAACAACAAAAAAAAAAAAAAAAAAAAAAAATTACGAGCTGTGAACAGGCAGTTTGGGTGAGGAAAAAGCTTGGTTCAGTGATTGCCAAAAATGTAAATGTGATCTGAGGCCACATAAATAAAAGTATTACGTTTAGAATCAGGGAGGTGGAAGATCCTGTGTACCTGGAACCTCAATTTTATCTGAAACAGAAGAGATTTTGACAAACGGAGCTGTTTAGGGACCAAAGGGCCCCAAGTGGGGAGGAGCCTGGAAGCTGTAGTGTGGCAGGGCAGGTCTGGGGCCGCTGACTCAGGAGGAGAGAGGAGGGGCCGTGGGGGCTCTGAAGAACTGGTGAGCAGAAGACGAAGTGGCCTCACTCGCGTGGCCCCCCAAGGAAGGATGAGCCCAGGCAGCCCGGCTTCAGGCCCTCATGAAGCACTTCCTGTCAGTCAGAGCTGTCTGAGCCTGGCTTCCCTCAGGTTTTGGGAGGTGGTGAGTTCCCCACACTGGAGGCATGCAAGCAAGGAGACCTGGCTGTCTATTACTGATGCTGCAGCGGGGCAGGAGCTGCAGCAGGTGTTACTCTGAGCCAGCACCCAGGTTCCCTGCTGCTGCCCCCCGGGGCCAACGTGGCCGCGACCTACCTTCTCTCGGCTGCTGTGGGCCGTCAGGGAGCGGTGGGCCGCCCCTCGCAGGGCTGTCCTGTAGTTGCAGAAATTCCCCGTTGGGTCCATCTGGTGCTGGATGGAGACAGGGAGGCATGTGGGCAGCTCTGTCCAGGGGATGGCCGGAGGCACCCGGCAGCCCAGCAGCCTCATTTACCTCGAGGATGAAAAACTTGGCCGTCTTCACTTTGGCCCAGGTCTTCTTCAGCCTGGAGACAGGGCTCATGTTCATGCCGGCTGGAAGAGGGAGGGAGGGTTGGAGAGGGCTGCTCCTGGGACAGGGGCGCCTCTGTGTAGCTGCAGCCCCTTGGCCTGCACCCTGACCAGGGCTTGGGTCTGCAGGGCTCGGCCTGTCACATGGTGGGTGGGTGAGGGATGCTGGTGGACATCATGGTCAGGTGGGCCTGCTGCCACCATGCTGGTCCCATTCTGTACCGAGCACCTGCACTGGGCCTCGTTCTCTCTGGGTCTGCGGACATCCCACCAAGCCCTCACTAAACATCCCGAGGGGGCTGGGCTTGCCTCAAAAGGCACGGCTCCCCAGGACCTCTGATGTGGGGACATGGGGCTGCCCAAGCCTTCAGACAGCCTGGCCCATGCCCCTCCGCTGCTCAGAGGCGGGCCCTGGCTTGCACTCTGCCTGCCTGGCTGCACCCACTCCGACCTCTGGGGGGGCCCGTGCACTGGGGACTGCTGGCCCGGACCAGCCCACTCACAGATGATGGCCATGAGGGAGTTGAAGTTGCCGATGTTGAAGCACTCGCGGGCCACGTCGATGAAGAACTCGATCACCTGGGCCCTCTGCTTCTTCTTGGCTGGCTGCGGACAGGGCAGCAGAGCCTCAGGGTGACACGCCTCCACCCCGCCCTGACCAGACCCGCTCCCCTCACCTGGCCCTCTTCGCCTTCTCTGAACCCACTGCTCAGCTGAGGCGCTTGAGGCTCAGGGTAAACAGGGTCTCAGAGCGCTTCATGGGCCGAGCCAGCAGAGCCCAATGCCAGAGGGGGCTAGGTGGGCCCGGTGGGGGCACGGGCACCCCCTGTAGCCCTGGAGCTGCTGAGAGGCACCTTCAGGAGATGCTCCATGGCTCCCCTCCAGCGCCCTCCTCCCTCTCCTCAGCTCCCACCCCACTCCTTCCCTGAATTAGAGAGCCCCACCCACTTCCCCCCAGCCCTGGGCTTTCTCCTCTCACTGGGGTACAAGCTGGCCCTGAGGCCTGTCCCTCGAGCAGCCCCTCTGCTCTCTCCATCTAACAACTGCGTGACTGGTAAACCCTTGTTTGTGGCCAGGCGCTCGGGACTTCAGACCCCCGTGATGCACAGAACCACACCGTGTCCTTCCCCGGCCATCCTGGGCCGCAGCTGGCACCCTGAGGGGTTCAGGCCAGGCTCCGCCCAGGCTCCGCCCTCTCACCTGCAGCCAGCGGTGTGAGGGTAGGAAGTGGGCTGGGCCGGTGGGGCCTGCGTTGCCTTCTTTCCACACAGGTAGGTGTTGCTTGCAGCAAGGGTCTTTACTGCCACCAAGAAGTGGGGTGTTGTGCTCTGAGATGTGTCACCAAACCCCCTTCCAGGGGCTGTCTTGGCCACAGAGAGCTGCCCACCCAAGGCTGGCCCTGTCCTTTGAAGGGCGGCCTGCCCTGTGATGGGGGCTGAGCCACGTGAGGGATAGAGGCCAACTCCTGTGTCCGTCGCCACGTCACGTGGGGCTGCCTCCTCTCTACTCTTCTCCGCAGGTGTGGACCCCTCATGAACATGTGCCCCATACTCAGTCTCAGCACCTGCTGCGGAGAGCCCAGCCTGGCCCGGCACTGCCTCCAGCCTGGCCCTGGGATGAGCAGCCCCCTGGGCTTCATCTTAAGGTGAGAGAGTGGGTTCAGAGGAGGGTCCCTCTGCTGCAAGGAGGAGGACGGGTGGGTGTGGCCAGGCGGGACTGCGACTCAGTGACAAGCACGTCTGGCGCCACGCTGCTGAGTCTCGGTGCTTTCCAGGAGCAGCTAGAACCATGGGCTTTTATGTGCATCTCCCAAGGCTTAAAGGTCGGATCTCGCCCACCTCTAGGTCCCGAACCAGCCAAACGAGGCCAGTTGCAGGCCAGGCTGCCCCAGGCAGGCCGGCACAGATGAACAGAGCAGAGCCACTGGGGCTGGGAGTGACAGCCTCTCACTCCTTCAGCAAACCCTCTCCAGCGCCCTCTGTGCCTGGCCGGCCAGTGGATCTGGCCTGGGTTCTACTTGGAGGGAAATGTCACTGCAGGGAAGCTGGTGTCACCTGGAGTCCCGGAGGGATGCCCAGCCTGGCCTTGGACTTGGAAATGAACAGGACTCAAGGTGTCCTTCCGGTTCCCTCCCCCGTGGGCTGCCCCCGACTCCGGCCGCCTGCCACCCTGGCTGTCTACTCACCATGCAGATCTCAGTTGCCACCAGGTAGCACAGCCTGTTGAACCATTTCACGTAAGCCTCCAGGTTGCTGGTCTTGTCACTGAAGCAGGGCTAGAAAAAACACACCACACAGGACCACATTCTGAGCCTTTTTGTCTATTACCTTTTAGAACATGAAGTCAGTTCATGATCCTTACGACTGGGAAATGTCAAAACCCCCAAACCATCCAGAAATACCAACGATATGGTATGTACCCTTTTAGTCCTTTTAAAAATACATTTTAAAATGTAACTTCACACACACACACACACACACACACACACACACACGAACCTCATTATTCCTGGATCCTGATTTGCAAATTTGCCTACTCTCTAAAATGCATTTGTAATCTCAAAGACTTGTGTCACTTTTGTGGTCACCTGTACACATGCACAAGGTGGCAAAAATATTGAAGTCATGAGCGTCCGTGAGCGTCTCCAGAGGAGGCTAAGCAATGCTCTGTCCTCCTGCATCACACGCTCAGACTTGGCCTACTGAGCATCACGCCCTTTGCATTTTTGTGCTTTTTGCTGATAATTTCATTGTTGAGAAAGGCCCACAAGCATGGTGCTGAAGTGCCATCTAGTGTTCCCACGCGCACAAAGGCCGCTCTGTGCCTCACAGGGAAAATGTGTGTAACGTCAGCGTTCAGCTGTGAGTAACAGCACTGTTGGCCATGAGATCAATATTAATCAATAATTTATATGAAGTAATGTCTTTAAATATAAGCACACAGAAAACAAGGTGATATATTGATCCGCTGGCGAAAGCATTGTGACGAGAGGCTCACAGGAACCGCACCTTGCATTTCCCCTGGGGGTAACGGTTCTGCGCTCACTCACTCATTCGGTGCTTCGGACTTTATAGGGCACAGCTGCTGGGAGTAACAGGCACCAGCTGTGTGTATGCATACATCTATCATAGCCACATATATTCCCATGCTTTGCTATGCGAACCTTTCCCTGTGCCATAACATAGCCTTTGGAAACAAAATTTTTAAATGGATATAGAACTTTCCACTGTATAACATACCACCATTTAAAAGATGAAACTTATCACAAATGTGTTTGTTAGAACTGCCAGGGTAGGGCCGAGCGTGGTGCTCACGCCTGTAATCCCAACACTTTGAGAGGCCAAGGCGGGCGGATCACCTGAGGTCAGGAGTTCAGGAACAGCCTGTTCAACATGATGAAACCCCGTCTCTACTAAATACACAAAAATTAGCTGGGCGTGGTGGCGGGTGCCTGTAATCCCAGCTACTCAGGAGGCTGAGGCAGGAGAATCGCTTGAACCCGGGAGGCAGAGGTTGCAGTGAGCCGAGATTGTGCCACTGCACTCCAGCCTGGGCAACAAAAGTGAAACTTCATCTAAAAAAAAACAAAAAAAAAAACTAAAACTAAAACAAAAAAAAATCCCCAAAAAACTGCCAGGGTAACTTTCAATAAATAGAAGGGAAGATGGAATGGGGGACCTATTTATTCAAAAGAAGCAAAGGAAGGAGGAAAAAGAAACAGATAAGGAAGATAACTCTACAGTACAATGGAAGATAGCAAGAACAAATTCTATGGATTAGTGACGACAACATTGTAATTAAATATTGCAGCTGCTTGCCACTTTCAAGAGATACACTCCAAACACAAGGATATAAGTAAAAAAAATATATATCTGATAAATATTACATAACTATATTAACATCGAACAAAATAGACTTTAAGGCAACAAAAAAGACCCTAAGGCAAAAAGCTTTAGGAGAAATTAGAGAGTAACTGCATAATGATAAAAGGGTCAGCTCATCGGGATATGTCACAAGTCTAAACTTGATTGCAGCTAGTAGCATAGGTTCAATATATGGAGGCAAAAATAATCAGAAAGGTGAAGTTCTTTATAAGGAGAAGTTGAGTCCTACAGTCACATGGAAGATTTTAACACACATGACAGTAACTAATAGGTTAGGGAGATTGAAAAAGAAAAACAGAACGAAACCCAGGATGAATATGAATCTGGACAACACAATTTGAAGTAATAAATAAATATGGAAACTTGAACTTAATTACTTGAGAATATGCATTCTTTTCAAATGTTCAGAAACTTAAAATTTTTTTAAAATAATCTATATTTCAAAGATGAAATCATAATGGAATTAGAATGATAATGAAAATGTTAAAAAATAAAACTTGGAGGCTGTAAATAAAAATTTATGTAAAGAGAAATCACCTTTCATGCTTTTATTAGAAAAGAAGGATAAAAACAAGCTGAACATCCAACATAAGAAACTAGAAAAAGAATAACACTATAAATCCAAAGGAAGTAGATAGAAAGAAATAATAAAGAGTAGAGAAGAAAGAAATGAAATGGTAAAAAAACTACAATCTACAGAATCAACAAAGTCAAAAGATCTTTATTTGAAAACATTAATAAAATTGATGGACCTTGGATAAGATTGATAAAGAAACAAAGAGAGGTGTAAATAATCAAAATACTAGAGATGGATCAATGTGGATGTGAAGAAATTAAAAAGATACTTAGAGAATATTACAAATAATTTTATGTCTATAAATTTGGAAACTTGGGGGAAATGGCCAAATTCCTAGAAAAACGTAAATCACAAAACAGACTAAAGAAGAAACATAAAACCTAAATAGTCCTATAACCATTAAACCAATAACAAGAATAAACAAAGAAACAAACAAGACTAACCTTGAATCAGTACATGAAAGTCATCCCTCAAAGAAAATACCAAGCCTAGATGGTTCCACTGGCTAATTCTACAAAATGCTCCAAGAACAAGTAATTCAGTCTTTCAGGAAGAATAGAGAACAGAGTAAGAGAAACGAAGACGAAAAAGAACAGTGTCAGAAAGGGAAATAACAGTTCAGTCTCACTGACGGTTATAGTTGCAGAAATCCTAAAACATTAGCAAACCAAATCCAGGGATGTGTGAAAAAGATAATGATTTCATTTATCCCAGTTTCGTTTATCTCAGAAATGCAAAGTTGGTTCAACATTGATTAAAAAAACAGCCTGGCGCAGTGGCTCACACCTGTAATCCCAGCACTTTAGGAGGCCGAGGAGGGTGGATCACTTGAGGTCGGGAGTTCAGGAACAGCCTGACCAACATGGTGAAATCCTGTCTACTAAAAATACAAAAATAGCTGAGCTTGGTGGTGGGCGCCTGTAATCCTAGCTACTTGGGAGCCTGAGGCAAGAGAATCTCTTGAATCTGGGAGGCGGACGTTGTAGTGAGCTGAGATTGTGCTATTGCACTCCAGCCTGGGTAACAAGTGCGAAACTCCGTCTCAAACAACAACAACAGCAGCAATAAAAAACCAGGCCAGGTGAGGTGGCTCACACCTGCAATCCCAGCACGTTGGGAGGCCAATGCAAGCAGATCTCTTGAGCTCAGGAGTTCCAGACCAGTCAGGGCAAACATGGGGAAACCCTGTCTCCACAAAAAATACAAAAATTAGCCAGGTATGGAGGCATGTGCCTGTAGTCCCAGCTACTTGGGGGGCTGAGGCAGGAGGATCACTTGAGCCCGGGAGGTTGAGGCTGCAGTGAGCTGTGTTCACATCACTGTACTCCAGCCTGGGAAAAAGAGCAAGACTCTGTCTCAAAAACAACAATAACAACAACAACAATAAAAAACCCAAAACAAACACACAAACAAACATTTATTTTAAAAACTAATATAAATAATCAGCTAACAGTTTAAAGGAGAAGAGAATATGTGAGTAACAGATCCAGAAAAAATAAATGAAATTTAACAACCATTCATGATGAGAATTCTCAGAAAACTAGGAAGGAACAGGATACTTCCTTCAGCTGATAACAGACATCTAAAGAACTCCTGTAGCAAACATCATACTCTATTGGGACACGTTAAAAGCATTCCTTTGAAAATCAGGACAAAATAAGGATGCCAGCTATCAATACTTCTATTTGACATTGTATCAGAGGTGCAAGGTAGCACAATAAGTTAGGCCGGGCGCAGTGGCTCACACCTGTAATCCCAGCACTTTGGGAGTCCAAGGCGGGCGGATCACCTGAGGTCGGGAGTTCGAGACCAGCCTGACCAACATGGAGAAACCTCGTCTCTATTAAAAATACAAAATTAGCCAGCCATGGTGGCACATGCCTGTAATCCCAGCTACTCGGGAGGCTGAGGCAGGAGAATCACTTGAACCCGGGAGGCGGAGGTTGCAGTAAGCTGGGATCACGCCATTGCCCTCCAGCCTGGGCAACAAGACTGAAACTCCGTCTCAAGAAAACAAACAAACAAACAAAAAAAACAAAAAAGTTAGATTGGGCAGTGTTACTCTGCAATAACAAACAATCTCAACATTTCAGAGATTTAAAATGGTAGATTAAAGTCTATCTATCACTCTTGTCTACTTCCTGTTAGTGGAGGGTTCTATTCTGTGACTACCACTGAACTAAAAAGAATAAGGATTGGAAAGGAGGAAACAAAACTGTCATTACTCTCAGATGTACTTGTCTACGTGAAAAACCCCAAAGAATACAAATTAATAGAATTAATAAGAATTTACAATGTTGTCAAATTTAAACTTGATATACAAAAGTAAATTACATTCATTAAACCAGCAACAAGCAGACAGGACATACAATAAATACACACTTGAGGTAATGGAAAAATATGGAGTCCTGTACTTATTTATTTATTTATTTTTTGAGACGGAGTCTCGCTCTCTCGCCCAGGCTGGAGTGCAGTGGCACAATCTCGGCTCACTACAAGCTCCGCCTCCCGGGTTCACGCCATTCTCCTGCCTCAGCCTCCCGAGTAGTTGGGACTACAGGTGCCCGCCACCATGCCCGGCTAATTTTTTTGTATTTTTAGTAGAGATGGGGTTTCACCTTGTTATCCAGGATGGTCTCGATCTCCTGACCTCGTGATCCGCCCGCCTTGGCCTCCCAAAGTGCTGGGATTACAAGCGTGAGCCACCGCGCCCGGCCAATAATCATGTGATTTCTAAAATGTTGTACAGTGAAACGTGCCAGCATTTGGAAGATCTGCCTGACACAGTGAACCCATATTTTCCTGCATGACCAATGTATGATGTCACAAAATCGTGCACCAAGATTCAAGACAGACCAACGGCTTTCAACGTCAGAGTACAGAAAGTTCACTGACATCTTTTCAGATTTCATGTTGTAGTTAATCTTACAAAGCTATCACTTGCTGAGTTTTAGTGTGGTATCAAAGAAGCATATTCACAATTATGTGAAAAGGTGGTAAAATACTCCTCCCTTTTCCAGGTACCTATCGGTGTGAGGTTGGATTTTCTTCAACCAAAAAACTATGTCAAGAGGCAGAATGCAGAAGCAGAGAAAAGAATCCAGCTGTCTTCTATTAAGTCAGACAATAAAGAGATTTGTAAAAAATACTATAAAACAATGCCACTTTTCTCAGTAATTTCCTATTGTGGAAAAAGAATTATTTTTCATAAAATATGTTATTTACATTACCATGTAATGGGTTTTTATTGTTTTGTTTTTAGAAAGATGGGTTCCTGCTATCTATGTTGCCCAGGCTGGACTTGAACTCTTGGGCTCAAGCAGTCCTCCTATCTGGGCCTCCTGAGTAGCTGGGACTACAGGCATGGGCCACTGCTTGGCTATTATTGTTATTTTTGAATAAATATTTTAAAAAATTAATCTTAGAGCCAGGTTCAGTGGCTCATGCCTGTAAACCCAGCACTTTGGGAGGCCCAGGTGGGTGGATCACTTGAGCTCAGGAGTTTGAGACCAACCTGGTCAACATGGCGAAACACCGTCTCTAATAAAAATATAAAAATTAAAAAAAAATTAAAAAATACAAAAATTAGCCGTGTGTGGTGGCATACACCTTTAGTCCCAGCTATTTGGGGGAGCTGAGGCAGGAGAATCGCTTGAACCCGGGAGGTGGAGGTTGCAGGGAGCCGAGATCGCACCACTGCACTCCAGCCTGGGTGACAAGAGTGAGACTCCGTCCCAAAAAAAAAGTTAATCTTAATTGCTAATATAAATATTGATAAATATAATCTATATAATCAAAAGTTAATTGGGGTCCTTAATAACTTTTAAGAGTCTAAAGGGATCCTGAGCCTTTTGAGAACGGACACCCTAGAGAAAATGTGCACTCACGTATACCAGGACGCGGGTGTAAGAATGTCCACTGCGGGAATATTTATAGCAGCAAAAAGCCAGACACACAAATGTTCATCTATAGTGGGGGGATAAACAAATGTCATCTTGATGTATTTCACAATAAAAAAGTAATATTTGGAAATGGCCCCAAACAATCTTGTAAGAATCTCGGCCGGGCGCGGTGGCTCACACCTGTAATCCCAGCGCTCTGGGAGGCCGAGGCGGGTGGATCACGAGGTCAGGAGATCGAGACCGTCCTGGCTAACACGGTGAAACCCCGTCTCTACTAAAAATACAAAAAAATTAGCCGGGCGTGGTGGCGGGCGCCGGTAGTTCCAGCTATTGGGGAGGCTGAGGCAGGAGAATGGCGTGAACCCGGGAGGCGGAGCTTGCAGTGAGCCGAGATCGCTCCACTGTACTCCAGCCTGGGCGACGGCAAGACTCTGTCTCAAAAAAAAAAAAAAAAAAGAAAAGAAAATCTCCCTCCCGTTCCTGCTTCCCAGCATCCCAGCACCACAGTTGTTCAGAATTCCCAGAGCAGTCAGCATTCCTAGAGAGTGCATACGGACACAGGCAACACACATGGTTTTGTGTTACCCTCTTTTTTTGTTACCCAAATGGTCACACACTCTTGCCCCTGCTCTTCCCTCTACCGTTTTCTCTCAGTGCCTGGAGGGATGGGTCTTGGAGATTGTTCCGTCCACCTTATTCCCTTTCATAGCTGTACAGCATTCTAGTTATAGATGTTTCATAATTTGTAATCCAGTCCCCATGGGTGATAAGGCAATCTGCCCCCAGTGTTTGGCCATAATAAACATTGTCTATCACAAATATCTTCGTCCGTGCATGTTCGTGTACGTGGGTGTGTATCTGTGGGATAAATTCGTAGTAATGGAAAGTTGGGGTCAAGAAAGTCCATTTAAAGCGTTGATGCTAGTGCCAGTCTCCCCTCCAAAGTGGCTGCGCCAGCTTCACCCAGCAGCCACGTGGAGTGTGCCTTCCACAATGTGTCTAACCTACTAGGTGATTTTTGCTTATCTGAGAAGTGAAAAGGCAATCTCATATTTAGTTTGTACTTTTATTAGGTGTGAGGGCAGAAGGCACAATGTTTGCAATTCCGGTTTGGATTTAGCCCGTTGGAGACACCGGCACCCTGCTGGCTGGGCTCCCAGAAGGGCGGGATCGAAATCCGGGCGCGTGGGCTGTGTCCTGAGCACCTGGCCCCGGGAGTTCCCTTACCCAGCCCGGGCAGCGCGCAGCAACCCGCGCTTCCCCGCGTGGCCGCTGGAGGGCACCGGCGCCCACCGAAACGCACCGAGAAGGTGCACGGGGTCCCGGAGCGCGCCAGGGGGCCTCCACCCTCCTCCCTGCCCAGGGTCCTGGCCCACCCGAGCAGCGCGGCCCACGGCCTGGTTCCTCGCCCACTCCTCCGCCCTCGCTGGGTGGGTGACCCCCACGCCCTGCACGTCCAGCCCCCAGGCTTTCCGGCGACTCGGGACTCGGCTGTCGTGGTCCGCCCCCGAGCTGGAAGGGCGTGGCGGAGTGGGCAGGGCCCCCCGGAGCCCACCTGTCCCCCTCTGGGCCACTCCAGCGCTCGCCCCGAGAAGGCTCGCGGGCTCCCCCGAGAGCGGCCAGTCACTGGGTGAGGGTCACTTTTGGGACAGCCCGTAAGAGCCTCCTACCTTTGTGCTGGCCAGAGCGTCCTTGTTCACAAAGGCCTGGACAAACTCCTCCGGCCCGATGTGCCGCAGCCGCTCCTGCGGGGAAGGGGGAAGAGCGGGTAAAAGAGGGAAGGTATGGGGAGGGGGTGTCGACCGGGGGGCCTGCCGTGGCGCCCCAGCCCCTAGTCCTCCTCACAGCAGTCACTCTGCAACTGCCCTCCACACTGGGGCTTGGAGACCCTGTTTTGGGTTGTCACAGAGCTCAGCGCCTTCCCTGGAGGAGGCAGCCCCCCTCCTTTCCCGGTTCATGGGGGCAGGGAGCAATGCTACAGGGCGTGACGCGCGGGGAAACCAGGCTCCACACTGGGTAACTGCCGTGGCCTGCTTCCTCCGCGGGGTGGAGGCGCTGGTGGCCAGGAGCATGGCATCTGGGGCAGAATCAAACCCTGGCTCTGTCCCTTCTGCTGTGTGACGTTGGCACGTCGCTTCACCTTTCTGGGCCTTAGTTTCCTCTGTGTACAGGGCCTGCCTGGCCAGGTGACGGAGACATGAGCCCGCGCATGGGAGCGCGCTGGAAGGGTGCCTGGAGAGCAGGGAGGGCGCCATCGACCCTCAGTCTCAAAGGGGAGAAGCCGCCCCAGCCTCCCTCTCCCTGGGGTGGGCCCTTGGCCTCTGCATCCACAAGGAGCCCAGTGCGTGCTCGAGGCTAGGCCAGGGCCTCCTTCACACGCTTGTGGGGCTGCTCTGGGAAGCCAGGGAGGGCACAGTGTATCTGTGTGGGTCCTGCTGAATCCCGGGTGAGGAAGGTGGCTTGCACAGGCTCACCAGTTCCACGTGGGTCAGCTGCTGGGCCAGTGTGTAGGGGTCGCTGCAGACACCAAGGAGCTCCCTGTGGATGGAGGCTGGTGGCTTGGTCCTGTAGGAGATGGGCTTGTCGGCACCCACCAGAGCTTCGGGCCCCTGGCGCAGAGCCGCCAGCTTCTGGTGCAGAGCCTGTAGAAGCTGATGCATCCTCTTCCGGTATGCCTGGGGGATGGAAAGGGGCACTCAGGCCTGAACACCCATCTCTGCATCTCTAACACTGGAGCCAGGCAGCCTCCTGGGCTCCAAAGGGAGGGTCTTTTCCTCAGGGTCTCTGGAGAAGAGGCCAGGTACCAGCACAGGGGCCAGGACCTGCCCCCACCCCAAAACAGGACCCAGTCCCGGCCAGATTGGGGCCACCTGGCAAGGGATCTGGGGTGAAGGCTGCAGGGCTTCCCATCTGTGGGTGGGAGCCAAGAGGAGCACACGTCAGGGAGGGTGACGGGGGCCGGGGGCAGCTGTCTGGGGCATGGGGTAGACTGGGGTGGGCATGGCCAGGAAGCCAGAGAAAGGGAGAGAGGAGGGAGACATGGCATGGGCCCTGCCCTGCGCAGACGACTGGCATTTGGCTTGGCTTTAATGGGGACTCTGTTATCTCCCAGGCCCAGCTCGGCCTTCCCCGACCAGCTGTGCTGTCCTGGCCTCTGCTCCCAGCAGTATTCGTCCAGGTCACCCTGTGCGACTTCCCTGATAGAACCGCTGTCGAGACAGTGGGGTTCGTTTCCTCCCACACTGGAAACACTGCTGCACAGGGCTGCGAGGTCTGTGCTGCCGCCTGTGTGCTACGAGAGCCCAGCCCTGCTCTGGGCACACAGTGGGTGCGCAGGAAGTGCTCACCCCCACCAGCCAGCTCAGACGCACGGGCGCTTGCTTTGGGCCACATGATTTCCCCTCAGAAACCCCTATTTCCAAGGAAGAGCCATCAGACTGGCTGGGTTTAAGGGAGACATCCTCACGTCCTCAAGGGGTTTGGTCTAACTCACAGAGTGAGATGCAACCCCCCTACAGCCAGGAGATGGCCTGGGCACTGGCAGAGGCAGTGGTGGGAGCTGGAGCCTGGTCCCCAGCGATGGCGCGCCTTGACTGGACAGGCTGCTGCTCCCAGAGGCCCCGGGAACTAACGAGCGGTGGGCAGTCGGCATCATCAGGTCACTTCAGAGATGGCAGGGAGTTTTCCTTCACACGATTTTGAGACACACAGAGCCTGCAGTGAGCGGTGGGCAGGTGTGGCATCTGTATGCAGGCTGTGAGGGTCTGGGGGCTCCGATTGCTCTGGGGAGCCTCAGACAGGACCCTGGGGTGCTGCTGCTGTCTGAGGACGCTGGAGCCCTGTGCTCTGGTGGCAGGGTTGGGAGTCGTCTGGCACTCCTATGGCAGTGCTTCCCTGTGGAGTGGCCACAGGCAGCTGTAGCAGAGCCTCAGATGGGAGGAATGGGACAGGAGGTGGCTTAACCCTAAGCCTAACTCTCAGAGCACAGGGGCCAAGTGCAGAAGGCGCCCACTAGTTAGCTGGGCAGTTGTCCGACTCTTCTATCTGTTGCCCATGGAAGGAACGACCCCTCTCAGGAAGGCTTTGTCCAAAACTGTGGTCAGCACACTGCCTCCCGGGGCTTCATCTGAGTGCTGGGAAGATGGGGAGCGGGGCTCAGCCACTGCCAGCCCTGGGGGGCACGGCCAGTCCCCCGTGGGCCCTGGCCCTTCCACTGACCTCCCATCTCTCTCCCAGGCATAGTCAGAGTCCCACGAGTGGCTACACCTGCTGTTTCGTCTCCTCACTCCTGGATCACTTCACCTGGCTGCCACTCCCATCAGTCAATTCGTTGGGCCCTCCTGTCACCAAGCCAGTGGCTGTTCCTCAGGCTGCGTCTTCCTTGGCCACCTCCGCCTCAGCCTCCTGGTTGCTCCTGCCTTGGGCTGTCTGCAGGCTTGCCTGTGTTCACCATCGTGAGATGCTGGGGTTCGGGGTTCTTCCTGCTCGGTCTAGGCCTCTCTTCTCACTCTTACTTAGCTCCTGGCTATTCTGGTTCACACCTGCAGTCTCCCTCTGATCTCCACAGTCATATGGCCCACGGTCCTCTGTTTGCCCAGCACAGCAAATGGAGGTCAGCTCTCCTTGTCCAAAGCTGGTATTCCCAGTGTTGGGGGATAGCACTTTGGCCACCAGACACACAGGCTTGGTGCCATCCTCGACCCCGCCCTCTCCCTCATGCCCGTCTAGGCCATCGCCACCCTTCTCTATTTCATTTTCTTCTATTTCTGCGCATCCCACCACTGTCTCTGGAGGCCAGGCCACTGTCGTCTCTCTGGCTGCACTGGCCTCCTTAATGCCCCCAGTGCATCCATGCCGGTTTCTCTCCACCCTGCAGCCAGAGTGGTCGTTCAAAATGCAAATCTGATCGCTGCCTCCCTCTTCCTGAAAATGCCTCCATGGCTTGTGCAAAGATAGGAGTCCTGGCGTGACTCCGAGGCCCCGAGGTCAGCTCTGGCCAGGCTTGGTGGCCTCTATGCGCCCTTGCTCCCCTTCTGTGCTCTGGACACAGGTCACTCTTCCGCCCCTTTGACTCCTTCCCACCCTCCCCATGTTCCCGGCAGGATCTGGACAGCTTTCTTCCTTCTGGCATGTTCTCCTCATCCACTGGACCGAAGCTCAAGTGCTGTTTTCCCAGACAGGCCATTGGTGTTCAGTGCTGTGAGCCCTTCTGCCACACCACTTTTAGAGCTGTTGGGGAAATGATTCTGTTCAGTGCATCTCCTCTCCCTGTACCACAAGCTCCACACAGCCAACTGCCGGCTGCCCTGTGTTCATGCAGGGCCGTAGCTGGCTCACAGGAGGCGTCCACCAGCGTCTGCTGAATGCGTGGATCAACACCACCTTCACCTGCTGACAGGCTGACGCTCTCTCCAGCAGGGTGTCAGGGCAGACTGCAGGCCTGTGCCAAAGTCAAGGCTGCAGGGTGTCTGTGCCTACCCCCTGATAGGGCCACGTGATTGCCTTATTTTTTTTAAAATGCAGATACTTTAGCAAGATTTGTTACTGTTGAATGAACCAATATTCATTTCAAATAATCATCCTTTCCTGCTTGCTAATTTATTTCGATTTTTCCAGTGATGTTAGGTTCTAGCTTGTTTGTTCTTTCCTGACTCTTCTGTGCCCCCTCTGAGTGTGTGGGTGCTGTCTGCCCTGCTCCTTGGCCTCCTCTCATTTTCTCACTGATTTCTACACACTCGTGGATAGGAGCTCGGAGATCTCGCTGGTAGATAAGGGCAGGGCCAGAGACATAAGCCACCGGGCGTGTCAAGGCATTCCCTTGTCACTGTCGTGGGTCCACGTGTATGGAGCACCAGGCCGCGCTGGGGTGGAACAGCGCTTTGCCCCTCCTGCCTCGGGCTGAAGCCCTCTCTCCGCACTGATCATAGCTGGGAGGCTGCCCGGGAGGCTGGGAGGTCTGGAGCCGCTTTTCCTTCTATTTCCACAAGCCATCTGCTGCACCCACAGAGCCGGGTGTGAATGCAGAGTCGTCCGACGGTCGCCTGGGTGGCAGCCACGGCTCTCCAGGTGCCTCCAAGCTCCTTGGACTGGGCATTTCACAGCTGGAATCCCTGTCCCTGACCAGATGAGGCCAGATGAGCACGGGCCTCTGTTCTCTGAAATTCTAGGAGACCCCTCCTGAGCCAGCTTAGGGCCAATGTCCTCCTGCCTACTAAATAACAGGCAGAGGTGGCAGAAAGCTGATGCACGAGCTAATGAGGCTCCTGGGGGTCTGCTCCCTCCATTGGTTTGTCCTCTATGTCAGCTTTCTGCCACCTCTGCCACAGAGGGAGCCTCAGAGGGCGGTGGTCAGTTCCCCAGACAGTCTGTGTGGGCGAGTTAGAAAGCAAGACCAGGCCGGGCGCGGTGGCTCATGCCTGTAATCCCAGCACTTTGGGAGGCCGAGGAGGGCAGATCACGAGGTCAGGAGTTCGAGACAAGCCTAGCCAACATAGCGAAACCCCGTCTCTACTAAAAATACAAAAATTAGCTGGGCGTGGTGGCGCATGCCTGTAATCCCAGCTACTCAGGAGGCTGAGGCAGGAGAATCGCTTGAACCCAGGAGGTGGTGGTTGCAGTGAGCCAAATCACGCCACTGCACTCCAGTCTGGGTGACAGAGTGAGACTCCGTCTCAGAAAAAAAAAAAAAAAGCAAGCAAGACCAGTCCTCGGAGAGGTGCTGCCTGTGGAGTCGGCCTCCTCTGTGGCAGGCCCAATGGGTATGGCCAGAGCACTGGGGTCCTCCCTGGCTCCCTGAGCCTCCTTCGGCCTTGGCACTGGCCTCCCTGAGCTCTAACTACTGTGTCCAACCTACCGGGAGCCCCACAAAGGCTGGGCTGGCCATGACACTCCTCTGGGTCCCCTGCCCAGCACAGGGTGGCCCGATGCTGGGAAGGAATTCCCGGGAGTCCCCAGAACCACGGTCATGGAGAGTGGCCTCCTCAGTCCCTCTCCAGTGCTGCTCCAGCTGCCGAGAGCTGGTGTGGAGCACAGTGACGACATGGGAGTGGGCGGGGGAAAGAGGAAGGTGCCACCTTTCACTGTCACTCTGATGGGGAGCCCACTGCTGTCTCCTCTGCAGCCCTGAGCTCTGTTGTTCTCTCACAGCCCTGTGGGGGAGGAATGATCACCCTCCCTTTTACAGAAAGACACGGCCCAGAGAGATTAAGTAACTTGCCCAAAGACACACAGCTCTAAAAAGACCTGCGCTCACCTCATTATCTTGTGCACAGCACTTTCTGTCCTTTTATTCCACCCTTGTGTGAGAAATCTTTCAAAAAGATAATGCTGAAATATTTTGGAAGCAAAGCCTACGTCTCTGGTTTGCTTACAGCTAACTTGTGGGAAAGCAAAATGTGTGAGGGGACAGGACAAACCAGTTCAGCAAAATATTATTGTTGGAGTTGGGTGATGAGGACAGAGGAGGGCATGGTAACCATTCTTCACTTTTGCATGTTGGAAATGTTTCACAGTGAAAGTTCTGTAAAACTTAAGAAACAACGCTCATATGCCTGATTTGGGGAACCATCTGTTCTCCTCATAGCCCTCGTTGATTGAGCGCTGAAGCAAGCGCGCACCTGACTTCAGGGACTCCTCGCTGCAGAGCTGCGTGGTGGGGACAGGTATTATCCTGTTTTACCAATAAGGAAACTGGCTCAGAGAGGCAGAGCACCTTGCCTGAGGTCACACAGCTGTGGTTTCTGAGTCTGGATCTGGGTGGGTTCAGGCTGGGTCTCAGGCGCCGCCTCATCATTCTGGTCCAGGGCTCTTCCAGCCCGAACCATTCTGCACCAGGAGGGGAACAACCCATAGTCCACAGCAGCGCCCAGTGAGGAGAGGCAGTGCCCGGAGAAGGTCCTCTTTGGTGCGTGCTTTTTTGTGGAAGGGCAACTTGAGGTCACCAGAGACATGCGGAAGCACCCCTGGCCGGGGCCTAGGTTGGGACTGGGGAACTCCTATTCCAGTCCACACTACACAGCCTGGTGACAGACCTGTGGGTTCTCCAGGTAGACAGGTGCTACTAGTTTCCCGAGGGGAACCAGGCCAGGGCTTACCCCAGCCCCACCACCGAGACATGGCTCCAACATCAGGCAGGTCACATCTGCCTGGTCATATGACAGACCTCACTGCTGACCCTTGGGGGTCAAAGGGAACAAAACAAGAGACCGGGGCCTCACTCCCCACATACCATCCACCCAGCACCCACCATCCCCACACTCACCTCTTCTCCAGCCACGTGCTACCACCCACCTCCTCTTTTATACAGTGCTCTACCCCAGATCCATCAATTCACTCCTCTCCCCTTCCTTCCTTCTAACATCTGCCCACTCACAAATCCACTTGCCCACCCATCAGTCCACCACGCACTTCTACTCATCCATCCCCATCCACCTGTCCCCATCTCTTCACTCAGCTGCTGTCACACACCTCTCTCTTACAGTGGCCCCCAACCCGCCAACAGAACCATCAATTCACTCATCTACCCTTGCTCCCCTCCTATCTAACATTCACCCTCTCACCCACCCAGCCACCTTCCCCTCCATCTATTCACCCATCTACCCACCTACCCAGCCACCTTCCCCTCCCATCTATTCACTCATCCACCCACCCACCCAGCCACCTTCCCCTCCATCTATTCAACCTCCCACCCACTGACCTATCCACCTTCTGTTCAACTATTCAACCACCCATCCACCTTCCGCTCCACCTATTCACCCATCCACCCACCCACCCATCTACCTTCCTCTCCACCTATTCACCCATCCACCCACCCACCTGTCCACCCTTCCTACATTTCTCCCTCTCTTCTTTCCATTAATCTTTCCACATCCACTTACCCCATGCATCCACCTGCCTATCCAATTACCCAGTCACCTATTCTTTCCCACATTCATCTATAAAAGTAGCCAAATGTCTTCCCAGCCAGTCAGCCAGCACCCCATCCCGTTTCCACTGTCCCCATTCCCCGCCCATCCAATCATCAACTGTTCCCTGGCCCTGTTTTGTGCTGCAGCCTAAGCCAAATGTCACAATCTCGAGATGGATTAGGGGATGCGGAGGAGGAAGAGGAGGGGGTGAGGAGCAGAACAGAGGTGGGGAGAAGTGCGGGGAGGAGGAAGAGGAAACCGCCCTCATCTCACTGAGCCTCAGAACTTGCCTGCTCAGTTCTGAGTCACTTGCCTGCTGTGTGAAGTGACCCCGGGCAGTGCCTCCCTCAGAGGCTGAGTGATGTCTGCCGTGGGCGTTTAGCTTCCTGTTGCCCAGCCTGTGTTGGAAGTTTTCCCTTGTCTCACACGCAGCTCTTCTGCCATGTCCAGACCTACTCTGCGGCATGTCACCAGCTACCAGCTTGCCATGTTCCGTTTCCTTCCAGGATGACCAACATGCGCCCCCGCCCACGTTTCCCCCTTCCAGGTAATGCTACACCAGTGCTGCCCACAGTGGCATTCCGGGATGCTGATAAACTTGCCCCTTCTAAACACACCAGGAGACGTCTGTCTCCATAATCCTGGGAGGTGAAGATTTTTGTCCTCCGTTCGCCCATAAGGGAAGTGAGGCTTGGAGACCCTTCAGTGCTCTCCTCAGAGTAACACAGCTGGGAGGGCAAAGCGGGTGTGGGCCACAGCAGCACCTGATGCCCAGCACACCCAAGGCCTCCCAAGCCACTGGGGTTCCTGAGGGCAAGGGCTGTGTTTACCTGGTGTGGTTTAACTGCAGGGGTGAGGTCTTGTCCCCTCCCCTGCCCCTACCCTGAAGGTTTGCAGCTTACCCCTGGAGGCAGAGAGGATCCCGGGAGAATCTGCATGGACAGGTGTGGGCCATTTTCCCTGCTACTGTTTTTTTGTTCATCCTGTAGACGCTCTTCCCTGGCCCTGATTTGCGGGTCCCTGCCTAGTAGCACTGACCACCAGCCCAGCCCTTCTTGCACGGGAAGTGGGGCAGGGGCAGGGGCAGGAGGGGGAGGTCTCCACGGCCAAGGCCCAGGACAGGCCTCTGCCAGCCCCTCCTAGTAGGTCAGAGGCCAACAGCCTGGCCACCTGGCCCCAAGAGCCCATGAATGGGTCTCTCTCACCCGCCATCTGATGACATTGGTGAGACCCGTCAGGGAGAGGTCACCAGACTCCGCGTTCCCTCCCAGCTCGGCAGTGCCTGATTCCTTGATGGGCCAGAAAGGGGCTGGATTTAGAGGGGCCGTGGTGTGCAGGCTGGGGAGATGAGGGCCCTGGGGTGCGGGCCGGGAACAGGTGCAGGCCTGGGACGGGAGTGGCCCAGGGTGACGCGACCCCCGCCCGGCTGCCCACCTCGTCACAGGGGGCGATGCGGCCCACGACGTCCTTAAGGTGCCCGATAGTCGACTCCTCCTGGAAGTCCCTTGGGAAGGTCTCGGTCCACTCGGCCAACAGCTGCAGCAATTTGGGGCCGAACTTCCGGACCCGGGCCTGCGGGCAAGCGAGGGGCACCGCGCTCGTGAGGGGCGCTGGGCGGGCACGTGAGCCTCACTGCGCGTCCTTGCGGGTCTGGCCGCCGGGGCAGGCAGGGCCTCGTGCCCTCTCTGTACCAGGGAGGGGAGGGGGGTTGCGATCCTGCTTGGCGCCCACGGGGAGAGGAGGGGGACGGACACATTTCTGGGCGGGGCCATCTCTTGCTCTGGCCTTTCTGCCGTTGATGGCTCCGTCCTCCCTCCGGAGTCTTCGCGCTGCGGGGAGTGCGGAGTCCTCAGAGCAGTGGACCCCGCCCCAGGGGGTGGGTCTAGGTCTGTGCCGACCAATCAGAGCAGTGCATACTCCGTCATGCACAGTGATTGGCTCACAGGTGGCCACGTGAACTAGGATACGCCAATGAGGAGACTCACTGGACCAGTAAAGAAAAGGAATTGAGGCTTCCACGTGACTGGAAAGGGCGGTGGTGGGTGAGCCTGGTGCCGTGGAGGCGGCCCAGCACCACACCAGCCAGCCCGAGGGAGGCCAGCCCAGGGAAACGGTAGCAGAGGGTGGGAGGCAGACAGGCCACGGTGCAATGCTGTGGTTTGGGGCCCAAGCCAGCGGTCCCTGAGATAGGGCAGGTACATGAGCCAGCTCAGTCCTTTTGGTTCAGGCGGGTTGAAGTTGGGTTTCTCTCACTAGCTGTAGAGCCCTACGGACGCGTGTGTAATAGAGGCAGCCCGCAGGACCTGGCCAGGACTGGGAAGGTGGAGCGGATGTGCTGGGGGAAGGAAGCCCACCAGAGGCAGCAGGCCCTCCCGGCCACAGATGGGTCCTACTGACCGGGCTCCGGATACTCAGGTCTGGGCTTAATGGGCTCAAGGGTTTCTGTAGGGCACTGGAAAACTACATGGAGGTTAAAGGTCCTGTTCTGCTCCTTCTGGCTCTGGGCCTCACACAAGGTGGAAACACCCGGTAGCCACCTTGTCAGGAAAACGGGGACGATCATTGCCTGCCCGAGAGGCCGATGCCTTGAGGACATGGCAGGGCAGTGCTGGCACACTCTCAGACCCCTGGCCTGCCCTCCACCTCACCTTGTCCAGCACCGGCTTGTCCAGCTGCTGCTGCTCGATGCACAGGTGGCAGACCCGGGCCAGGAGCTCCCGGGGCTCGATGAACAGGCGAGAGCTCAGCAGGAAGGTGAAGATGTAGGCTTTCTGGGGGACACACGAGAAAGAGGGCACACGTCAGGAGGGCACCAGGAGGGGCATGCTTCCCAGCTCGCCCTGTACCCTGGCCCAAGGCCACTCCCAGCCCTGTTGCCTCCCATGCCTGGTGGAGGAGAGCCCACTCTCCTGCCCGCTGCGTGGGTCACCCACCTCGGGGTAGTAGTCGGCTGTGGGCACCAGGTGCTGGATCAGTGTTTCCAGGGAGGCTGAGGATGGAGCTCCATCCAGGAGGGGCTGTCCGGCCTGTTCGCCATCTGTGGGCTCGGTGGGGGGTGGGCTGAAGCTGCCTGGGGTGACCATGTCGGAGGCACTCAGCGTCTGTGGCATGCCTGCCTGCAATGGCAAGGGGCAGTGAGGACCTGAGTGGGGGCACACCTGAGTTGGGTGCACCTGAGTGGGGTGCACCTGAGTGGGAGCTGCTGGTCCCAGGGCTCCTGGCTGGGCAGGCTCCCCCCACAGCCACTTCGTGCCAGCTTGAGTCCAGTGGTCACTTCCTGGGAGTGCTGTCAGGGCCCCTTCCTCACAGCACAGCCTTCATTCTCCTTCTTCTCACAGCCTCTCAACTCTCCTGCAGGACCCACCTCTTCTCTACTTCTCTTGCCCCACTCAGGGACAGGCCTCTTCTAGATTCTGCCCCCACCCCCCTCCACGAAGGTCGTTTTTCACAAACCTGGATAATCAGCCTAATCCCCCTGCTTCTGGCCACAAAGATTGGTTCAGGGATTGGCCCCATCCAAATTAGGGGGGCTCAGCTGCAATCCCAGAACTTTTGTGGCACTTGGAGGCTTTCTTTCCCCTGGAGTCTTTGAGCTTGTGGAATGTGTTTCCGACACTACTGGGGCCATTGTGGCGGGAAAGTGAGCACAGCGTCGGGGACCTTGAATCCTGCTGTGCTGGAAGCTGCTCCGTGGACTTCTCCATCACATGTGCCTGTTTAAGGTGGGGTTCTCTCAGGTACAGTCAAAACTGCTGTCCTCCTTAGCCTGGCATTCCGGGCTCTTTGTGATTTGGACTAGCTGACCTGTCCATCCTCACCACCTATCACACCCCATTGCTCTTGGTGCCAGCCACGTACTCTCCTCCAAATGCCTTCTCCAACTCTGAACCACGGCACATGCCGCTCCCTCCTGCAGGAAGGCTCTCCCACCATCTTCACTCCCCTATCCCTCCAGGTGTGGCTGAAATGTCTCGTCCTCGGCGGAGCCTTCCCTGCTTCCCACCAAGGCTGCACCTGACCTCTGGTGGGCATCAGCAGATTCTGCTTGTCAGCCTTGTTGGGTGCCTGGGTGCTGCTGTCAGTACTTGGCACAGGGAAAGGCCAGCTGCAGCCGTTACAGTGTCTTCTCTACCCAAACCTCCAGGCAGAGGCCAGAGCACATCCTCTGTGACCCTGCTCTGAGTGACGGGCCTGGCAGCAGCAGGTGTCCATACACACGTGCAGGGAGCCCATGCTTATTCTCAGAAGCTATTCCACTTACCCCTCTAGGCCAGTCTTCCTTGAAAGCCCAGGAGCCCTCACAGTGACGTCTTGGCTAAACCTGTGACTGTTTAACCAGCCCCTACATTCTTGATTGTGGAGTCCTGCCAGATCACTGCAGGGTCTTCTGCGGACTCCGAGGCTGCCCTGCTCACGCTGTCCCTGCTGCCCCGATGGCAAACCCTGACCCTGGCCTGTTTCTCCTTTCCAGCACTCTGAGTGACCCTGCCCTGGGAGTAGAGACAGAGGGACGAGGGGGGTCAGAGCTGACACTGGGGATCAGAGGGAGCCCCTCAGAGGGCTGCCCCATGGCCATGTGGGTGTGGGAGGTGCTGGGACTGGGTTACAGCATGGGAAGGGCCCAGGCATTGGTGTGGACAGCAGCCCAGACAGTCCTGGCCATGGTGACAGGCATAGCTGATTTTCGCCTCCCTGACAATGCTGTTAAGTGTTCAATTTTCAGCCGAAGAAACTGTAAAATTTCACAAAATCACCTCCTGTCTGTCCCAGGGGGAGGCGGCTGAGCAGGCGGGCATGCAGGAAGCTGCACATGCTCAGCGGGAGGGGCTCGCTGCGGGATGGGCCAGCTGCAGGGTGCACGCTGCTCTGCCTCCTGCCTAGGACCTGGCAGCTCAGGCTGATTCCACCAGACAGAAAACCTGTGAGCCTGGGAGGTCCGCTGTCTCCTGCTGGACACCTGGCACCTATTCACCCTGCAGCGTTGGGCCTGCCCCAGATCCCAGCCCAATTTTCTTGACGAGCCAGTGGCAAGGGTGGAGGTGGCTCTGGAAGCCTCTGCAGGATGGTTTGCCATCGGGGCAGCAGGGGCCTTTCTGAAGGAGGCCGGGAGGCTGCCACTTTAAAGAGACAGCCAGGAGGCTCCCAGGGGACCTGGGGCCTGGCCTGGAACCAGGTCCTGGGCACACGGGAGGTGGGAGCAGTGTTCAGATCCAGCTCTGCTCTGGAGCGACTAGCTCACGCTGGAGCCAGGGGTGGTGGTGGTTGCTGAACTATTGTGACCCACAGGGATGCCCAGAGAGGGGCTGGGCTGCCAGTGGCCCTCCGACCTCCAATCACCCATCGTGTCACCAGCTGGGTCCAGATCTGGGTTGCAATGAATGGGCTATCCTTGTGCCGCAGCCTTCAGTTTCTTCCTGAAGTTGCAAAGGGTCATCCATTCATGCGTGTACGCATGGAGCGACTCCTGGCTCCATTCCAGGCAATGGGGACAAAGCCCAACCTCAGGGAGGTGGTAGGGGAGGCAGAGCTGTGCAGAGACTGCCCCACTGGAGGCGTGCTGTGAGGGAAAGGGGGTGACCACTCTCTGTGCTCACTGCGGTGGATGTCCTGGGAGACCCCCTAAGAGAAGGTGAGGTCAGAGCTGCTGCCACCAGGGGGCTCCCCCACCACTCCCACCCCTCCCTGCAGGCGTGCTGGTGCAGACAGGCCAGGTGCCACCTCTGGCCTCTGCATGAGGACAGCTGGGACGCAGAGGACACTGCTGCTCCTCTATCCGCCAGGGACAGCCAGTTCCTCCTCCCTCCAGCAGGAGCTCCAGCCTGCCTGGAATGGGCTGGGTGAGGGCGGCTGCACTGAGGGCTGAGGGCAGGAAGGAATCTGCAGAGAGACATGCCAGACAGACTGACCAGCATGTGCAGAGGCTCGGTGGAGCTGGGGGCAACGTGGTGTGATCATGGGAGTATATGCTTAGGTGTCAGGAGCCAGGCAGTGGCTCCTGGAAGGGTAGGGGGGAGTGACTGAGTGGGGGTCAGGGAGTGTGCAGAGTGATCAGAGCATCACGTTCCTTGTGTGCAAAAACAGCCATGTAACAAGGGTCCCTCGCTCCACCCATAAGTGACTGCTTTTATTCGTTTCTTGTCTTTCTGTAGCTTCTTTATGCAAAGACAAGGAAATGTAAATACATATCCCCTTTTCTGTCTGTATTACACAAAAAGGTAGCATACTGTCCACACTCCCCCACACTGGGCTTTCTTCTCTAACAATGCATTTTGAGGACCTTTCCGTGGCAGGGCAGGGCTGCCTCATTCATTTTTATAAAAATTGCCTCACAATATTCCATTGTTTGGATGTCCACAAATAATTTTTAAAAAGCAATGAGGAAGCAGCCCAAGCGTCCATCAGTGACGAATGGATGGAGAAAACGTGGCCTCTCCACACAGTGGGACAGGAGTCAGCCTTAGAGAGGAGGGAGGTTCTGAGCCTGCAGCAACACGGATGACCTTGAGGACATCACACTAAGTGAAATGAACCTGATACAGAAGCAGAAACACTGAGTGACTCCACTTGCAGAGGCACCTAGAGTCATCACATTCACAGAGGCAGACAGTGGGACGGCGAGTGCCAGGGGCTGGGGGTGGGACACGAGAACAGAGTCTCACGTGTGAAGAAGAAAAGATTTCTGGAGAGGGACGGAGGTGATGGTTCCACCACGATATGAAGGTACTTAATGTCACTGAATTGTATGCTTAAAAAGGGTTAAAATGATACATTTTATGTTATGTGTATTTATGTGTATTTTATCACTTTTTTTTTTTTTTTTGAGATAGAGTCTCGCTCTGTCGCCAGGCTGGAGTGTAGTGGCGCGGTCTCAGCTCACTGCAATCTCCACTTCTCGGGTTCAAGGGATTCTCGTGCCTCAGCTTCCCGAGTAGCTGGGATTACAGGTGCCCACCACCACACCCAGCTAATTTTTATATTTTTAGTAGAGACGGGGTTTCACCATGTTAGCCAGGATGGTCTCGATCTCCTGACCTTGTATCACACTTTTTAAAAAAGGCAGTGACGATGGGACAATTGTTTATTGTTACAATATCTCTCAGAAGTCTTGAAATCACTGTTAAGTCTCCCATCTGTGTTTTGTGCACATGGCCTGAATGATGCACGTGACAAAGGGGCTGGGAGTCTTGGGGGCTGCAGAGATGGGATCTCAGCATGAGGGGCTCAGCACGGATGGGGAACGTTCTGCCCGTCCCCTGCAGAGAGGCCTTTCCATTTCTCCCTCTATCTGCCTCATTGGGACGTGGGGCTCGGTGTGCGTGAACTAGATACATGCACGGTGTGGCTGCTTCTGTGGGGTTCTGCTTCCTACCCATGAAATGAATGAGACTTAGTTAAATGCCCAGGGCTGGCAGGCCTGCAAGGGCAGCCCCTTACACACCACTGCGGGGAGGGGTGGCATGCGTTGTCATGGTCCCTTTCATTGTACCAAGATTTGGCTCAATGCGCCAAGAGCCTTATGTTCTATGGCGTCCTTTCATCCTAATCAAAGCCTTGGAAATGTATCCTGAGAAAATAAAGGGGACAAGCTGTGGAAAGAAAGGCCCTTGCTTCAGCATTAAATCCCAGCAGCGAACACTCTCGAGCAGCGCAGATGGCAAACAAAGGGAGCACGGACGAGGAGGTGCACAGACCCACGGGCAGAGTGGCTGTGGCCGCTGCAGTGATGGTTCTGAACACACGGTCATAACCCAGAAAACGGTGTGGCACAAGGAGGGGAAAACAGCAGGAGAGAAAGGTGCGGATGGTGGAAATGACATTCATGCGGATGAAGACTGGGGCCCTGAGAAATGAGTTGCTGCTGCGCCCGCCCAGCACCCCAGCGTTTTAGAGTCCTTCGTCCAAGCTGAAGTCCACTCATCAGATGAAGGCTCTGGGAACACCTGAACTGATTCCAGGCCTGGAATGGTGAGGCTGGGGGCATGTGCCCCCGCTGTGGCAAGGGCACTGACGGGACACTGAGAGGAAATGCCTGGCTCTGGCACACAGCCCCAAGTGGCCGAGGCATGAGCTTCTGCCCGGTTTTCCTCTCCATGGCTCCTGTCCCGCTGCCCGGCCCCCAGCCCCTCAGGCATCTCTCCTCGTGTGTGTCTCCAGGCCCTGCACCTGGAGGTCCTGAGGCTCCTGCGGCAGTTCAAGAGACAGCAGGTGAGGATTGTGTGGGGTCAGCTCTGCAGAGAGACAGGCAGACATGGGACAGGACCCCACGTGCCACCCTGCAGGGGGGCACTCTGATGCCTGCCAGTGCCCAGCTGGGCATCCTTCCTTCTGGAGGCCTTGCTGGCAGGCTCAGGGCCCACCCTGCTCCAGGCCGCTGGCGCTGGCAAAGTTTCTGGGACAGCATGGCCCCAGGCCAACCCCTCTATGGGAGACGGGAAATGTGTGCAGGGACAGGGGCACGATGTGGTGCGTTTATAAGGAAGGCCAGCCCTGGAGATGGATGTGCATTCCCCTGCTATTCCAGTGGGTGCTGGAAAGAGGTAACAGTCACCTGCCCCCAGCCAGGTGAAAACCTGCCCAAGGGCCCTGCTGTTCCTCCTCAGTGTAGGGCTGGCAGAAGATGGGCCGGCTGTGCCAGTGAAAACCCACAAGCTCTGCTGTGCTCTGGGAGCTGACGTGCTCAGCTTCCCGGTGTAAAAGCCACCCAGGACATCCAGGACTCCTGACTTGTTTCATATTATGATTGTAAGGGTGGCAATTAATTCTATTTTTTAAAAAAGCCACACAGTGAGTTAAAGCACAGTTAGACATGACATCTGTAGTACCGAGGTGGTCAGTTTACAAACCCTGTTCCTGCTGGGGTCCCCACATCCCTCAGCATGGGTGGCTGGCATTAAACCCCATCTGCAAAATGGGGCCGGGCGCAGTGGCTCACGCCTGTAATCCCAGCACTTTGGGAGGCCGAGGTGGGCGGATCACGAGGTCAGGAGATCGAGACCATCCTGGCTAACACGGTGAAACCCCGTCTCTACTAAAAATACAAAAAATTAGCCAGGCGTGGTGGCAGGCGCCTGTAGTCCCAGCTACTCGGGAGGCTGAGGCAGGAGAACGGCGTGAACCCGGGAGGCGGAGCTTGCCGTGAGCCGAGATCGCGCCACCGCACTCCAGCCTGGACGACAGAGAGAGACCCCTTCTCAAAAAAAAAAAAAAAAAAAAAAAAAAAAAATCTGCAAAATGGAAATCCATTGAACTTGCAGAAGAAAAGCAGGTGGCTGGTCAGAGCGCGTCTTGGGGGCTGGAGAGATGTTCTCCCCGGGCCAGGTGTGGCAGAAGGGACAGAGGTAAAGAAGGTTCCTGAAGACCCCTGCGAGCTCTGAGAAGAGGGAGCAGCCCCCTCTTCAGGTTGTGGAGACTGGCACACGAAGTACCTCGCACAGTGCCTGCTGTGGAGAAAGGAGCCCCAAGGCCAGCACTCCCCACAGGGAGCTCGCCACCTGCTAGGGCCGGACCACAACACAGGCAGCAACTGCTGCTAAGCAAGGCTCTGTGCCAAAAAGACTTGCCACCTGCACTGCCATGTTCCCCATGGCTTCTGTGCTGGCTGCAGCTGGGGCAACCCTCTACCTGCCCATCCAGCCCTGCAGCTGAAACCATGTCCCAACTGCTGCTGGCAATGATCTCACTGCTTTAGCCTCAAAGGCTGTGGTGGGCCCACAGCCCCAGATCAGAGCCCTTTCTGCCCTTGCTTTAATATGGTGCGGAATTTTACACATTTACACATTCTCAAGAGTTTGAGACCAGCCTGGGCAACACGGCGAGACCCTCATCTCTAGAAAAAGTTTTTAAAAATTAGGTTGACGTAATGTCACATGCCTGTAGTCCGAGCTACTTGGGAGGCTGAGATGGGAGGATGGCTTGAGCCCAGGAATTCAAGGCTGCAGTGAGCTATGACTGCACCACTGCACTCCAGCCTGGGTAACAGAGCAAGACCCTGTCTCTACCAAAAAAAAAAAAAATTAAATTTACCATGTAAAGTGGCATTAAGTACATTCACACTGTTGCACAAGCACCGCCACCATCCATCCACAGAAGTTTTTCATCATCAATTGAAACCCTGTACCCATTAAACACTAACTCCCCAATCTCTCCTCCTCTCCTCCCCCATCCCCTGGTAACCACAGTTCTACATTCTATGTATTTTTACTATTCTGGGTACCTTATATAAGTGGAATTATAAAACATTTGTCCTTCAGTGACTGGTGTATTTCATTCATCTTTGTCAAGGTGCACTACTGGTGTAGCATGCGTCAGAATTTCCTTCCTTTTTAAGGCTGAATACTGTTCCATTGCATGCACATACCACATTTTGTTCATCTATTCATCTGTCAGTGGGCAGTGGGGGTTGTTTCCCCCTTTACCATACTGTTTTCCACAGCAGCTGCACCATTTTATTTATTTATTTATTTTTATTTTTATTTTTGTTTTGACAGGACCTCACTCTGTCGCCCAGGCTGGAGTGCAGCGGCGCAATCTCAGCTCACTGCAACCTCTGCCTCCCGGGTTCAAACGATTCTCCTGCCTCAGCCTCTCGAGAAGCTGGGATTACAGGCATGTGCCACCACCATGTCCGGCTAATTTTTGTTTTAGTAGAGATGGGGTTTCACCATGTGGGCCAGGCTGGTCTTAAACTCCTGACCTCAGGTGATCTGCCTGCCTCAGCCTCCCAAAGTGCTGGAATTACAGGCATGAGCCACCGTGCCTGGCCCGCTGCACCATTTAAAATTACCACCAGCAATGTAAAGGGTTCCAGTTTCTCCACATCCTTGACAACGCTTGTTGTTTTCTGCTTTTTTGATAAAGGCCATCCCAATGGGTGGGAAGTGGTACCTCACTGTGGTCTGGATTTGCATTTCCCTAAATACCAGTGATCTTGAGCATCTTTTCATTTGCCATTTGTATATATTCTTTAGAAAAATGCCTGTTCAAGACTTTTCCCCACTTTTTTCAAGCAAAGAAAATTTAATTCATAGAATTGGTTCCATGACAGATGTAATTACCCCACCCCTGAGATTTAAGGAACAAAAGAGAAGCTGTGGCATTTCAAGACCCAGATCAGAGGAGAAGCCCCACAGAACTGGAGCTCACGCTTCAAGCGTGGCTGCTGCTGGGACCTCTGCAGGGGCATGAGGCAGCTAGCCCCAAGAGTCCTCTTCTACCCAGTTTTGAACTGAGTTGTTTGGGATTTGTTTGTTTCTGAGCTTTAGGAGTTTGTTCGATATTCTGGACATCAATCCCTCATTAGCTATGTGATTTGCAAATATCTTCTCCTATTCGGTAGGTTATCTTTTTACTTTGTTGACAGTGTCCTTTGAGGCACAAATGTTTTCCATTTTGATGAAGTCCAATTTGTCTATTTTTGTCTTTTGTTGCCTGTGTCTTTGGTGTCATATCCAAAAAGTCACTGCCCAATCCAATATCATGAAGCTTTCCCCCAGTGTTTTTTTGAGATGGAGTCTGGCTCTGTCACCCAGGCTGGAGTGCAGTGGCACAATCTCGACTCACTGCAACCTCTGCCTCCCAGGTTCAAGTGATTCTCCTGTCTCAGCCTCCTGAATAGCTGGGACTACAGGTGCATGCCACCACACCTGGCTCATTTTGTATTTTGTATTTTTGTATTTTTAACATGGTTTCACCATGTTGCCCAGGCTGGTTTCCAACTCCTGAACTCAAGTGATCCGTTCAAAGTGTTGGGATTACAGGCATGAGCCACTGCGCTTGGCCAGCTATGTGTTTTTCATATGTGACTTTTATTATGTTGAGGTAGTTTCCTTCTATTCCAGTTTTTGGAGTATTTTTTTTTATCATGAAAGGGCATTGAATTTTGTTTAATGCTTTTTCTTCATCAGTTGAAATGATCATGTGTTTTTTCCTTCATCATGTTAATCTATTGTATTACATTGATTGATTTTAGTATGTTGAACCATCTTTGCATTCCAGGAATAAAACTCTCTTGGTTGTGGTGTATAATTTTCTTTAATATGCTGCCGAACTTGGTTTGCTAATATTTTGTTGAGGATTTTTGCATCATAAGGGATATTGGTCTGTAGTTTACTTTTCTTGTAGTGCTTCTGTCTGGCTTTGGTATCAAGGTAATGCTGACCTCATAAAATGAGTTAGGAAGTGTTTCTGCCTCTTTAATTTTTAGAAAAAGTTTGAGAAGGATTGGTGATGGTTGTTTTTTAAATGTTTGGTAGAATTCACCAGTGAAACCACCAGGTCCAGGACTTTTTTGTTGTTGGAAGGCTTTTAATTACTAATTAAACTGCATTATTATAGATCTATTTAGGGTTTCTAAGTTTTTTTCGTGATTTCAGTTTCTAGGAATTTCATCTAGAAATTCCAATTTGTTCAAATTTCCAATTTGTTGGCATATAATTTTTTATAGTACTCTTATAATCCCTTTAATTTCTGTAGAATTGGTAATAGTGTCCCTACTCTCATTTCTGATTTTAATAACTTGAGTCATCTCTTTTTTTTCAGTCAGTCTAGCTAAAGGTTTGTCAATTTTGTTAATCTTTTTGAAGAACCAACTTTAGGCTTTTTAAATTTTTCTTTTGTTTTTCTATTCTCTATTTTATTTATCTCTGCTCTAATCTTTATAATTTCCCTCCTTCTGCTAGCTTTGGGTTTAGTTTGTTCCTCTTTTTCTAGCTCTTTACATTCTACAATTAGGTTGTTATTTTGAGATCTTTCTTCTTTTTTAATATGTTTACTGCTATAAATTTTCCATTAAGGACTATTTTTGCTGTGTCTCATGTTTTAGTATGTTGTGTTTTCGTTTTCATTCATCTCTAAGTATTTTCGAAGTTCCCTTGGGACTTGATCTTCAGTGCACAGGTTGTGTAAGAATGTGTTGTTTACTTTCCACAAATTTGTGAATTTTCCAGTTTTCCTTCTATTATTGATTTCTAATTTCATCCTGTCATAGTTGGAGAGGATACTTTGTATGATATCTCTCTTTTAAAATTTATTGAGACTTAATCTGTGTCCTAACATATGGTTTATCCTGGAGAATATCCCATGTGCACTTTAGAAGATTGTGTATGTTGTTGTTGAGTAGAGTTCTGTGTATGTCTGTTAGACCTAGTTGGTTTATTGTGAAGTTTAAGTCCTTTATTTCCTTACTTATCTTCTGTCTGGTCATTCTATCCACTATTGAGAGTAAGGCAGCAGCTGCTGAAATAGCTCAGTTGGGAAAGCATTAGACTGGAGAGTGAGGTATTGCAGTCTCTGACTGTTATTATAGAGCTGTCCATTTCTCCTTTCAATTCTGCCCATTTTTGCTTCATATATTTTAATGACCTGTTTTTGGGTCATAAATGTTTATAATTGTTAAATCTTCTGCTATATTAAATTTTCATTGATATGTGATACCCTTCCTTGTCTCTGGTAATCCTTTAAAATTTAAAGTATTTTTTGTTATTAGTATGGCTGCTCCCACTCTCTTTTGGTTGCTGATTACGTGGAGTATCTTTTTCAGTCCCTTCATGTTTAACCTATTTATGACTTTGGATCTAAAATGAATCTCTTGTGGACAATATATAGTTGGATCTTTTTTAAAAAATCCATTCTGCCAATCTTTGTCTTTTGACTAGAGAGTGTAATCTATTTCCTTTTTAAATAATAACTGTTAAGACAGGACTTACTCCTGCCATTTTGCTGTTGTTGTTTTTTTTTTGCCTTGTATCTTTTTGTTCCTTATTTCCTGCAGTACTGTGTTCTTTTTTTGTAGTGAAACATTAATTCCTTTCTTGTTTCCTTTTGTGTATATCCTATAGCTACTTTCTTCGTGGCTACCACGGGGATTACATTTAACATCCTAAAGTTATAACACTCTAATTTGAATTTAGACCAGTTTAACTTCAATAGCATTCAAAAACTCTGCTCCTATACAGTTCTGTCCCCACCCTGTTAGTTATTGATGTCACAAAATTACATTTTTATTATGTTCAAAAGCACAGACTAATACTTATTTTCTTAATGTATTAGTCTCTTAAATCATGTAAAAAAAAAGGTAGAGCTACAAATCAGTTATCATAATACCAGCTTTTATAATTGCCCATGGATAAATCTTTACCAGATATTTTTGTTAATACAGCTTTGAATTACTCTTTGGTGTCCTTCATTTCAATCTGAAGCACTTCATTTCGCATTTCTTCTAGGTAGGCCTTGTGGTAGTGACTTTCTTCAATTCTTGTTTATCTAGGAATGTCTTAACTTTCTACTCATTTTTGAAGGACAGTTTTGCCATACATAGGATTCTTGGTTGACAGGCTTTCAGCATTTTGAATATATCAACCAACTGCCTTCTGGCCTCTAAGGTTTCTTCTTTTATTTTCTTCTTTTTCTTTTTTTGAGACAGAGTCTCGCTCTGTCACCAGGCTGGAGTGCAATGGCACAATCTCGGCTCACTGCAACCTCTGCCTCCTTGGTTCAAGTGATTTTCCTGCCTCAGCCTCCCAAGTAGTTGGGACTACAGGTACACGCTACCATGCCCAGCTAATTTTTGTATTTTTAGTAGAGATGGAGTTTCACCATGTTGGCCAGGATGGTCTCGATCTCCTGACCTCATGATTTGCCCACCTCAGCCTCTCCAAGTGCTGGGATTACAGGTGTGAGCCACTGTGCCCGCCAAGGCCTCTAAGGTTTCTGATGGGAAATTTCTTGATAATCTGATTGAGGATCACTTTTTTTTTTTTTTTTCTTTTTGGAGACAGAGTCTAGTTCTATCACCAGGCTGGAGTGCAGTGGCATGATCTCAGCTCACTGCAAGTGTTCTCCTGCCTTGGCCTTCCAAGTAGTGGGCGACATGATGTGCCCCATGCCAGTAATTTTTGTTTTTTAGTAGAAAGGGATGGTCTCCATCTCTTGACCTCTTGATCCACCTGCCTCGGCCTCCCAAAGTGCTGGGATTACAGGCGTGAGCCACTGTGCCCAGCCGAGGACCCCTTTAATGTGATGACTCACTTCTTTCTTGCTGCTCTCAATATTCTCTATTTGTTGTTGTATTTTCCAGTTTGATTATAATATGTCTCATTGTGGGTCTCTTTGAGTTTATCCTACTTGGTTCACTGAGTTTCCTGGATGTTTATATTCATGTTTTTCATCAAATTTGGGAAGTTTTCAGCCATGAATTATTCAGATAATCTCTCTATACCTTTCTCTCCCTTCTCTTTCTGGGACTCTCACAAAGTGTATGTTGGTCTGCTTTATGGTACTGCGTAGGTCCTGTAGCTTCTGTTCACTTTTTCAATCTTTCTTATTTTCCTCTTCCTCAGACTCAATAATTTCAATTGCCGTATCTTCAAGTTTGCTGATTCTTTCTTTGACCTGCTCAAATCTGCTTTTGAATACCTCTAGTGAATTTTTCATTTCAGTTATTATACTTTATAGCTCCAAAATTTATTTTTGGTTCCTTTGTATGTTTTTCTATCTCTTTATTGATAATTCCATTTTGTTCATCCATCTTTTTCTTGACTGCTACTTCTTCTTTGCACATCTTTAGGACAGTTGTTTCAAAGCCTTTGTCTAATAAGTCTGTCATGTAGTCTTCCTCAGGGACAGTTTGTTGATTTACTTATTTTTCCTTCAAATGAACCATGTTTTCCTGTTTCTTTATACGCTTTGTGGTATTTATTTTGCAGAAAACTAGACGTTTGACTCTTACAATGTGGCAACTCTTGAAATCAGATTCTCCTCCTTCCCCAGGGTTTGCTGTTTTGGTTTTTAAAAAAAAAAAAAATGTTGGCCAGGTGCTGTGGCTTACGCCTGTAATCCCAGCACTTTGGGAGGCTGAGGTAGGCAGATCACCTGAGGTCAGGAGTTCGAGACCAGCCTCAACATGGAGAAACCCTGTCTCTACTAAAAATACAAAAAAATTAGCCAGGCATGGTGGCGGCGCCTGTAATCTCAGCTACTCAGGAGGCTGAGGCAGGAGAATTGCTTGAACCCGGGAGGCGGAAGTTGCAGTGGGCCGAGATTGCGCCACTGCACTCCAGCCTGGGCAACAAGAGCAGAACCCCATCTCAAAAAAAAAAAAAAAAGTTATAGGTTGCCTCTGTGCTGGGATCAGCATAAGGTATAAATGGTAAGTCTTCTTGGGTCTTTTCTGAGGCTGTACCTTTCCCAGGGAAATTGCAGTACCTTTATAAACTTCCCCACATATGTCATTGCTTTTGAATGTTCTCGTCCTTAAATGCCTGGCTCCCAAATGGGGAAAATGGAAACAATTAAAGGGGAGGTAGTGGGAAATTTAAAGGTTCTGGCTCTTTAAATGCCATGGAAGCCTTTTCATCAAGTGGGGATTATAGCAGTGGGGGCCCACCTCTGTGTCTGCACGTCGATGATCAGAGGCAGCAGAACACAGATCCTTGACATTGATATTTGGAGTGCAAGGTCTTTATGGCAAACCCTGGCTCCCACAGGCTGTATGTAAGCTGTTCCACAAACACATGCACAGCCTGCCATGGGATTTGGGGGTGGGGGATAGGTAGCTGCTACCATGTTAAGAGCTGGAATTGACCAGAATTCACCATGATTTACTATCCAAGCCCTCCTCTGGAGCTGCGAGCTTTCAAATAGACTCCAGAATTTCAAAATAGTTAGACAGATTCTGCCAGTTCGTTTGTCATCTACATGGAGAGACGGAATCCTGATGGCTGCTCCTCCACCATCTTCCCTGATTTCTCTTCATTACATCTTTAACTGGCTATTGCTGTTGTGTTTTGTATATGGCTTTGTATAGCATCTTATTCGTTCTAATAGCCTTGGAGTTTGCAGAAGTCAATCATGTCTACAATTAATGGTAATTTCATTTTTTCCCTTCTGGTGGTTAAACTTTTCTCCCTTTTCTTGTCATAATGCATTGGACAGAACTCGCTAGCAGAAACAATACTGGTAAGAATAAGTATCTTATATTGCTCTATCTCTCCATCAGGGTGAGGTGTGCTCTGGAAACAGAGCTGAAAGCCCCTCTAGGATGATGTTGCCAGTCCCCCTACTCCAAACCCAAACGTTGGTTTGTTGGGAGGGGCTGGGGCCACGTGGCCCCTGGTCAGCATGCGTCCCGGAAGCCCCAGGACGTTTATGACTTATTCCTTCTCCTGCCACGAGAAAGAACTGACCAGCCCCAGGCCTTCTCAGAGTCCATGATTCTGTTCAGTTTTACTTCTCTCTGTGAAGGGTCCCCAGAAGCTCTGAGAAGAGGCCTGAATTCTAAGTTTTCTTACAGGGCCCAGGACAGGTCTGCCCCCGGGCAGGTGTCTGGAGCCTCAGCTGGCCCCGGGCGCTGCTGCAAGGGCCAAATGGGCCTCTTTGTTTGGGACTATCTCTGCTGGCTTCTTCAGCAACAGGGACAGTCCCTGTCCGCTTAAGGGATAGGGAGCTGAACTCAGCACGGTTTCCAAGGCTCCTGGGTGAAGCACCTGCTCCACCTCACCCGGACAGGTTCTGAACTCCAGGGACTTAGGTTAAAGAAGACATAGACTCAATCATTCTTCAGTGTCTTTTGTTCTCACATGTCTGTGTCACTTAATCCTTAAAATGACCATAGGGAAATGACTACCCACTTTACAGATGAATAAACCCAGACCCTCAAGGGTAAAGTGGGGTGGACAAGGTTACCAGCTGCTGACTGGTGGACTGGGCTGGACTCTGGACTCTTTTTTTTTTTTTTTTTGAGATGGAGTCTCGCTCTGTCGCCCAGGCTGGAGTGCAGTGGCGCAATCTCAGCTCACTGCAAGCTCCGCCTCCCGGGTTCACACCATTCTCCTGCCTCAGCCTCCCGAGTAGCTGGGACTACAGGCGCCCGCCACCATGCCTGCCTATTTTTGTATTTTTAGTAGAGACAGGGTTTCACTGTGTTAGCCAGGATGGTCTCGATTTCCTGACCTCATGATCTGCCTGCCTCAGCCTCCCAAAATGCTGGGATCACAGGCGTGAGCCACCGCGCCCACCCTGGACTCTTGACTCCAGGCCAAGCTCCTGGCCCTGGACCTTTGAGGCGGAATTGATACAGCCTGAGTGGAAGACAGACTTGGCCCGAAGGTTCAGCAGGAAAGCCGGGTGCTGGCGCTGGGAGCTGAGGGACAACCTGAGTACTAGAAGCCACAGTGTGGCTCCTGGAAGCCTCCAGGAGGCAGGGAGCTTCTGGGCAGCCCTGATGGACTGAGCTGAAGGAGAGGCCTCAGACCACAGCCCAGCCCTTCCCCACCTTGCACAGAAACCTCAAGGGAGGAAGGCCCCTGACCCTGAGTATGGGTCTGGACTATGCCAGCTCCTGTCTGGCCGCCCCGAGCAGCGGTAGCATCATGTCTAGGCTCTGAAAGCCTCTGTGTCCTCCTTTTCTCTCCCTGGAAGAGCCTGGAGCTTGGACACACATTTCATTTCCATCTGGGTCCCATGAAGGACTCCTGCCTGCTCCCTGATGTCTGAAGGGATGCTGTGGGGGAACTGCGGCCTCCCTAGGCCGAGCCCAGATCTGCTTGCGGAGGCTGAGAATGCACCTGGCCTTGCCTTCAGGAGGGCAACGCGCTTGGCTGTGAGGGGAGGATTGGCCTGAGTTATTTTGGGCTCCATATGGCCTTCAGCTCCTGCTGACAGATCCCACTGTTTCCCTCAGGAAGCTCTTGTTTCTGATTGCTCAGGGCCTGGCTTGCAGGCAATCTGCTGGATGCAAGGCGACAGCACCAAGACCCACGGCAGATTGGCCACTAAATATAGAGCTCTCCCAAGAGGGCAAGTCAGCCTCTCTCCTGCTCTGTCTTCTATCCTGTCCCTTACTCTTGGCCCACGTTCTCAGTTACGTCCTGAGCACAGACTTCTAGAAGGAGAGGCACAGCCCAGTCACTCCCCAAACCACAGTGAAGGGGTTTGTTTCACCTCCCAACCTGCATGCTGCCTTCCCTTCAGGAACTTCTCCCCGTTGGCTGGAGCCTGAGTCGGGGTGGGAAGCTGAGTCCCTGCCAAGTGGCCCTGTCCCTGCTCTCACCGTTGAGCAAGTGACCAGGTTATCCAACTAGAGCAAAGCCTGGGCTTTGCTTCGAGACAGTTACTATTATTATTATTACAACATGAACATCTGTTCCCAGGACCCAGGCTAATAAAAAGAGTGTTACCAGTACCTTAAAATCCCTAATGCACCTTCCTCAACCAGTCCACTCCTCATCCCCCTAACCTCTAGACAAGACCATCCTGACTTCTGTGCTAATTGTTCCCTTGCTTTTCTTTGTAGTTCCACCTGTGTATTTATCCCCAAATACCCTGCCTAGTTAGACAGCGGAGGGCAGGCGCACGCTGACAGTGCAAGGAGAGGACGGCACTGCCCCTGCTGGATGGAGGCTCCAGGAAGTGAGCGGATCAGTCTCCAGGCTGTGGTCTGATTCCCGCTTCTCTGGGAGCTGACAAGGCCCCTCCGGGGGAAGTCGTGAGCAGGGTTGAAAGGGAGTCTTGGGAATACTGGGCTCAGCACAGTTGGTGCCTGGCAGGGCCGAGGTGGGGACCAAGCGCTGGACCTCCGTGATAAAGAACTGTTATCGAAAATATATAAAGGGCCAGGCATGGTGGCTCACACCTGTAATCCCAGCACTTTGGGAAGCTGAGCATGCAGACTCTTGAGTCCAGCAGTTTGAGACCAGCCTGGGCATCATGGTGAGATCCCGGCTCCACTGAAAATTAGTAAAAAATTAGCTGGGCGTGGTGGTGTGCACCTGTAGTCCCAGCTACTTGGGAGGCTGAGGTGGGAGGATCACCTGAACCCAGGAAGTTGAGGCTGCAGTAAGCCGAGATCGTACCACTGCACTCCAGCCTGGGCAACCAGAGTGAGACCCTGTCTCAAAAAAAAGTAAATAAAACAAAATAAAACATACGAAGAAATCTTACAACTTAATAATAAGAAAACAAACAACCTGATTAGTAAGTGAGACAAAGACCTTAACAGACACCTGACCAAAGAAGATATAAGATGGAAAATAAGCATTTACAAAGGGGCTTCACATCACACGTCATCAGGGAAATGCAAATTAGAACAAGATACCACTACACACCTACCAGAATGGCCAAAATCCAGATCACTGTCACCATCAAATGCTGGCGAGGAAGGGGAGCAGCAGGAATTCTCATCATTGCTGGTGAGAGGGCAGTACGGTACAGGCGCTTTGCAATGCAGCTTGGCAGTTTCTTACAAAACTAAACATACTCTTACCATATAATCTAGCAATCTCATTTCTTGGTATTTACCCAAAAGAGTTGAAAATTTATGTCCACATAAAAACCTACACACAGATGTTTCTAGCAGCATTATCATAATTGCCCAAACTTGGAAGCAACCAAGATGTCCTTCTATAGGTGAGTGGGTAAATAAACTGTGGTACATCCATCCAAGTGCTAAAAAGAAATGAAGTATCAGGGCTGGGCGTGGTGGTCCATGCCTGTAATCCCAGCACTTTGGGTGGCCAAGGTGGGCAGGTCCCCTGACGTTGGGAGTCCGAGACCAGCTTGACCAACATGAAGAAGCCCCGTCTCTACTAAATAAAAATACAAAATTAGCCGGGCTTGGTGGCGCATGCTTGTAATCCCACCTACTTGGGAGGCTGAGGCAGGAGAATTGCTTGAACTCAGGAGGCGGAGGTTGCAGTGAGCCGAAATTGTGCCATTGCACTCCAGTCTCAGCAACAAGAGCAAAATTCCATCTCAAAAAAAAAAAAAAAAAAAAAGGAAATGAAGTATCAAGCCATGAAAAAGACATGGAGGAAATGTAATTGCATATTACTAAGCAAAAGAAGCCAAACTGAAAAGACCGTATCATTCCAACTAGATCACATTCTGGAACATGAACATTTATGGAGACAGTAGAAAGACCAACGGTTTCCAGGGTTAGTGGGGAGGGAGGAATAAATAGGTGGAACACAGAGGATTTCTAGGGCAGTGAAACTATTCTGCGTGATACTATAAGGGTGGACATGTGACATTATTCATTTGTCAAAACCCATAGAATGTACAACACCAAGCATGACCACCTAAGGTGAACTCTGCACTCTGGGTAATAATGATGTAGCAATAATGTAGGTTTATCAGCTGTAACAAATGTACCATTCTGGTGGTTGATGTTGATAACGGGGGAGCCTCTGTATGTGTGGGGGCAAGGGGATCTGGGAGATCTCTACCTTCTGCTCAATTTTGCTGTGAATTTAAAACTGCTCTAAAAAATAAAGTCTATTTTTTAAAAAGGTGGCTTGAAGGGAGTGGGGGTCTTGGTGATGATCGTCTACTTCCTAGCTCACGCTGCTGCAGTGGGGCTCAGTTGCCTGCTGGATGTGGTGCAAAGCTGTTACACTGAGATCACCTTTCACCATCCTCCAAGAGATTCCTTCTCCTTTGTGTGTTGGGCTCCTGTCTCCTGTATTTGAAGTCTTCTTTCTTGGGTTGGTCTTTCATTTTAATGGAGCACACCCTCTAGTAGCTTTCTGAGAAGAGGTGCTTAGGAAGTAAATGTTTAAGATCTCACATGCCTGTAAACGTTCTCATTTTACCATCGCACTTGCTAGTATAGTTTATAGTTCAGCAGGGCATAGAATTCTAGATCCGTGCTCATTTGTCTTCACACTTTCGAAGGCATTGTTTTCTGGCTTCTCTCTGAACTTTGCAGAATTTTCTTTGTTCCAGTAGGGTGACCCATCATGCTGGTTTGCCTGGGACTGTCCTAGTTTTAGTACTAAAAATCCTGTATCCCAAGAAAAACCCCTCAGTCCCAGGTAAACAAAGCCAGTTAGTCAGCCTAGTCCCAAGTCTTTTGAAATCTCACAAGGATGCACCTTGACAATGGCCTTTCTATGTCCCTCGTGTGGAGCACTTTCCAGTCTCACGGGCTGGAAGCTCTTGCCCTTCAGTGCTGGAAAACTTTCTTAAATCATTTCACGGATGGTCTCCTCTCCTTCATTTTCTCTGTCTAGAATTCTTAGCACCCATTGTTGGACCCCCTGGACTTGTCCTCCAATTTAAAACGTATTTTCTCTCCTAGTTTCCATTACAAAATCTTCGAGCTCTACTTTGTGAAAGCATTTCAGTTTTATCTTCCAAATCTTCTTTTGTTTATTTCTGCTGATGTATTATTAATTTCTATGAGGTCTTTTTTTTTGTCCTTTGAATGCTACTTTTTGTTCTTTTTTCAGAGATGTAATTTCTTCTCTTACCTCTCTGAGAATATTAGTAACAAGTTTTTTTAAAAAAATTTAAAATTAATTAATTAATTATTATTATTATTTTTGAGATAGAATCTCACTCTGTTGCCCAGGCTAGAGTGCAATGGTGCGATCTCGGCTCACTGCAACCTTTGCCTCCCAGGTTCAAGCAATTCTCCTGCCTCAGCCTCCCAAGTAGCTGTGACTACAGGCGTGCACCACCACGCCTGGCTAATTTTTTGTATTTGAGTGGAGACAGGGTTTCACCATGTTGCCCAGGGTGGTCTCAAACTCCTGAGCTCAGGCAATCTACCTGTCTCAGCCTCCCAAAGTGCTAAGATTACAGGCGTGAGCCACCTTGCCCGGCCTTAACAAGTTTTATTTGAAGTTTTCTTCTTCCTGCATTGCCTTTGTTTCCTCCAATTTGCCTTTTTTCCTCGTTTGCCCTGGTCTCCGTCTGCCATGCCGGAAGCATTCACTCAGATGTCTGGGGCTCCTTGGCCACCACATAGAGACTGAGACTGATTGGATGCTTCAAGAGAGATGATGGGGCTTCGGAAAAGCTCGCGGTGGGGAGATCTAGGTAGGCCATTTGGGGGAACTCTGATCCTGAAGTTGGGAGCACCCCCTTAACTGATCCACAGGCTGGGGATTTGGCTTTCTGAGGTCTGCTCTATCATTGGTTACTTACCCACTTGCTTTCATTCTGTTTGTTTATTTTGACAAATGTCCCATCGGTGTACTTCAGTGAGGTTTCAGGAGGGACCAAGTGTTCAGCCAGCCCCCCTGATGCTCTCTTGCCAGCGGGACTGGAGGTTAAACAGATGAATGTGAGCTGCTGTGGCTGCCCGGCCAACAAGTGGGGGCAGGAAGCCAAGCTTTGAGCACACTGTTCGGATCCTGAATCTAGCTGCACTCGAAGCTAACCCTGCTTGTAGAATCTTGATACCAAAAATTTGCCCCAGAGGATACTCCTGCCTCCAGGGCTCATGGCTGCTCACCTATGGCCTTGTTTATCCCACGGAAGGTGCACCAGTGGGAAGGTCTCTCTGGATGCCACTTCTTTGCTAACGTGGAGGTGTTTCCTGCAAATCTCCTCTGTTCCTGTGACTCAGTAGAGCGCCCCTCCCAAGCCCCTGCTACAAGAAGCCATTTGGCTCTTTCTGGACCTGAGGAGTAGCCAGGGGTCCCTGAGGCCTCTAGGGTCCGAGTCAAGGCACCCACTCACCTTCCATGTGCAGTTGGCCTCTGGGGCCTCCAGACTGGACACCCTCTGCTCCAGGTGTCTGGGCATGTCGCCCTGTGAGCCTAGAGACCTTTCTCCAGGTTGTACACAAGGGGTGGGCTCCACGCTGCAGAGGGTGTCCCCTCTGTTGGTGACAGACACTGACCATCACTCCACCACTTGGGGTCATTCCACCTGGCTCCCCAAGGCAAAGGCCCCCGAGCGGCACACACCCATTTCTATCCTAATGCCCAGCATCATTCCTATCACACTGGCAGCTTTGCCTCTGGGAAGGAAAACTGGCTCCTAATTTCAGTAGGCCACACACAATATGCATGTCATCAGTATTAGGAAAACTTTTTTTTTTTTTTTTTTTGAGACGGAGTCTCGCTCTGTCGCCCAGGCTGGAGTGCAGTGGCACAATCTCGGCTCACTGCAAGCTCCGCCTCCCGGGTTCACGCCATTCTCCTGCCTCAGCCTCTCCGAGTAGCTGGGACTACAGGCGCCCGCCACCACGCCCGGCTAATTTTTTTTGTATTTTTAGTAGAGACGGGGTTTCACCGTGGTCTCGATCTCCTGACCTCGTGATCTGCCCGCCTCAGCCTCCCAAAGTGCTGGGATTACAAGCGTGAGCCACCGTTCCCGGCCAGGAAAACTTTTAAAGTTGAAAAATACAAAATTAACCTCTAGATAGGCGCCCAGTGGAGAAAAGAGCAAGCAGAAGAGTATTTACTCCACTAAGGGTCTCACATCAGCAGGAAGCCGCGCACAGCTTGAGAACGTCCCCGTAAAGCCAGGCAGACCCCTGGTATAAACTCCTAAGTGCGTCCTCCAAGTGCTCGAAGGCACTTTCCTCCGAAGGCTGATTTTTGCATGCATCTTTAGGGCATCTGGGTTTACAGTATAACACAATGCGGCAATATTAGGGGGTGTCAGCAAGACAGATGACAGAAAACCGAGGAAGTGGCGCATGACTGCATTTGGCACAGCCTTGGAAGTTGTGGGTGCAAAGAGAGGCAGGGAAGGGGCCCATCACTAAACATAAGGACCCATTTCCCCACTCCCACAGGCCAGCCTGTGCTCAGGGTCTGGGGCAGGAAGTGGTGGCAGAGAGCAGAGAAACATGGGACTCTTCTTCTGGACCTTGGAGATGGATATGCCTGGGATAAATGCAAAGTTCCTCCACAGCCCCCAGACTAGAAAAACATTTCCTAGACTTGGGGGAGAGGAAGAAGGTGCAGGGAGTCCCTGAGGACGTGGGCTGCAGTTGGCAGGAGAGGGACTCCCTCCGCCCTGCTTCCTGAGGTGGTTTCCTCCCTGGAAAGTGGAGGTGGCAAGAACTGGCCCCAGCCCCGCGCAGCCCTGCGGAAGCCCCAGTGACACGAGAAGCCACGGCAGCCAGGTGGGAACTGCCCAGAATGTGGCTCACCTGTGTGGACCTGATGGGGCCGGGGCCATCGCCGTGGCATCTTGAGGACCTGACGCGAGCTCTGTGGTCCTGGACGCCAGCCCAGGGAGGGCAGATGTCAACACTGACTGGCATCCGGGGCTGTGAGGGCAGCGCTGCAGGACGCCAGGCTGAGCTCAAGAGGGGAAGCAGGTGCAGCCTCACCTCCCCAGCCCCTCGGCTCCTGGAACACCGCTGTGGCTGCGCATTCACAGCGATCTCTGCCGGGAGCCCCCTCCCTCCTGCACGTGGCTGACGCCCCCACCCCTATTCAGCTCGCCGGACAGTCTCAGGCCAGGTCACACAGACCCACCCGCGGGAGGGGCGTCCCTCCACATTACATCGCTGGGGCTACTTTCCCACAGCCCCTGCCACCGACTGAGGTTCTCCTGTCTCTTCTCTGCCTCCCCACAAGTCCGGGAGCCTTGGGACAGGGTCTCTCATATCCATGGCAGTGCCCCCAGGGCCTGGGATGTGCTGGGCACATGGTGGGTATCCGAAAGCAAGTTTGAGACAAATTCATCAGTGAGTGGATGGGTGACCACAGATGAGGTTCTGTCTGATCACTGACCTGCAGGGTGGCCTCAAGTCCCCCACGGAGCTAGCAAGCCTGGGACAGGAAGGTCCTGGGTTGTCTAGCACTGGCCTGCAGAGGGGTGTGAGCGCTGTCAGAAGCCACCAGCTCTCTGGCTTCCTACTCACAGGCCCTGCCTCCCTCTCTGAAAATCAGGACAGTGTCTGCTTGTCTCTAGCCACTTTGCAATCCCCATCTTCCTGGGTCATGGATGTGGCATTGGCTCCTGAGTTCTCAAAGCAGCAGGGTAAAAATCCAGCTGGGCTGGGCAGTGGAGAAACTGAGTCCCAGAGGGAGGACATTTGCACCCAGTGCACTGGCACCCTAGGTCCCAGCTCTGATGTCACCCCTAGGACCCACGGCCTGGGCATGTAACTGGAGGGGTCACAGGCCAAGAGCCAGGTGGCCTTTCACAGGCAGCCATGCGGGGCAGACCCAGGTGGGAGCCTCAGATTCTCAAAGCTGAAAATGGAACTGCCCTCTCTGTATTACCCCAAGCAATTCAAAGCCAGACAGCCCTTCCACATTTGATCAACAAGCTCCCCTCACTGCATTAAGGAACTTTTTACAGGTGTGAATTGTCATAAATAGTTTTATGTTTATTATTACTCACATTTTGATGTTTTTAGCTATTCTAGTTCCTTTGCCTTTCTATATACATTTTAGAATTACTTTATATATTTCCACAAAAAAATCCTGCTGGGATTTTTATGGGAACTGCATTATATATGTAGATTAATTTTGGGAGAACTAATATGTTTACTATGTTGAGTCTTCCAATCCATGAATACAGTGTGTCTGTATGATTACTTGGGTCTCCTTTGATTTCTTTCATCAGAATTTCATTTCATAGTTTTCAGCACACAGATCCTGCATAGGGATTGCTAGATTCATACCTAAGTATCTTTGGGGGCCTGGGGGTAGCTATAGCAAACAGCATTGTATTTTAGATGTTGGCTACCAATTGTTCATAGCTAGTACAGAGAAATACAATTGATTGTTGACTTTGTATCCTGGCATCTTTAGAAACCTATGCATTAATCCTAGGTTTTCTTCCCCCTTTGGATTTTCTAGGTAGAAAATTATCATGTCTGTAAACAGACAGTTTTAGTTCTTGCTTTCCAATCTGTATGCCTCCTTTCCTCCCACTATCCCCTCAATTTTTTTTTTTTTTTTTTTTTGGCCTATTGCACTGGCTAGGACTTCCAGTAGGATACTGACAGGAGGGTAGAGAATGGACAATCAACTTGTTCCTGATCTTAGGGAGAAAATATTCAGTCTTTTACCATTAAATATGACATTTGTGGTAGGTTTTGTGAAAATGGCCTTTATCAGACTGGGGAAGTTCGCTTCTGTACCTAGTTTGTGGAGGAGTTTTATCACGAATAGATGTTAAATTTCCCTTGAAACTTCCTTTCTTACCTATTGTTCAATGCTTTTTCTGCATCAATTGCTGTGATGCTTCTCTTCTTTACACTGTTAGTGTGATAGATTATATTGATTAATTTATAAACAGTAAACCAGTCTTGCATCCCCAGGATAAACCCCACTTGGTCGTGGTATATCTCTCTATACCTATAATCTATAACCTATGTATACTGCTGAATTTTATTTGCTATATTTTGCTGAAGATTTTTGTTCATACAGGACATTGGTCTGTTTGTCTTTGTCTGGTTTTGATTTCAAAAAACCAAACCTCTTCTATTTTCTGAAAGCGACAGTATAGAATTGTGTTATTTCTCCATTAAATGATTGGTAGAATTTACCAGTAAACCATCTCTTCCTGGAGATTGCTTTTTCTAAGCTTCGAAATGATAATTTCAAGGTCTTTAATGGTTATAGGACTATTTCGGTTACCTATTTCACCTAAGGTGAGTTTTGAAAGTTAGTTGCTTTCAAGGAATTGGTCCCTTTCGTCTCAGTTGTCAAATTTATGTGTGTAGCGTTGTTATAGCCTTGCCTTATTACCCTTTTAATGTCTGCAGATCTCTCGCGATATCCCCACTTTCACTCTTGACCTTTGTGTTTTCTCTCTTTTGTTCTTTGTCGGTATCGCTAGAGGTTTGTCAATTGTATCGATCTTTCTAAAGAAACCGTCAGTATCGCTAGAGGTTTGTCAATTGTATCGCTCTTTCTAAAGAAACCGCTTTGGGTTTCATCGATGTTCTCTATCATTTTCTGCTGTCAACATCACTGATATTTCCACACTTATTTTTTATCATTTCCTTCTTTATGTTTGCTTTGGGTCTATTTTGCCCTTCTCTCTCTAGTTTCTTAATGTGAAATTTCAATGATTGATTTGAGATCTTCCTAAGGTAAGAATACTGCAAGTTTCTTCTCAAAAATACAAGATTTTCATTGACAAGAGATAATTGTATCTATTTATGGGGTACAATGTGATGTTTTGATATAAATTACTCATTTAAGCATTGTTTTAGGTATATCCAACAGATTTTAATACACTGTATTTTCATTCAGTTAAAAATGTTTTTGAATTTCCCTTGAGACATGCATTTTTACCTATGAATTATTTAGATACGTGCTTAATTTCTAAGTGTTTGTTCTAAAATTTCTCTGTTGCGGTTCTATCTTTGATTTCTAATCTAATTTCATTTTGGTCAGAGAACATATTTTATATGAATTCAATCTTTCCTAGTTGCTAAGGTGTGTTTCATGTTCCAAGATACGGTTTTGGTGAATATTCCATTCGCACTTGAAAAGAATTCTGCTGTGGTTGGGTAAAGTTTCTACAAATGTCAATTAACTCCAGTTGGCTAATGACATTGTTCAGTTCTTCTATATCCTTGCTGATTTCTGTCTCCTACTAACAGAGGAGTGTTGAAGTCTCTATATTTGCGGATTTGTCTGTTTTGCCTTTCAGTTCTGTCCATTTTGCTTCATGTATTCTGAAGCTCTGTTGTTAGGTGCACATACATTTAGGATTGTTGTGTTCTCTTTGTAAATGGCCCTTTTATCATTATGTAATGTCTTTATCTGTGGTAATTCTCTTTGCTTTAAACTGTGCTTTGTCTGTTATTAATACAGCCACTCTGGGTTTCTTTTGATTACTATTTTCCTAGTATATCCTTTTCCCATTCTCTCTCTTTGAACCCATCTATTCCATTATATTTGAAATGAGTTTCTTTTTGGTAGCATAAAATTGGATCATTTAAAAAAATCCACTCTGGCAATTTCTGTCCTTTCATGGGTAGTCTTAAGACTTTACAAATACTGTATTTATTGATATGTTTGAATGAAGGCTGTTTTGTTAAATAAACTTTTTAGAGTAGGTTTAGGTTCATAGCAATGATTTTCTTTTTTCTTTTTAAATTTTTGTTTTAAATTCTAGGCTGGGGGTGGTGGCTCACTCCTGTAATCCCAGCACTTTGGGAGGCTGAGGCAGGTGGATCACCTGAGGTCAGGAGTTTGAGACTGGCCTGGCCAACATGGTGAAACCCCATCCCTACTACAAATACAAAAAATTAGCCAGGCGTTGTGGCGTGGGCCTGTATTCTCAGCTACTCAGGAGTCTGAGGCAGGAGAATCACTTGAACCCAGTAAGTGGAGGTTGCAGTGAGCCAAGATTATGCCACTGCACTCCAGCCTAGGCAACAGAGCAAGACTCTATCTCAAAAAAAAAAAAAAATTCTTGTTCCCCTTTATGCCTTCTTTTGAGTATATTTCATTTAATTTTTCCTTTTTTTTTTTTTTTTTTGAGATGGAGTCTGGCTCTGTCACCCAGGCTGAAGTGCAGTGGCATGATCTCGGCTCACTGCAAGCTCTGCCTCCCAGGTTCACGCCATTCTCCTGCCTCAGCCTCCTGAGTAGCTGGGACTACAGGTGCCCACCACCACACCCGGCTCATTTTTTGTATTTTTAGTAGAGACAGGGTTTCACCATGTTAGCCAGGATGGTCTTGATCTCCTGACCTCGTGATGCGCCCACCTTGGCCTCCCAAAGTGCTGGGATTACAGGCGTGAGCCACCGTGCCCAGCATAATTTTTCCATTTTTTTGTAGTTTTTTTCATGGTTTGCACTAGAGATTACAGCATATATATATTTAACTTTTCACAGTTTATTTAGAATAAATATTCCATCACTTCGAGTGGAATCTAGAAACTTACCACCCTGTAGGCATTAAGTTTTATCCTCCCTTGTTTATACTGTAGGTCTGCATACATTGAAAATGCCATCTGACACTGTTATTTTCATTTTCAACCATCAAACATACTTTAAAAATTCAAGAGGGACAGAGGAGTCTATTATATTGACACAGACGGTTACTGTCTCTGTTGCTCTTCCTTCATTCCCCATGTATGTGTCCTTCTAGTATCACTTCCCTTTGGCCAGAAGAACTTCTGTGAGCAGTGCTTGCAGAGCCATTCTATTGGCAACACACCCTCTTAGCTTCCCTTTACCCGAGTGTGTCTTATATCACAGAATTTTTTTTTTTTTTTTTTTTTTGAGACGGAGTTTCACTGTTGTCACCCAGGCTAGAGGACCGAAATGTTTTAGCAGATAATCGACCCAGAAGGGCCTGGGCCCAAAGTTTAGGCTGCTATGGGCTGTGGTTCCATGAAAGTTCTGTTTTCAAAGTCATTGAGTTGGTATTTAAGTTCCTGTGCTACGTAGTGGCCAGTCTGAGACCTGGGCCGTGGTTTATTTGGTACTATAGTTGTCAAAGCCTATGATGGGTTAGGGCCACGCTCCTGCAGCTTAAGGATAAGCCCAGGAATAAACAACTCTCAAAAACAAAACAAAACAAAACAAACAAAAACAAAAACAAACAAAAGGCCGGGCGCGGTGGCTCACGCCTGTAATCCCAGCACTTTGGGAGGCCGAGGTGGGCGGATCACCTGAGGTCGGTGGTTCGAGACCAGCCTGACCAACATGGAGAAACCCCGTCTCTACTTAAAAAAACACAAGATTAGCCGACCCTGGTGGCGCATGCCTGTAATCGCAGCTACTCGGGAGGCTGAGGCAGGAGAATTGTTTGAACCCGGGAGGTGGAGGTTGCCATGAGCCGAGATGGCTTCATTGAACTCCAGCCTGGGCAACAAGAGCGAAACTCCATCTCGAAATAAATAAACAACAAAAACAATAACAAAAAAGCTCTATGGGATTGCGTTCCTGAGCAATCTTTATGGTATTTTCCAGTTGCCTGGGCCTCCCCATTTCGGTCCTCGAGCCAGAAAGCTAGGGCTTTCCTTCCTTGGTTTTGCTGTGCACTCGCCATGGCTACGCCTGATTCCAGGGCCAGGGGGTGGGGGTCAGAGAGTGAAAGAGAAGCCGGGAGTTCATCTTCCTGGAGGCAACAGCTCCTCCCCTCAGAGAGGAAGGCCTCTCCCTCTTGGAATTCTGGGCTCCTGTGGGGCCTATGCAATGCTCCCATGCGATTACCTGTGGGCTGGGGTATGAGAGAGCAAAGATTTTTAAAATGGATTTTCTCGGCCGGGTGCGGTGGCTCACGCTTGTAATCTCAGCACTTTGGGAGGCCGAGGCGGGCGGATCACGAGGTCAGGAGATCAAGACCATCCTGGCTAACATGGTGAAACCCCGTCTCTACTAAAAATACAAAAAAAAAAAAAATTATCCAGGCATGGTGGTGGGCGCCTGTAGTCCCAGCTACTCGGAGAGGCTGAGGCAGGAGAATGGCGTGAACCCGGGAGGCAGAGCTTACAGTGAGCCGAGATTGCGCCACTGCACTCTAGCCTGGGTGACAGAGCGAGACTCCATCTCAAAAAAAAAAAAAAAAAAAAAAAAAATGGATTTTCTCCATGCTCTGTGAATAATAAGAGACCCTCCTCCCGTTCCTCAAACCAGAAGCGAGGGTTTCTCCTGGAGTTCGCTGTTAGCGCTGATGTCCGCAGGTTCCATGCTGCCTGCATGAGTGCAGGCTTGGCTAGACCAGGGGAAAAATGGCAAACCTACCAGCTGGGTAGTACTCCAAATTCCAGTTTTCAAAGCCCTCAAGTAGCTGCTCTATGCATTCTGTTGGTTTTAAGCTGCATTCAGTGGGAGAGTGGAATATGCTCAGACTATCCCAGAACCAGAAAGCTGTTGTTTATGTTGCAATTTCATTCATTTTAAAAATAAATAACGGTTGCTTTCATTACATTAATGTTTATGGTCACTTTCTATTTATGGGAAGCGATACTGATGATTTAGGTAGGAATGTAATATTTCATTACAAAATATATTTATTTTAACAAACGAGCTGATTTTATGAAACAAAGTAAGCAAGACTAGAACAGATCTCACTCCCTGCTGGCTGCGCCCCGAACAGGCCATCCACACTCCCACCTGGCCTCCGAGTAAGGGCCTTCACGGTTCCCTCTGTTTGGAACGAATCCTCTGGCCCCTTTGAAGGGGGCTCCAGTGTCTGCTCCTGGAAGCAGCGTTCAAAAACGCAGCGGTTGGGGGCAGGGGCCCATGTGTTTTGGAGGCAGCCACTACAGGAAGTGAGTGAAGTGAAGGAAAGGTCCTCTGAGCATCAGGGCCAGAGGGGAAGGACTGGAGAGGGCAGGTGAGCTGGGAGAGGGGGCTGGGGGACGTGAGCAGTGGAGGCGGGGGTGGGGGGCAGGCTCCTCCCGAGCCTCAGTTTCCCCTGTGCACAAGGATCACGAGCACGGAGAGGCTGTGAGCCTGTGAGCCTGTGTGCCCTGCACAGCATGGGGACTTGGTCTGCACCCTCACTGGTTACATCACACAACCCGCCCTGGCCCTTCTCCTAGCCCCATGTGCACCCCCCAGCACTTGCCCCCCCGACCCCACGGGGCTCCAAGCCCGCCTCTCTGGCCCAGCCCCAGTTCTCCCCTCGCCCTCCGCTTGTGCACCTGTGCAGGCTGCCTTCCCGCCCTGGGGCTCCATGCTTGCTGTCCTCCCCCGGGCTCCCTGCTCCAGGCCTCCGCAGGGCTTCTGCCTGCCCCTCCCTCGGAGACCTTCCGTGACCACTGCCCAGCCCCTCTCCACCCTGGACCCCGTTTCATTTTCCTCATGGCTTTTCTCCAAATCCAAATCCACGTGTCTCCCCAGGGACTGGGAGCTCCACTGTGGCACCACGTTGCCTGTTCCTGCTCACGGCTGCACCCCAGCACTAGAGCAGGTTTCAGCAAAAGCCTCCTGGCCGAGTGGATGAGTGAGCGAGTGAATGATGGCCCCTGGGATGCGGGAGGGGACCAAGCCGGGCAGCAGGGGAGGGGCCGAGAGTTCAGGAGGCCCTGGCCGGGGCTGAGGCTGACAGCAGTGACCCAGCTGCTCCCGTAGGGCCGCCAGCCAGGAGGCAGCTGCAAGGAGGGGCGCGGGCCTATTCTGTGAGGGAGAAAACAAGCGTCCTATTTACCACGAGAAAGAATATCGGGCTGTGTGTGAAAAATCCCACTTGCTCTGAGATGCGTGAAGCCAGCAGGGCCAGGGACGCAAGTTGTAGCGTCTCATTCAACTCCCCACGCCCCAGCCGAGGGGCACTGTCCTTCCAGCCCCTGCGCTGTGCAGCTGCTGCCTGGTCCTCGCCTGCCCCGCGGAGCCCCCACCCTGGCCAGGCTCACTGCCCTCCTGAGACCTGCCAAAGTCACCATCTGGTTTCCTCTTTCATTGAACCTTCCGGAGGTCCCTGTGGCAGTCACGAGCCACACCTGGCCCCCCAGCGGTGCTCCCCCTTTACACCGGTCCTGCATGGGGCCACCAGACCTCTCCCTCCCGGGCCTGCCTGCCTGGCCACCTGCCTCGGAGCCCAACAGCCAAAAGGGCTTCACAGGTGCATTGTGGCACACCCCAGTCCTGCTCCGCTTGTCTTCAGGGCCAAAGTCGGAACGTGGTGGCAGGTGTGGGTCTGCCTGCGGGCAGGGCTCCCTGCCCCCTGTCCCCTGTTCCCACCTTGCCTGGGGGCCTCTCCCTGCCTGGAGAGTGGGGAGGAGGGGCTGTCAGCGCTGCTGCTCCAAACTGGAGGCCCTGAATCCCAGAGAACATGCGGATGGCCCAGGTCAGAAGATGCGGCCAGAGTTCCAGGACTCAGGGACCACAGTGTGAGATGCAGCCAGGCACCCCCATCCAGGCATCCTGTGGCCTTCCCCCAGCACAGGAGTGGGACCCCCATGGGCTTCACATCTTCAGGGAGGAAGGAGCCAGGGCAGCACAGGGAGGAAAACCATTCTCAGGAGCTTAAGGTCTGAGGCTTCTGAGCTGCAGGAGCCCGGGACTTTCTGCTTGGGAGGATCTGGAAAAAGTGTGACCTGTTTTGGGGGAGGGGAGGGCAGGTCCTAAACTGCTGACCCCAGAGGCCTCAGCAGCAGCCTTGTGTTCAGACCTGAAGACTGATGGGAAAGGGACATTAACAAGGACCTCCTCCTACAGCCCAGGGAATCCAACCCGCCCATGAGAAGACGGGAGACCCCGCAGTGACAAGCACCCCAGCACCCTCAGAGCCCGCCTCCGAGGCCGAGGGACGTGCTGAAATAACTGTCACACGTGTGGACTGTCTGTTCCAGGGCAGGTCTCCACAGCACTCACACTCAGCCCCTGGGTCCCAGGCCCTGTTCCCACACAGGTCAGCCTGCGCTGCCTGAGCATCTGCACCGCTGCGACGGGCACCCTGCAGGGTTGCCAGAGTCTAGGGCAAAAATAGCCAATTCCGTCTCGAAGTGATGGCGTGCGTCACCCACACCTCCTGACAAACACCTCTTTGGCACTCTGGAGAACAGCGAATGCATAGCAAAAATAAATGCTTTGTTTTCTTCCTGCGGCTTGTGGGAGTCAATTCAAAGAGTGGTCTTGGGAGGTAAGCCTGTGAGGGCCGGGACCTGCTGGGCATCCAGGGTGTGGGCCCACCGGGGTCTTCTCCGCTGCCTGGCTATGGGGCGGGCCCCTCAGCTTTCGGAGCCTCAGCTTCCACATCTGTAAAGTGGGCTCATGAGACACATGCTATAGGTGGGCCTACTGGGTTAGGGGCGGGGTCAGTGGGTGCACTGAAGGCCCACACACTCAAGGAATCTGCACTTCTACCCTTACATTCATAGAAATAAAAATAGTGTTTAAAAAGTCTCAATTGCTATAAACAGATCTGTGTGTCCTGCCCTGCCCATCCACCCTGTCCAATTCACCTAAAGGTAGGCCAGGAAGGACGGGCAGGGCCACCTTCCCTGTGATGAGAGCACAGTGGGCAACAGCAGCCACTGGGTGTTCCAAGCCTGCCTGAGGGCTCAGGGCCCCGGCATGCCCAGATGGCTGGTGGTCCCTCCCACCTGCTCCCCCAGCCCTTAGATGCCACCTCCAGGAAGGCTCCCCTGCCTCCTCCTAGGCAGGAACAGCCACCTGGCCTGGGATGCCCAGCTGTCTACTGCTGCGTATGTTCCCCTGGCCTCGCTCCTGCGGGTGACCAGGGTCCAGGGGTCATGAGGCAGCCAAGGAAACGAGGGCTGAGGGGCAGAGGGACAGGGGCACAGCAGCCTGACACTGAATCTGTGGCACATTCCGCTCTAGATGCTGCCTGTCCGCCGCTTCTCTCAGGCCCTCCCATAGAGCCTAGCCCTGGGTGTCTGCCTGGGCCTTCCAGCCCCAGCTGGCAAAGAGCCAGGTCCGCACTGCCCTTTCTCCAGAATCTCTGCCTGAGGCTCCACCCCACAGCTTCGGGCTCCCAGCCCTTCTCTCACGCCCAGCTCCCCAAGAGGGGAGGCCGGGCCACCTCTGCCACCTGCTCCCCACTTCCCTGGGCTCCTCTGTGCTCCTCATCTCTGTGCCCCCTGCCTCCTGTACTCCCTGCAACCCTGCGCTTCTCACCTCCCTTGTCCTCTACCTCCCTGTGCTCCTCACCTCCCTGTGCCTCTCCCTGTGCTCCCTGCCTTTGTCCATGCTCTACCCTCCTGTGCCTCTCCCTGTGCCCCCGCCTCCATGCCCTTGCCCACGCTCTACCCTCCTGTGCCTCTCCCTGTGCCCCCCCCATGCCCTTGCCCATGCTCTACCCTCTTCTGGGTTGCCCTTTCCTGCCAGTCTGCCAGCCGAGGCCCTGAGGGTCAATGCATCTTCCTTTCCTCTGCCCCAACCGGACCCTGGCAGCTGAGCACAGCCCTCAGGGCCCTTCTGTCCCCTGGCAGTACCTGCAGCAGCACCCTGCCTGGCTCTCCTGCCTGCTCCAGTTAAGTCACCTGCAGTTGACAAGCCACCCGGGTGTCCTGCATGGGTTGCATAATGCCCTTTTAGACTGCGAATTTACCGGCCTTATTTACACACTGGGGGCTTTCAGGAGAATCAGTGCGTCTGCTTTCCTGCAAAAACTCAGAAGAGCCGGCTACACAGGGCCTGCATTCCTGCCTGGTACTGTTTATTGGCCAGAGCCAAGGGCTGCCCCTCGACCTGGGGATGCCACCACCTCACTGTCTCTGTCACCTGCTCCCCTGCCCCACCTAAGCCTGCCACCCGGTCTCCAGACCAAAGCCTCTGCGGCTGGCCAGGGTGTAGGGCATGAAGGGGCCCCTGAGGTGGGGAAGGCAGATCCCACACTGACTACAGCTGTCTAGCCAGAAGCAGCTGCGTGGACATCACTCCCTGGGGCCATTTCCTGCTAGCTGGAGATGTGTCTGTCAAGGTCTGGAAAATCTTAAATGACAGAGAAGTAAGAATTGGAAGAGAAAAGAATTTCATTTCTCCCCTAAATTTCAAATTTGGGGGAATGAGTTAAAACTGGTGCAGTTGGCCGGGTGCGGTGGCTCACGCCTGTAGTCCCAGCACTTTGGGAGGCCAAGGTGGGCAGATCACGAGGCCAGGAGTTTGAGACCAGCCTGGCCAACATGGTGAAACCCCGTCTCTACTAAAAATACAGAAATTAGCTGGGGGTGGTGACGGGCGCCTGTAATCCCAGCTGCTAGGGAGGCTGAGGCAGGAGAATCGCTTGAGCCCGGGAGGCGAAGTTTGCAATGAGCTGAGATTGTGCACTGCACTCCAGCCTGGGCAACAGAGTGAGACACGGCCACCAAAAAAAAAAACAACAAAAAAACCTGTGCAATTGTGATCCATGGCATGGAGGCTCGGGGGTGGGGGGGCCCGGACATGGGGATGGTCTCAGACAGTTGGGGAGGTGTGGTCCTCCCCGCCGCTGCTCTCGGGGGCTCCTTCCGCCTGGAGACAGTGGGCGCCAGAGAAACACTCAGTGCCCAGCGTGGAGCCTGGGCCGTGGTGTGGGCTTGATGAAGCCTGAGTGACTTCGGGCAGACTGTTCATCTGAAAATAACTCCAAAAAGCAAGGAGCCATTTAAATACTTCTCATTCTTGCTATAAGAGGAGGCTCTCACAGCTAAACTTTAACAAATTCGTCATCGTCTTTTCTGGGAAGAACGAGGGAAGATGAAGTCATCAGTTTATGATAAAACAAAGAAACATACTGTTTTCTCTGGCTTCCCTCAGAAACTTCGAGCAGGCAGAGAAAAGGCCCTTGTTAGAAAAGCAGGGGAGATGCGTGTGTGTGCGTCTGTGTGTGTGCGCGCGTGCGTGTGTGCACGCGTGTCTGTGTGCGTGCGCACGTGTGTGAACGTGTGTGTGTGCATGCGTGTGCATGCGTGTGTGTGTGCGTGCGTGTGTGTGTGGGGTGCATCTGAACCCCCAGCCCAGTGGCTCCACATGGAATCCTGGGTGCAGTCCCCTCCCCGGGCCGTGGTCCACAGCCAGCACCCGGACAGCACGTGCACAGATCACACACACGACCATGACGGGTTCCCACTTGACTTCGCTGCACAACAGTTCTCTGATCTGCTTTTCCCAGAAAGGGAAACCGAGGCTCAGAGAGAGGGACTGACCTGTGCTATGTCACTCAGCTAGAACATGAGGTCACAAGACTGCCCCACCCCTCTTGTAGACTTGAAGCGATAGTGGGTTTATCATCTTCTGAGAGTGGGTTTAGCGTTGCCAGACACAGGGACTCTGCTTCATACTTGAGAGGGTCTTCACACAGAGGGACCCTGGCAGCTCAGGTGGGGCAAGGGCCCAGCGGCCAGCACCTGCTGCCCAGGGCTCCACACCAGGGACCCAGCCACCATCCTGGAAGACATTCCAGACGATGAGCAGATGGTGTGAGAACCCAAGTCCTGTGTAAGAGGTCACTTGGCTATGGGCAACTTTGCAGAAGCCTAGCCTCTGGGGTTGGAGCCCCCCAGCACTGGGGAAAGGCCTTTCTGGGCAGGGGCAGGCACTGGACACCTGTGCCTCCTCTCAGGGTGCTCAGAGGCCCCCAGATGCCAGAGGAGCTTCTGGAAAATGCAGATGCCCGGGCCTCGCCCCAGCTCCTGAGCAGCCTGCTGGTCTCCAGACTCATCCTGGCCAGCTCCTTCAAGCAGAGAAGGAGACTCAGATTTGGGGCTTCTTGGGCACACCTGCCATGTGCAGCCCCCTGAGTCCTGCTAAGAGCCCAGCCTTGGGCTCGGGACCTTCAGGCCATGAACCTGCATTTCGGTGCTTGTTGAAGGAGCCACTTCAGGGCCACACTCAGGACATTTCCCAAGCCTGAGCAGTCCCCATGTTGTTCACATACTCATGTCCCCCACATCAATCCACAGTTTAAAACGACCACTTCTTCCCGCCAAGAATATCTATGAATTCTAATGCTCTAGTGACATGCCTTTAAAAATGTGTTAAAGGCCGGGAACGGTGGCTCATGCCTGTAATCCCAGTACTTTGGGAGGCCGAGGCGGGCGGATCACGAGGTCAGGAGATCGAGACCATCCTGGCTAACACGGTGAAACCTCGTCTCTGCTAAATATACAAAAAATTAGCCAGGCGTGGTGGCAGGCACCTGTAGTCCCGGCTACTCGTGAGGCTGAGGCAGGAGAATGGCGTGAACCCGGGAGGCAGAGCTTGCAGTGAACCAAGATCGTGCCACTGCACTCCAGCCTGGGCGACAGAGCGAGACTCCGTCTCAAAGGAAAAAAAAAGGTATTAAAAGAAACACGTAATAATGGCTGGAGACAGTGACAGTGCTGCATTACTGTGTTCAATCATCAGCCCAACCCAAAGAGGCCACATCGCTGGCCACAAGGAGACAAGGACACATGGCTGTTGGGTAGGGTGGACTTCAGGACCTCCCGGTTTGGGGTCTCTTACACAAAAGTCCCTTGGCCTGGGCCCTGGTGGCCATGCCTCCCAGAGAGCAGGTGGGCCCTGGAGGCAGAGGCCCCAGCCCCAGGCCTCCCGGCTCCTGCAGGCTTCTGGCAGGCAGAGCGGCCCCGGGAGGGCACTTGACCCAGCCACACTGAGTGCCTGTTTTAATCTTGCAAAGACTCAGCCTCACCTGAGCCCGTCAATCCAGTCATCAGAATAACGACTTCTGGCCAAGTCTCTGCTGCTCTGGACTCTGCATGAGGCAGGCCCCGTGCCATCCATCACACCCTCCTGCCCCTGCCAGGACCAGGCAGAGGGGAAAGGCTGCCTGTGCGGGCCCAGCTGTGCCACTCAGGTGACAGAGGGCCTTGGCTTTCCAGGGCTAATACTTTTTTTTTTTTTTTTTTTTTTGTAGATAGAGTCTCGCTCTGTCACCCAGGCTGGAGTGCAGTGGCGTGATCTCGGCTCACTGCAGCCTCCGCCTCCCGGGTTCACGCCATTCTCCTGCCTCAGCCTCCCGAGTAGCTGGGACTACAGGCACCCGCCACCACGCCCGGCTAATTTTTTGTATATTTAGTAGAGACGGGGTTTCACCGTGTTAGCCAGGATGGTCTCGATCTCCTGACCTCGTGATCCGCCCACGTTGGCCTCCCAAAGTGCTGGGATTACAGGCGTGAGCCACCGCGCCCAGCCCCAAGGCTAATACTTTTTTCTAGAAAAGATTCAGCCACAGCAGAGGCGATGAAAGCATGACTGCTGTGTGGTGCCAGCTGTCAGCGCTAGGCAGTGGACAGTCCTGCCCATGTCTCCCCCTGGCTTCTGCATAACCCAAGACAGGGCCCCTGGGCCTGGCCTCCAACTCCTGCCCCACCTTGGTCAACCTCCCAGAGGAGAGGGCTGCAGACAAGAGGGGTTTCCAAGGGACGGCAACTTTTGCCAGCATGGAGGAGGACCAGGGTGAGAGGTGAGACTCTCAGAGCCTGACGGAGGGGCTGGATGAGGGGCAGTGGGATGGAGGGCTGGCTGGGCTACTTCCAGAAACATCCAGCCCAGTAGAGGATGCATTCAAACCATGTGCACATCAGCCCCTCAGCCCCAAAGCCAGCGGCTGCTTTCCCTTTCCGGCCCCCCCCCCCCACCCAGTGAAGGGGCCGGCCTGCCTGGCTCACCCGGCTCACCCAGCAGCTTCCCCAAAGATGCGGGCTGTTCACAGGCTCCATTTTTAACTTTCCTTAGTCCCAGCAGCCCCAGCAAAAGCTCTTCGGTGAGTGCCTGCGCAATCTGCCCGGCTGGGCCACGGCAGTCCACGGGCAGGGCAGAGCCTGGGCTTGCTTCCGGGACCCCCGCCAAGGCTCAGCCCTGCTGCAGCTGTCCAAGGCCGTGGCCTCTGCGGCTTCTGCCTGGCCAGCATCTGTTCTTCCCTCTGATAACAGAGCCCATTTGTCCTTCCCCTCCTGCCCGTGGTAGGAGGACATGGCCCTGGTGCCACTTGGGGAAGGAGTTGCGTTGGTCTGTGACAGTTGGGATGGCATGGATCCAGGCCCAGCCACTCAGTGCCTTTCATCTCCCTGGCCTCTGGGAAAAATCCACGGGCAGGCATGTCACCGGGGTGGGCCACCAGACTCAGTTCTTGGGACATTTATTTGAACTGTCTGAGCAGAGCCTCTCTCTCTGCTGAGGGCAAGGTAAGGACAGGAAGTAAGTGTGGAGCTGGTGGCGCCTTTCTTGTGCAAGGAGCCCACATGGAGGAAGCAGAGCCAAGAGTCACAGAGACCCAGACCATGTCCCACATCCAGCCATGCCTGAAGCCCACTTTGGGCTTTTTTTTTTTTTTCTTTTTGAGGTGGAGTCTCACTCTGTTGCCTAGGCTGGAGTGCAGTGGCATGATCTCAGCTCACCGCAACCTCCACCTCCCGGGTTCAAGTGATTCTCCTGCCTCAGCCTCCTGAGTAGCTGGGACTACAGGCGCCTGCTACCAAGCCTGGCTATTTTTTTTTTTTTTTTTTGTATTTTTAGTAGAGATGGGGGTTTCACTGTTAGCCAGGATGGTCTCGATCTGACCTCGTGATCTGCCTGCCTCAGCCTCCCAAAGTGCTGGGATTATAGGCGTGAGCCACCGCACCTGGCTATCCCAGGGCTTTTTATTTACGGAAGCAAATGCATTTTCTGAGTCCTTAAGTCTGAGGTGGGTTTCTGCACTTGCAACAGAAAGAACCTAACACCCCGGCTCTGAAGTGCACCATCACCAGCTGCTGCTGGCTTTCATCACCGGCTTTCCACGCGGTGGAGCAGAGCGCAGATGTGGGCGGGGTCCTTATTGGCCGTGAGACCCTGGGGCTTCACTTTCCTCAGAGCCTTATCTGTAAAATGGCCCTAATGTGCCCAGGCTGATATGTGGAGGGGACAGCTGGTCTAAAACTCAACAGCAGGAGGGACTGGAGAATGTTCTGAGGGGAGCGCAGGTGCCAAGGCCCAGAGGGGGGAGCAAGCCAAGGACAGCAAGGTCTGAGGGCTGAAGCAGGATGAGGGAGGCCCCGGGCCATGGGGCCTGGGGCCGGGAGGAGGTGGGTTTAGGACAATGGGATAGCCTTGGAGCGTCTCTGCCTGCTGAGTGAAGAACGGGCTGGGGCTGGAGGGAGAGTCGTGGGTCTGGATCGAGCTGGAATCAGGGGCTTGCAGCCCAGTGGCTGCGTTCTGCGCAGATTGGGAGGGTGGCGTGCGTGGGCCGTGCTGATGTTTGGATGGAGGAGAGGGGACTACTGACACAAATGGAGCACTCAGCCCCTGGGGTTTGTGCGTGACCCACCTGGGTGACTTGCCTGAGATGAGGGAGGCTGCAGGGGAGAAGGGAGTAGAGGGTGGTGGGAGGTAAGAGCAGCAGGAAGCCCAGGGACAGGAGGGGGCTTGGAAGCCCAGAGGGCAGCATTTGAGGAGAGAAGGGCCGATGGGTGGGCCAGGGGTGCACAGGGAGCAGAGCAGCCCAGGGAACCCAAGGTGTGCTGAGCAGACGAACCCAGGACAGGGGCGTGAAGGCAGAAGCCAGCCTGCGCCAGCCTGCACCAGCCTGCACCAACACCTTTGACCTCAGACCCAGCAATTACCCTAAGGAGCTAACCCAGCAAGAAAGCAGTGATCAATACAGCACCTGCCAGGGTGAGGAGGCTCCCATGCTGCCGAGAGGCTGGGAAGGAGACTCGTCCCACCACAGGGCGTCGGGTTTGCAAACTGTGGTCTCTCCATTCAAGGAATACTGAAAGGAACCCTGAGGAAGAAGCTCTGAGCTGCTGCAGGAGAGAAGCCAAACAATGCACACTATGCTTCGGATGAATGGATCTTTGCAAAAGAAAAACGTACATCTCCGTGTACCCAGAGATAAGTCGTGTACATTAAATGATAGCAGACTCATGATCTGGAACTGGGGGAGTGAGAGGTGTCAGTTTCCTCCTTTACCCTCTCTACATTCCTGGCTTTATGTCCGTCAACGAGTTTTTATTACTTTTACCAACAGAAAGAAAAGTACAAAGGAAAGGAAGGATCAGGCGAGTGGGCGGAGAGAAGGTGGAGTGCAGTGATGGAGCTGCTGGCTAGGTGGGGGCAGGCCAGGGCCACCCCAAGCCCTAGGAGGCGGTGGCCTGCTCACACTGCCTGTAGCACATCCACCAGCAGCTCTGGGGGGAAAGCCAGCAGCCAATTACACAAAAAGGCAGCGGGCACAGCTGCCTCTCTCTCCAGCCACTCTCAGTCTGCGGAGGTAATAACAAGTAGAAGCATTTAGGGCACGCTTGAGTTCGACAAAGAGCAGGTCTGATTGACTCCAAGTCAGCTGTCCACACGCAGGCTGGTGGGAAGGGGGCCTGGCCGCTGCTTTCAGATTTATGACAGCCACAAAGCCGCCTCTTTCCTAAAGCCAGTGCCACCACTGCTGCTGTTTCAGATGAGCTCCATGACCCAAAGCAGTCAGAAGACAAACTGGCTGGTGCACCATGCTTTAGTTTGCAGTCAGACTGACATGTGCACAGTACTTTACAGTTTGCAGTCTGACATGTGTACCTCACTTCACAGTTTGCAGAGTCCTTTCAGAGATGTCATTGCTCCTGAGTCCCAGGTCCCTGCCCAGAGGTGCCAGGAGCAAAGCTGCTGCCCCAGACTGGCCATCGGTGGGAGCACCCCAGGGCCTGGCTCCTGCCCAAGGAACGGCCGAACCCATTGCCACAAGCAGGGGCCCTGGTGCCTCCAGCCTCTCTTCTCAGCAAGCATGGCTGTGGTTGTGTTGTTTACCTTTTTACTGGAGTATAACCTACATCCTGAAAAGCACACATGCTTGAAGCAGCTAGATGAGATCTCCCAAGTGAACCAGGCCACCAGCACCCAGATTCAGAAGCAGAACATTTCCAGACCCTGAAAAGTCCACCCATGTCCCTCTTCGCCCACTAACCCTTTAATTTCAATTGCAAAGAAACACCAAGAGGGATCACCGCATACAGCACTATCAATCACTGTTTACACAAAACTACAAATGTGAGGGATCACCATGCAGGGCACTATCAATCATCGTTCACACGAAACTTGAAATGCGTCATGCCCAGGTGGGTACCTGTCCTAAATGCAGGAGCAAGAAGATGAACAGGAATCCCATGTGGCTGCGGACAACTAGCCTGGGGCTCTGCCCCTCCTATCACTGGCAGTCAGGCAGTGCCTCCCCAGGATGTGCCAGTCCTGCTGGTCTGCAATCCCACCGAGATCAGGGACACAGGAAACGGCAGCTACCAGGTAAACATAAAGACTTAAAAAATTCTCATAGAAATGCCTTTAAAACATACTTGAGTGTTCAAGGCAAAAATACTACTGTAGTGTGGGGTTTATAGATATGTGGAAAAGAGATGTATGACAATAGCATCGTTGTGGGTTGGACTGAGTCTCTCCTAAACAGATGACTGAAGTTCTCATCGCCAGTATCTCCAAAACGAGGCCATATTTGGAAATAGGGTCACTGCAAATGTAATGAGTTAAGAGGAGGCCATACTGGAGAGGAGCGGGGTGGCGTGGACTCCTAATCCAATATGACTAGTGTCCTTAGAAGACGCCGGCACATAGGAAGAGCACCATGTGACAATGAGGGCAGAGACTGGAGTGATGCGGCTTCAAGCCAAGGAATGCAAAAGATTTCTAACAAGCCACCAGAAGCTGGGAAGAGGCAGGGAAGGCTTCTATTGGGTTCAGGGGGAATGTGTCCCGTGACCCCCTGGATTTTGGATTTCTGGACTCCAGAACTCCAAATGAGAGAATACATTTCGGTTGTTTTAAGCCACCCCAGTTTGTGACACTTTGTTAAGGCAGCCCTAGGGAAGTGATACAAACACAAGGCTGACAGTGGAGTGTGAAAGTCACTGGCAGGAGGTCTTCATGCTATACATGCAACAGCACACTAGTGAGCCTGGAGTTCCTTCGGTTGGTTCATGGTCTTGCTGACTTCAAGAATGAAGCTGTGGACCTTCACGGTGTTACACAGCTGTTAAAAGTGGTGTGTCTCGAGTTTGTTCCTTCAGGTATGTCCAGAGTTTCTTCCTTCTGGTGGGTTCGTGGTCTGGCTGACTTCAAAAATGAAGCCGCGGACCTTCGCAGTTAGTGTTAGAGCTCTTAAAGGTGGTGCAGACCCAAGCAGTGAGCAGCAGCAAGAGTTATCATGAAGACCTAAAGAACACAGCTTCCACAGCTGGAAGAGAACCCGAGCAGGTTGCCGCTGCTGGCTGGGGTGGCCAGCTTTTATTCCCTTATTTGTCCCCGCCCATGTCCTGCTGATTGGTCCATTTTACAGAGTGCCAAATGGTCCATTTTACAGAGTGCTGATTGGTCCATTTTATAGACTGTTGATTGGTGCATTTACAATCCTTTAGCTAGACACAAGGCGCTGATTGGTGCATTTACAATCCTTTAGCTAGACACAAGGCGCTGATTGGTGCATTTTTACAGAGTGCTGATTGGTGCATTTACAATCCTTTAGCTAGACACAGGGTGCTGATTGGTGCATTTTTACAGAGTGCTGATTGGTGCTTTTACAATCCTTTAGCTAGACACAGAAAAGTTCTCCAAGTCCCCACTGGACCCGGGAAGTCCAGCTGTCTTCACCTCTTGCTATCACCTGGAGGGAGACTGGGATCAAGCTGTGGTGGTCAGAAGAGTTCTAAGATGGCCCCAGATTCCTACTCCCTGGTGTACACACCCCATACAATCCCCTCTCCTCTTAGGTATAGGCAGGACTGTGAATATGATGGATGTCACTCCTGTGATTAGGTGATATTATCTGGCAAAGATGAAGGGAGTTTTGCAAGTTTAAGTAAAGCCTGTAATCAGTTGACTTTGAGATCATCAAAAGGGAAATTATGCTGCATGAGTGTAACCTAAACAGATAAGCTTTTTAAAGAAAGGTCAGATACTTGCATCAGAGACTCTCCAGATGGTCTTGAAGAAGCAAGCCACCATGCATTCTATAGCGGCAAGGAAATAAATTCTGCCACCAGCCACATGAGCTTGGAAGAAGACACTAAAACATAGATAAGACCCCAGCCCCACACTTGTGAGACCCTGAGGGGAGAACCCAACTAAGCTTTCCTTGAACACCTGACTCATGAAAATTCTAAAATAATAAATTTGTGTTTTACATTACCAAGATTGTTTTAATGTTTTGGGTAGCAACAGAAAAGTAATGCAATGAATGATACCTAAATTAAGCACTAAAATAACATAGCAAAGGGATATAGCTTAAAAAATCAACAAAGGACATAAACTAGAAACATAAAAAAACCCAATTCAAAAGAAGTCAGAAAAAAAAAGATACATATGAAACCATCAAAAAATAAAGGCTAGGTGCGGTGGCTCACACCTGTAATCCCAGCACTTTAGGAGGCCGAGGCAGGTGGATCACCTGAGGTCGAGAGTACAAGACCAGCCTGACCAACATGGAGAAATTCCATCTCTACTAAAATTACAAAATTAGCCGGGTGTGGTGGTACATGCCTGTAATTCAACTACTCGAGAGACTGAGGCAGGAGAATTGCTTGAACCAGGAGGTAGAGGTTGCAGTGAGCCAAGATGGCACCACTGCACTCCAGCCTGGGAAACAAGAGCAAAACTCCATCTCAATCAATCAATCAATCAATCAATCAATCAATAAATAAATAGATTTCAGAATAGATTTCAGATCACATAAATAAATAGCAGGCCGGGCGTGGTGGCTCATGCCTATAATCCCAGCACTTTGGGAGGCTGAGGCTGGCAGATCTCTTAAGGTCAGGAGTTCAAGACCAGCCTGGTCAACATAGTAAAACTCCATCTTTACTAAAAATACAAAAATTAGCCAGGTGTGGTGACGCATGCCCAGCTACTCAGGAGGCTGAGGCACAAGAATCACTTGAATCCGGGAGATGAAGGTTACAGTGAGCAGAGATCGCATCACTGCACTCCAGCCTGGGCAACAGAGCGAGACTCTATCTTGAAATAAATAAATAAATATACATAAATAAATAAATAGAAGGTGGTTAATTTAAATCCAACAATATAATCACATTAAATGTACATGTTCTAAACAATCCAATTAAAAGGCAGAGATTTGGGCTGGATGCAGTGGCTCACGCCTGTAATCCCAGCATGTTGGGAGGCTGAGGCAGGTGGATCACCTGAGGTCAGGAGCTCGAGACCAGCCTGACCAACATGGTGAAACCCTGTCTCTACTAAAAAAAATACAAATATTGGCAAGGCATGGTGGTGGGTGCCTATAATCCCAGCTACTTGGGAGGCTGAGGCAGAAGAATCGCTTGAACTCAGGAGGCAGAGGATGCAGTGAGCCAAGATTGTGCCATTGCACTCCAGCCTGAGTGACAGAGCAAGACTCCATCTCAAAAAATTAAATAAATAAATAAAATAACATAAAAGGCAGAGATTTTCAGATTGGATATGAAAGCAAGAACCACAAGAACCCAAGTTTAAATACAGAGACATAAATAGATTAAAAGTGAAAGGATGAAAAAAGGAAAGAGAGCTGGTATGTCTATATTATAATTATTTTATCTATATTATTATAGGAATAGATTTCAGATCAAATAATAGGATAGTAAAGAAGGCCATTCTATAATGACAAAGGGTCATCCATAAAGATGATATAACCATCTTAAGCATGTATTCACCTAATAACAGAGCTTCAGAATACATGAAGCAAGAACTGATAGAACTGCAAGAATAAACAAATCCACAATTGTAGTTGAGATTTTTGTCATCTGTTTCTCAATAATGGATAAAACAAGTAGACAGAAAATCATGAAGGATACAGAACACTTAAACGTTACCAAACAACATAACCTGATTGCTGTTTATAAAACCCTTCACACAACAACAGTGGAACTTATATGCATTTTAAATGTATATTTAATAAGATAGATCATATTTGGGACCACAAAAACATGTCTCAGTAAATTAAAATAAATGGATTCAAGTCATAGAAAATATGTTCTTTGACCACAAAGGAATTAAATTAGATATCATTAACAAGAAAAGTCCCCAAATATTTGGAAACTAAATAATAATACACTACCAAATAATGTATGGATGAAAGAAAAAATAATAAAGGGAGCTAAAAAGTATTTTGATCTGAATAAAAATGCAAACACAACCTATCAAAGTATGTGGGATACAGCTAAAGCAGTACTTACAGGAAAATTTATAGTAGTGAAATGACTATATTCGAAAAAAGATAGATCTCAAGTCATATGACCTTAGCTTCCACCTTAAGAAATGAAAACAAGAAAAGCAAATGGAACCCAAAGTAAGCAGAAGAAAGGAAATTATAATATTCAGAGCAGTGATCAATGGGGTATACAAGAAAACCAATGGAGCAAAACAATAAAACTAAAAGCTGGTTCTCTGAGAAGATAAAAAAATTTAATAAGCCTCTAGGCCGACTAATCAGGAAAAAAGAGAATATAAAAATTATCAATATCATAAATGAGACAGGCAATATTACTAAAGTTCTTAAGATATTAAAAGGAGGCCAGGCGGGGCGTGGTGGCTCATGCCTGTAATCCCAGCACTTTGGGAGGCTGAGGAGGGTGGATCACGAGGTCAGGAGATGGAGACCATCTTAGTAACACAGTGAAACCCCGTCTCTACTAAAAATACAAAAAATTTAGCCAGGCGTGGTGGCAGGCGCCTGTAGTCCCAGCTACTCGGGAGGCTGAGGCAGAAGAATGGCGTGAACCCAGGAGGCGGAGCTTGCAGTGAGCCAAGATCAAGCCACTGCACTCCAGCCTGGGCAACAAAGTGAGACTCCGTCTAAAAAAAAAAAAAAAAAGAGGCCAGGTACAGTGGTTCACACCTGTAATCCCAGCACTTTGGGAGGCTGAGGTGGGCGGATCACCTGAGGTCAGGAGTTTCAGACCAGCCCGGCCAACATGGTGAAATCCCATCTCTACTAAAAATATAAAAATTAGCCAGGCATGGTGGCATGTGCCTGTAATCCCAGCTACTCAGGAGGCTGAGGCAGGAGAATCGCCTTTACCCGGGAGGTGGAGGTTGCAATGAGCCAAGATTGTGCCATTGCACTCCAGCATGGGTGACAAGAGCGAAACTCCATCTTAAATAAATAAATTTAAAAAATAAATAAATAAATAAAAAGGATAATAAGAAAATATCATGGACAAGTTTATGCCAATCAGTTGAAAATTTAGATGACATGCAAAAATTATTCAAATGATACAAACTACCAAATTTCACAAAAAATAGATAACCTGAATGACTATATCTATTAAAGAAATTTAAACTGGAGTTAAAAACCTTCTCATAAGGAACAAGACAAGGCCAAGCGTGGTGGTTCATACCTGTAAACACAGCACTTTGGGAGGCTAAGGCAGGCGGATAACTTGAGTCCAGTAGTTCAAGACCAGCCTAGGCAACATGGCATAACCCAGTCTCTCCAAAAAATACAAAAATTAGCCAGGCATGGTGGCAAACACCTGTGGTGCCAGCTACTTGGGAGGCTAGATGGGCAGACTGATTGAGCCTGGGTGGTCGAGGTTGCAGTGAGCCAAGATCACACCACTGCATTCCAGCCTGGGTGACAGTGCCAGGCCCTATCTCCACAGAAAAAAAAAAAAAAAAAGACAAGAATGCTCGCTTTTACCACTGCTATTCAACATTGTACTAGATGTTCTAACTAGAGCAGTTAGGCAAGAAAAAGAAGTAAATGGCTTTGAAATTAAAAAGAAGTAGTAAAATGATCTCTATTCACAGGTGGCATGATCCCATATATACAAAATCCTACAGAATCCACAAAGGAACTATTAGAGCTAAAAAACAAATTCAGCAAAGTCGCAGGATACAAGATCAACAAACAAATATTAGCTGTATTTCTATACATCATCTATTAATGCTCTGAAAAATGAATTAAGAAAACAACTACATTTATAGTAGCATCCAAAAGAATAACATACCTAGGAATAAATTTAACCAAGAGGAGAAAGATCTGCAGACTGAAAACTATAAAATATTATTTAAGATAAATTAAAGTCTAAATAAATGGAAATACATTTGTGTTCATGGGTTCTAAGATTTAATATGGTAAAGATGGCAATACTAGCCAAAGTGATTTACAGATTCAATGCAATCTCTAGCAAAATTCCAATAGCCTTTTTTGTTCAGAAATCAAAATACCCATCCTGGCCAGGCGCAGTGGCTCATGCCTGTAATCCCAGGACTTTGGGAGGCCGAGGCGGGCTGGATCAGTTGAGGTTAGGAGTTCAAGACCAGCCTGGCCAACATAGTGAAACCTCATCTCTACTAAATATACAAAAACTAGCTGTGTGCGGTGGCACATGCCTGTAATCCCAGCTACTCGGGAGGCTGAGGCAGAAGGTGGAGGTTGCAGCGAGCCAAGATCATGCCACTGCACTCCAGCCTGGGTGACAGAGCAAGACTCAGTCTCAAACAAACAAACAAAACAAAAAACCCACCCATCTTAAAATACATATGGAATTGCAAAGGTCCCTAAATAGCCAAAACAATCTTGAAAAAGAACAAAGTTGAAGGACTCACACTTCCCGATTTCAAAACTTACTACAAAGCTACAATAATCAAAACAGTGTGGTACTAGCCAGTTGATTTTTGAAAAGGGAGCCAACATCATTAATTCAATGAGGGAAAAAAACAGTCTCTATGGTGCTGGGACAACCGGACATCCACATGCAAAAAAATCAAATTGGACCCCTACCTCTTACCATATATAATTATTAATTCAAAATGGATCAGAGACCTATATATATGAGCTAAAACTATAAAACTCTCAGGAGAAAACCTGGGGAGAAACATGGATTTGGCAATGGATTATTAGATGCAACCCCAAAAGTGTAAGAAACAAAAGAAAAAACAGATAAACTAGTCTTCATCAAAATTAAAAACCTGTGTGCATCAAAGGACATTACAAAGAAATTGAAAAGACAAACTACAAAATGGGAGAAAAATTTAACCAAAAGGAGAAAGACTTGCACACTGAAAACTATAAAATATTATTTAAGAGAAATTAAAGAAAATCTAAATAAATGGAAAGATATTCACAAATTTATATATCTGTAAGAGTCTAGTATTCTGAACATATAAATAACTCCTATAACTTAACAAAGAAAATACAAATAACCCAATTTTTTAAGAAGCAGGCAAAATACTTGAATAGACATTTTTCCAAGAGATATACAAATGGCCAAGAAAAATATAAAAAGATATTCCACATTATTAGGAAAATGCAAATCACAAGACAATCAAATACCACTTTACGCCCGCTAGGATGGCCATAATCAACAAAACAGAAAGTAATAAGTGTTGACAAGGATGTGGAGAAACTGGAAACCTTGTGTGTTGCTGGTGGGAATGTGAAAGGACAGTTTGACAGTTCCTCAAAAAGTCAACTATGGCATTACCAAATGACCCAGCAATTCCACTCCCAGTTACATGCCCCAAATAACTGAAAACAGATCCTCGAACAAATACTTATACATGAGTGTTCACAGCAGGACTATCTTCACTAGCCAAAAGGGGAAAACAACCCACATGTCCATCAACAGATGCATGGATAAATAACTGAGATACAGACATACAATGGAATATATTCAGCCATAAAAAGGAATCAAGTACAGATACATGTCACCACATAAATGAACCTCAGAAACATGTTATGTGAAAGCCGCTTGACATGAAAGGCCACATGCCACAGGATTCCATTTATATGAAATATCCAGAATAGGTATATATCCAGAGAAAGAACACAGGCTGCTGGTTGTCATGGGTAGTAGTGAGTAACTGCTTAATGAGTATGAAATGTTCCTTGGGGGTGATGAAAATGTTTTAGAACTAAACAGAGGTGGCAGTTACAGAACCTTTGTAATTTATCATATTAAAAGACTAAAGGAAAAACCACATAATCATCTCATAGATGCGAGAGAGCACTGACAAAATCCAAAATCCATTCCCAATAAAAACTCTCAACCAACTAATAATAGAAGAGAAGTTCCCCAACTGGATAAAAGGCATCTGTGAGAAACCTGCAGCTTACATCATACTTAACAGTGAAAATTGGAAAACTTTCTCCCTAAGATCAGGAAAAGGCAAGGTGATCCACTTTCTTTTTTTCTTTTATAATTTCAACATTTATTTTAGATTCGGAGGGTACATGTGCAGGTTTGTTACATGGGTATATGGCATGATGCTGAGGCTTGGGGTACGAATGATCCTGTCCCCCAGGTACTAAGCACAGTACCCAATAGTTTTTCAACCCTTGTCTTCCTCTTTCCCTCCCCTCTAGTAGGCCCCTGTGTCTACTGTTGCCATCTTTATGTCCACGAACACCCAGCAATCCACTTTCAATACTTCTATTCAACATTGTACGGGAGGTTCAGTCTAGTATAATAAGAAAAAAAAAAAAAAAAAAAAGAAACAAAAGGCATCCAGATTTGAAAAGGAAGGAATAAAACTGTTTTTATCTACAAATAATGTGATCATCTATGTAGGAAATGCTACGGAATCTGTACCAAGAGCACTATAATCAATAAGTGATTCCAGCAAGATTCCAAGATATGAGATCAATACGTAAGCATCAATTGTATTTCTACCTATCAGCAACAAAATGTTGGAAATGGAAATTTAAAAATACTGTTTACACTACATAAAAAATCAAATGCTCAAGGCTCAATCTGAGCAAAGATGTACAAGAGCTGTAGATGGAAAACTGCAAAATATGGCTGAGAGAAATTAAACACGTAAGTAAGTGTCTGTGAGTTAGAAAACTCAGTATTATTAAGATGTCAATTTTCCCAAATGGAGCTATAGACTTTACAAATTGATAAGATGATTCTAAAATTTATTTCAAAATGCCAAGAACTGGAAGAGCCACAACTATTTTGAAAAAGTAGAACAAAGTTGAAGTGCTTATGCTAACTGTCTTCAAGACTTGTTTAAAGCTACAAAATCAAGAGAATAGAGTAATGATATCAAGATTGGCAAAGATCAACTGAATACAACTAGAAGTAGAGTCACAAATATATATGGTCAAAGGAATTTTAAAGAAGATGCAAATGCAATTCAGTGGAGAAAGGTGGTTATTTCGGCCGTGCCTGGTGGCTCATGCCTGGTAGCTCTTGCCTGTAATCCCAGCACTTTGGGAGGCCAAGGCAGGTGGATCACCTGAGGTCAAAAGTTTGAGACCAGCCTGGCCAACATGGTGAAACCCCATCTCTACTAAAAATACAAAAAATTAGCCAGGCATGGTGGTGGGTGCCTGTAGTCCCAGCTACTCGGGAGGCTGAAGCAGGAGAATGGCATGAACCTGGGAAGTGGAGCTTGCAGTGAGCTGAGATCACGCCACTGCACTCCAGCCTGGGCGACAGAGTGAGACTCCGTCTCAAAAATAAGAAGAAGAAGAAGAAGAAGAAGAAGTCAGGCACGGTGGTACATGCCTGTGGCCCCAGCTACTTGGGGGGCTGTAGTAGGAGAATTGCTTGAGCAAGGCTGCAGTGAGCTGTGATCGCACCACTGCCCTCCAACCTAGGTGACAGAGCTAGACTCTCTCTCAAAAATAATAATAATAATAATAATTTAAAAAATTACAGAAACAGGCCGGGCGCGGTGGCTCACGCTTGTAATCCCAGCACTTTGGGAGGCCTAGGCGGGTGGATCACGAGGTCAGGAGATCGAGACCACGGTGAAACCCCATCTCTACTAAAAATACAAAAAATTAGCCAGGCATGGTGGCGGGCGCCTGTAGTCCCAGCTACTCGGAGAGGCTGAGGCAGGAGAATGGTGTGAACCCAGGAGGCGGAGCTTGCAGCGAGCCGAGATCGCGCCACTGCACTCCAGCCTGGGTGAGAGAGCGAGACTCCGTCTCAAAAAAAAAAAAAAAAAAATTACAGAAACAACAGTAAAACCTACAACTATAAAGTTCCTAGAAGAAAATGTAGGAGAAAATCTATAAATTGGAGTTAGGTAAAAAAAAAAAAATTCCTTAAACACCAAAACATGATTTTAAAAATTGACGAAGTGGACTTAATTGAAATTAAGAACTTGTGCTCTTCAAAGGACACCATTGAGAATAAAATGGCAGCCAGGTATTGGGTGGAAAATTTATAGATTACCTATTTGATGAAAAGAACCCTCAGAAAACAATAAGAAAATGAACCCAATTAAAAATGTGCAAAATATCTGAACTGACAGTTCATCAAAGATTTACAGGTGGCAAACAGGCATAAGAAATGATGCCTCATATCATTAGTCATCTGGGAAATGAAAATTGAAATCACAATGGGATACTCCTGTATGCCTGTTAGAACGGCTAAAATTTAAAGACTGACAATACCAGATGCAGCATGGATGGAAAGCAACTGGAATTGCCATACACTGCTAGAGAAAATATATTGGTTCAACCACATTGGAATAGAACTTGGCAGTTTCTTAAAACATTAAATGTGAACCTACCATTTAACCTGACCATTCTGTAGGTATTTATCCAAGAAAAATGAAACACATGTCCACACAAAGACTTGCTTATAAATGTTCACAGTGGCTTTATTTATTTATTATTTTTTTGAGATGGAGTCTTGCTCTGTCGCCCAGGCTGGGGTGCAGTGGCTCAATCTTGGCCCACTGCAAGCTCCGCCTCCCGGGTTCACGCCATTCTCCTGCCTCAGCCTCCCGAGTAGCTGGGGCTACAGGCATCCGCCACCACGCCCACCTAATTTTTTGTATTTTTAGTAGAGACGGGGTTTCACTGTGTTAGCCAGGATGGTCTCGATCTCCTGACCTCATGCGCCCGCCTCAGCCTCCCAAAGTGCTGGGATTACAGGCATGAGCCACCGTGCCCAGCCTAAAATATCTTCTTAATGTTAATTTCACCTTTTTTAACGTGGCTACTGGAAAATTTCAAATTAGGCCAGGGGCCCTCATGGTATTTTGACAGGACAGAGCTGCTACAGATCTGACTACCCTGGGGGGAAAGTCAGGGAGGGACATGCACGGTGACCTCCTAAGGATACGAAGAGCCCAGCCAGGACCAGGGGACTCAACAGGACAAGTGTTCCCATCCCCTAACAAACCAACAGAGTGAAGGCCAAAAAACAAATAAAAACCAACCAACCAAACAAAAAGAACTGTTAGAGAATAAAAGAGACTTAAGAGATATAAAAATCGAATGCGACATGTGGGATGTGGATCTTTCCAGACTTGAACCAACCAACTGTAAAAAGATATTTTTGAAGTAATGGGGGCATCAGATTACAGACTGGCCATTAGATGATACTAAGAAATTATTATTAATTTTATGAGATGTGTCAACTGGCATGAAGGTTACGCAAAGTCCCCATCAGTCCAGGAGGAATCCCCACTGTGTCTCAGATTTGCTGTAAGCACCTAATAGGGTTGGGGTGGCAATCAAGGAAGACGGGCCAGGCATTGCAGCCCTGGGAGCTGGGAGATAGGTGTGTAGTGATTCACATTCTTCCTATTCTGTATGGTGTTTGTTTGTTTGTTTTCTGTATGAAAAGGTTGAAAAAAAAAAAAGAGATTCTTTCTCCCTGAAAGTCCACTGGGCCTGGATGCGGTGTGACCTTGGGGTGTCCTCCCTGCTTGCAGAGGGCAGGACCCCTGGGCCTTCCTCCCTGTGTGGGCTGGGCGGGGAGGGCAGCCGAACGCGCGGGCTTGGCGCCCCTCTCTCTCCTCATTAAGGTGAGTGGCAACACCACGGATCGTGTTCATTACATGAAATGTGCACCTGTCAACGGCTCTGCTCGTGAAATTTGTTAGAGCGCAATAACCTAATTTGTTCCTCTTTCTTATACTTGCTGTTTGCAAAATAGAAGTACATTTTCCCCGGCAAACATTTCAAGAACGGTGACATGCAGATACTTAAGGTCCTTTTCATCATCCAAAGTGCTAATACAATTTGGCTGCACCCATGCAGAAGCATCTGCACAAACTACAGAGGCCACGGGGGCTATGCTCAAGCCCCGGGAGCAGCTGTCACACTCTCACCTCACTCTTTTCAAATCCGTTTCACAATCCGCCTTGCGCACATTCACAAAAACCACTGATTGTACCATTTTTTATTCTCAAGGGGCTTGTCAGCACAGCCCGCTGGTTGGAAGTGCTAAGCTGGAGAAAAGCCCACTGTGGTCAGGACACTGCCACTTCCCAGGTGACTGATGGGCACTACCGTCAGACACTCCAGTCCTGGAAAGTTAGGCGTCACAGGAGACCATCTCCCTACAGCGCTCCGGAGCCTCACTGACCTTCTCCGAGGATTCCGAGCCAGCCCTCTCTCCCCAGCCCACGTGCAGTGGCGGTGGCCAGGGCGGTGGAGCGTACTGAGTGACCTGCTGCAGCTCAGAGCTGCGGCTTCTCCTGGCTCCTCCACCTGCCTCTCTTGTGCTTCAGGTCTGCTGAAGGTTGACAGGGAAACCGGGAAATGGCTGGTGAGGAAGGCCCAGCACCCTCCTGTACCGAGCCATGCTTCCCCTCTGCCTGCAGGATGGTGACCAGGGCAGGGCCCAGTGCCTGCTGCAGAGAACAGCCTGGAGTCGCAGGGCCTCTCAAGCTGGGGCCTTGACCTTGGCTCCTCCCTCCTCTCCTTCTCCAAACACACACGTGGTCTGACTCCTGTCTGACCTTGGAGAGCAGCTGGGGCATCGCGCCCTCCCGCCAGCGTCCCTGGAGCTGACTCCCACCGCAGCCCTCACACAGACATGAGCTCAGGGACACCTTGAGGGACCCTGCAGGGAGGTGTCCTGAGGCCCAGGGGCCTGACTAACTTAGTGGTCTCCAAACTGAGAAGGGCGTCTGCAGAGTACAGACCAACAGGAGGTGCGTGAGAAGACGACACGGGAACTCCTTACAACATGACTGTGAAAATGACTGTGCTATGTAACATTTGCTACATGAAAAGCTTACCTGTAGCGTACACACGTGTCAAAAAGCACAACAAACAGATACCTGCAGGCCGGCCGCCCGGTGAGGCAGTGGCATGTCACAATCACCCATGCATCCTCCCTGCCCACAGATCCTCCCCGTCCAGGTCCCCACTATCTGGAATATTATTAAAAACACTTATTTATTATTAAGGTAGGATTGACAAATAAAAATTGTATCTATGGTGTACAATGTGATGTTTTGATGTATGCAGACATTGTGCAATGGCTAAGTCAAGCTACATTGACCTATCACTTTGCATATTTACCATTTTTTTGTCGTGTAGAGCTTTTAAAAATTCATTTAAAAACATTTCTTCCTTAACTATTCAATAGAACCCACTAGGGATGCTCCCTCGGCCTGGTATGTTCTGTTTGGGAAGCCTATTAATGATAAATTCAACTTATTTAACAGAAATAGTATTGTTCAGGGCCGGGCACAGTGGCTCACACCTGTAATCCCAGCACTTTGGGAGGCCAAGGCAGGTGGATCACTTGAGGTCATGAGTTCAAGACCAGCCTGGCCAACATGGTGACACCCCATCTCTACCAAAAATATAAAAAATTAGCCAGGTGTGGTAGCAGAAGACTGTAATCCCAGCTACTCAGGAGGCTGAGGCAGGAGAATTGCTTGAACCCGGGAGGAGGAGGTTGCAGTGAGATCACACCGTTGCACTCCAGCCTGGGCAACAGAGAGACTCTGTCTCAGGAAAAAAAAAGAAAAAAGAAAAAGAAAGTATTGTTCAGGTTTTGTATTTCTTCTTATGTCAGTCTTGGTAAGTTATGTCTTTTGGGGTGTTTGTTCATTTTCTCTGAAGTATATCAAATGTATTGGTACGAGGTTCTTCATAAGAATCCCTTGCCATCCTCGCCACCGGGGGAGAATCTGCAGCGACGGCCCTTTCTCCCTCCTGGTGTTGATCATTTGTGCTTCCTCTTTTTTTGCCTTGGTTGGTCAAGCTGGCGGGCAATCAACTTGATTCATCTTTTAAAACAGGTATTTCTCTGTTTATCAATCTCTATTCTCACAAGATAAAGTTTAAGGAGAACTTGGCACACTGTGCTTGATAGGAAGCACTCAATAAAAATTCTGTATTTCAAAGCACGACCTAGCTCTAGCGTTTCTGAGTAACACCAGGGTAACAATATCCAAAGAGCCTGAGGGCTCCCAGGACCCGACTTCACCCCGAAATGTGGAGCTGGGTGTGCTGCCCGAGGCTGGCGTCGGTGAGGCTCCCCTCAGACCTCAGCGCAGGGCAGGGCTGCTCTCACTGCTGGGTGCCTGTGGCCAGCCTGCCTCTGATGAGCCTCCTTGTCCCCCTGCAGCACGATCCCGTTCCTGGAGAGTCCCCTCTGGGGACTGAGATTTGGCGTCAGGAAGCAGGGGTGCATCAAGCACACGGGAGCGAAGCAGGGGTGCATCAAGCACGCGGGAGCGAAGCAGGGGTGCATCAAGCACACGGGAGCTCTCTGCCTTGCCTCCCTCATCCAGCAGCCACACACCTGTGAATCACTCGACAATGGCTGGGACAGAGGGGAGCCCGAACCCCGGGACAGCAGAGGGAAGCAATGGCGGGATCCAGGGTGCTGCTCGGGGCAGTGGCGGCCTCTGAGAGTGGACCCAGGCTGGACAGAGAAGGCCTGGGGGTTAACAGAGAGGCGCTCCTGGCTGAGCCCAGCTCAGGCCTGAAACCCACGGCTGCTCAGCACGTGTTTGTTGGGTGGTCCACGTGATGGGCAGATGGGAGGCTGTGAGCAGAGAGAGGCCCACAAAGACAGAGAGTGAACACAGTCCACGCTCAAAAATAGCCCAGACCGTCAACCGCACAAACCCCAGACGGCAAGCTGAGCTCATGGCCCACACTGGCCGCGTGGCCCTGGGATGTCCCCTTGCGTCCCTGAGCCTCAGCTTCCCCCTCTGTAAATCAATGGCAGCTGCTGTGGGAATTACCTGAGGCCACAGGTACTCAGCCAATGGCACTGTGCAGGTGTTTAAACCGTCACAGAGAGCAGTGGTCATTTTACTATGTATTATTTAGCCAAATGGGCACTTTTGAACACTGTCTGGATTTTAAAACAAACAACTAAACAACTTCCTGACCAAAGGACCCGGGTAGATATTTCCTCTGCGAGGGCACTAATTAGCTATTCCAAGAGTCTGCACTCCATCCCACGCTTAGCGACATCCACTGCACGTAAAGCAGAAATGCACCAATTAGGATGCCGGTGTGGGACCGGAAGGCCTTGAACTGGCAACAGCAGTGCCTGAGTTAGCTTATTCAAAATTAATAAACCAAGGTGACCCGTCACATTCATCAGCCTTTCATAGATGAGTCTGTAGGACTCTTCCTGGACAGGCTTATGGGGCTTGGCAGTTTGGGGCACCATTGGTGGCAGGACCCTGGGCAGTAAGGCCCTAAGGAAACTGGAAACAGGCAGGACAAAAGCGCACCCTTCTGCAGGCCCCAGCCCCAGACAGCGCCGCCCAGCAGAAGAGGACCAGGACCCCTGCTATCATTTCTGAAAGCGAGAGACATGTCGGGTCCCCAAGAAGGGAAGAAAGTGAAGGCATACTGGACGCCTGCCTTGTCCAGCTCTGGCGTTAAGAGCCCCCTCTGGTGTCTGAGGCCCAGAGCAATCCTAGGAGTGTAAGAGTCTCCCAGAGAGGAAGGAGTGTGTCTTGGTCTGTTCCTGCTGCTATAACAAAATCCCTGAGTCTGGGTAATTTATAAGTAGTAGAAATGTATGCCTCACAGTTCTAGAGGCGGAGAAGTCCAAGAGCAAGCTGCTCTCTGCTCCACAGAGGGTACCTCCTTGCTGCATCTTCACGTGGGGGAAGGACAACAGCTCCCTCATACCTCTTTCTTTTATAGGGGCACTAATTCCATTTTTTAGGATACTACCCATTAAAGGCTCCACCTCTCAATATGATCACACTGGCAATTACGTTTCAATCTATACCATTCAACAATTACGTTTCAGTATATACCATTCAACAATTACGTTTCAATCTATACCATTCAACAATTATGTTTCAGTATATACCATTCAACAATTACGTTTCAACATGGAAATTTGTGGGGAGACACACTCAGACCATAGCAGGTGGGTTCAAACCTAGGCCTCCGTGACCAGGGCACCTTCTGCTGCTTCTGGGATCCTTTAGGGGGTCCTGCATGAAATGGGGCTGGCGAGGATCTTTGCCAAGAGTAGGAACCCAGGGAGGCAGAGCTGGGCCCACAGGTCCAGCCCCTGAGGCTGGAGGAGTGAAGGAATAGGAGAAAGCCCCCAGGAAGGACTCCCAGAGGGTAGAAGGGAAACTGAGGCAGGAGCCCAACAGTACCACAGCACATCCTGGCAAAGCCTACCCAGGCCCCTAGTGGTCTCAGCCAAAGGGACCACATCTCTCCTCCCCAACCCCCACCTGCCACCCCCTGCTGGCAGACATGCAGCCCCCAGGAGTGGAGAGGACGGGAGAGGTGGCAGGGGTGCCTTTCTCCTAGAGAAGCATCACACTCTGCAATTTTAAAACAATTCTGACTCAAAATGCTTAGCCTGCATTGAGTTTTTAAGAAAGAGTCCAACAAATCCAGATTATGGGAGAAAATGGATGCAAGCTTTCTACAGGAATGACAAAAAACATGTGGAAGTACTGCTGTAGATGAAAAGGATCTAAAAGACACAGCAAATATCCAAGGCTTCATCACTGACCGGATCCTGGATATTAAAATAAGGCCAGAAAGGACACTAAACAACTAAACAAACAACTAAACAACTTCCTGACCAAATAACCCGGGTAGATATTTCCTCTGCAGGGGCACTAATTAGCTATTCCAAGAGTCTGCACTCCGTCCCACGCTTAGCGACATCCACTGCACGTAAAGCAGAAATGCACCAATTAGGATGCCGGTGTGGGACCGGAAGGCCTTGAACTGCTAACAGTGGCGTCAGTTAGCTTATTCAAAATTAATAAACCAAGGTGACCTCTCCCTTCCCTCCCTCTCTCCCTCCCTTCCCTTCCCCTTCCCTCCTCTCCCCTCCCCTCCCTCCCTCCCTCCCTCCCTCCTTCCTTCTTTCCCGGATGGGATCTTGTTCTGTGGCCTTGAACCCCTGACCTCAAGCGATTCTCCCACCACAGCCTCCCAAAGCGCTGGGACTACAGGTATCAGTGACCTCACCTGGCTCATATTAAATTTCTTGAATGTGCATTCAAATTGTGGTTTTGTAGAAGAATTTCCGTGTTCTAAGGTGATGCTGATGTCTTGATTCCTGCAGCTTACTCTTAAATGGCTTAGTAAAAATAATGAGCAAATGTTCCAAAGTGTTAAAAATTGGGCCAGACGTGGTGGCTCACGCCTGTAATCTCAGCACTTTGGGAGGTCGAGGTGGGTGGATCACAAGGTAAGGAGTTCAAGACCAGCCTGCCCAACATGGTGAAACCCTGTCTCTACTAAAAATACAAAAATTGAGCATGGTGGCACGTGCCTGTAATTCCAGCTACTCAGGAGGCTAAGGCAGGAGAATTGCTTGAACCGGGACCTGGGAGGCGGAGGTTGCAGTGAGCCGAGATTGTACCACTGCATTCCAGCCTGGGCTACAGAGCGAGATTCCATCTAAAAAAAAAAAAAAAAAAAACATTCTTTTTTTTTTTTTTTTTTTTTTTGAGATAGAGTCTCGCTCTGTCGCCCAGGCTGGAGTGCAGTGGCACTATCTCGGCTCACTGCAAGCTCTGCCTTCCAGGTTCACGCCATTCTCCTGCCTCAGCCTCCCGAGTAGCTGGGACTACAGGCGCCCGCCACCTTGCCCGGCTAATTTTTTGTATTTTTAGTAGAGACGGGGTTTCACCATGTTAGCCAGGATGGTCTCGATCTCCTGGTCTCGTGATCCGCCTGCCTTGGCCTCCCAAAGTGCTGGGATTACAGGCGTCAGCCACCGCGCCCGGCCAAGTACACCATTGTTTATGGAGCTTTTCAAGTAAAAAGGTTGCAGCCATCTCTAGGTCCCCAGAGATAACGGCGGCCACCTAAATCCAATCCTCTCCTTGGTAAAAGCCAATATGGACCAAGCAGAAGAGCGAATAAAACCATCCATGCCCATGCCTCAAGCATGAGTAGGAAACAGGGCGTGCACTCCTCTAACTGGTGTGGGCGAGGAAAGAACACCCTAACTTTCAGAACCGGCTCCAGGGCCCACGCTGGCATTGGTGGCGTGAGGGCTCAGGGAGAGGCACTGTGGGAATGAGGAGAGGGGAGCTGGGGCCAAGAACTACGAAAAAAAGAAAGTCCTTTAGCCAAGTGTGGTGGCAGGTGCTTGTGGTCTCAGCTACTCTGCAGGCTGAGGTGGGAGGATCGCTTGAGCCCAGGAGTTGGAGGCTGCAGTGAGCTGTGATCGCACCAGTGCACTACAGCCTGGGTGACAGAGCGAGACCCTGTCTCCAAATAAAAACAAGAAGAAGAAAGTCCCACCCCACATGGGGAAACAGAGCACGCCTGGAGGTGGGTGTCGGAGCACTGGCGGCTGGGGAACTGAAAGGAGACAGCATTCGGGCCCGGAGGTGGCTGTCTCAGGAAGGCCCTGCTTCTAGGGGCCAGGCATGTGGCCTGGAAGTAGAGGCAGCCTTCGGAGGCTTGCTAGTAACAGACAGGAAGTAGCCAGCCTGGACATTCAAGGACCTACGGAAGCCAAAGTGAATATTGTAAACTCAGAAAACACAAGTCCACTCCCGCCTCCCAAAGCACAAGGAAAATGGTGCACTTCACCACAACAACAGGAGAGGGCGCTCTTACACTAGGAAACCTACTACAGTTCCCACGCCCCCAGCTCCTGCCTGTAGCCATCTGTTACTACCGGTCCAGGCAAATTAAGACACTTCTAAGCTAACAGATAATATCCATACAAAGCCAGTATAAAGAGTCGACACTAATCCTTCCCACAAACCCTCAATTTACAAAGGGAAAAACGACACGCAACACCTCAACTTGAATTACCTAATGCTATGGTCTGGAAGTTTACGTCCCCCCAAATTTATACATGGAAACGTAGTCCCCAGTGTGATGGCATTTGGAGTGGGGCTTTTGTGAGGTGATTAGGTCTCGAGGGCAGAGCCCTCATCAATGAGATTAGTGCCCTTAGAAAAGAGGATCCAGAGAGCTCCCTCGCCCCTTCCTCCATGTGAGGGCGTGAGGAGAGGAGCCATCTACCAACTGGGATGCGGCCCTCACCACATACCTTGATCTTGTACCTCCAGCCTCCAGAACTGTGAGAAATCGTTGTTCGTAAACTAACCCAGTTTCTGATATTTTGTTAGAGCAGCCTGAACAGATGAAGACACACTAAAAATTCAGACACATGAAGAAAATCTCTACATTATACATTCAAAAACTCAACAGAAATGGACCCCAAAAAAAGGTAAATGTGAAATTAGAGTTGCCTGAACTCACGAAAGAAAATGAGGAAAAGACCATCACCTCAGAAATGAAGACTGAATTAGAAAAGCTCTTAGGGAGAACAGATTTGACTAAAAGCTTAATAGTGTTCATTAAGGAAATGAATGAAAACGACCATAAAGCAAAAATAAAATTCATAGAGAAAGCGATCTAGAAGACAGAGGAAAAACAGATCTAACACAAACATATGATTGGCATCCCTGAAGAAAAAAGGTAAAATAATGGTACATAATTAACATTTAACACTATAATCTAAGAAAATGTTTTAGAAATAAAAGAAGACTTGGCCGGGCGCGGTGGCTCACGCTTGTAATCCCAGCACTTTGGGAGGCTGAGGCGGGCGGATCACGAGGTCAGGAGATCGAGACCACGGTGAAACCCCGTCTCTACTAAAAATACAAAAAATTAGCCGGGCGCGGTGGCGGGCGCCTGTAGTCCCAGCTACTCGGAGAGGCTGAGGCAGGAGAATGGCGTGAACCCGGGAGGTGGAGCTTGCAGTGAGCCGAGATCGCGCCACTGCACTCCAGCCTGGGCGACAGAGCGAGACTCCGTCTCAAAAAAAAAAATAAAAAAATAAAAGAAGACTTAAATCTGCATATTCGAAGAGTCCCCCACATACCTAAGATCATTTCCAAGAGAATGCCTAGTAAAATGATTAGACTTTAAAAATAAAGAAAAAAAATTCTTTGGAGCTCCAGAGAAAGAATCAAGTCACTTACAAAGGAAAGAAAGGCATGTTTATATCAGACATCTTGTCAACAATGTACAAGCAACACAACCCATAACAACATTTTTAAAAATTTAGGGACAGAAAGTAAGAGGCAATGATTTTATAACCAGCCAATCTATCCTTCAAGTAGCAAGAGTATAGAAAGAAAGCAAGCAGGAAATACAGTACTCACAAGTCTTTCTTAAGGAACCAACAGAAGCTAAGCTTTGTCCAGTCAAAGGGTGACTGGGAAAACTTTGGCAAAAATAAATACTAGTAATCAGAATCCAGCACCATTGTGGCAGGCAGTTTCTATGGCGTTCACCCTCATGATCTCTGCCTCTTGGTGTTCATACATTTGGGACTGGGTGGGGCTTATGACTTTCCTCTAACCAATAGACTATAGCAAAGATGATAGGATATCACCACTGGGATTATGTTACGTTGTTATATCATGTATGTCACGTTATACTATGTTATGTTTTGTTATGTGATGACTCTCTAGGGACTCTTTGCTGGCTTGACAGAGTGAGCAGTCATGCTGGGGAAGCCCACGTGACAAAGAACTGTGGGTGGTCCCGAGGAACTGGGGGTGACCCTTAGAAGTTGAGGTTGGCCTCTAGCCAACATCCAGCCAAAATTTTAAGCTCTAAATGTAACTACAAAGAACTAAATACTGCCAACAACCACATGAGTGGGGGAGCAAACCCTTCCCTAGCTGAGTCTCTACATATGAACCTAATGCCGTCCACCACCAGCACTCAGCTAAGCCATGCCCAGGCTCGTGATCCACAGAAATGATGAGCTAATAAGCCATGTGTTGCTTTAAGCCACTAGGTCAATGATAACTTATTACACAGCAATAGATAACTAATACGATGATATCAAAACATACTACAGGCTAAGCGCGGTGGCTCACGCCTGTAATCCCAGCGCTTTGCGAAGCCAAGGTGGGAGGATCACTTGAGGCCAGAGTTCGAGACCAGCCTGGCCAACATGGTGAAACTCCATCTCTACCAAAAATATAACTTAACCGGGCATGGTGGTGCATGCCTGTAATCCCAGCCACTTGGGAGGTTGAGGCAGGAGAATCGCTTGAACCCGGGAGGCAGAGGTTGGAGTGAGCCAAGATCATGCTACTGCACTCTAGCCTGGGTGACAGAGTGAGACTCTGTCTCAAAAAACAAACAAACAAACAACAACAACAAAGTGAAATTTGGGGGAAGGCAAAAGTTATATGTAGCTTTTTGACTGTGTGGGGGTCAGCATACCTAACCTTCTCATTGTTCAAGGGCCAACTGTAATTGCTAAACTATATTCCATTGTATGGACATATATCTTGTTTATTTATTCACCAGTTGATGAACAACTGTGTTGTCTCTACTTTTCTGGCCATTATAAGCAATGCAGTTATGAGCATTTGTGTACAAGCCTTTGTGTGGACATTTCATTGTTTTCATTTCTCTTAGATTCCTGGGAGTTTTTATTTTTAAATTTTTATGTTTAAGTTTTAAAGAAACTGCCAAACTATTTTCTACATCATGTCCAAGTGGGACTTATTTCAGAAATGCAAAGATGGCCTAGTGTTAATATTCATACGTTTTGTGTCTGTTTACTTCAGCCTAGTCCCAGACCTGATATTGGGAAATCCATCACATGACTCATTATGTTAACAGTAATAAGGAGAAATATCAGATCATTATCTCCATACATGGCTCTAACAAAGGTCAACACCAATCCTGATTTTTAAAACCACCAATAAAATAGGAGTCAATGGATATTCCCCTATCTATCTATCTATCTATCTATCTATGTATCTATCTATGTATCTATCTATTTATCTATCTATCTATCTATCTATCTATCTATCTATCTATCTATCTATCTATCATCTATCTATCATCTATCTGTCTATCTCTTCCCATCCTAAAGTCAGCATCTTTCTTCATAGGGGAAGTATTAGAGGCCTTTTTACTAAGGTCAGGAACGAGGTAAGGAGGCCCACCACATCCATTATTTAATACTGAATTGGAGGTATTCAGCCAATTTAATTAGATAAAAGAAAGCATAAAAATCAGTAGAGAAGCAGTAAAGCTATTTGAATTTGTAGATGACAGAATGACTAACAGAATCAAAGATATGACTAACAACAGGCCGGCCATGGTGGCTCATGCCTGTAATCCCAGCACTTTGGGAGGCCAAGAAGGCAGATCATCTGAAGTCAGGAGTTCGAGACCAGCCTGGCCAAGATGGCGAAACTCCGTCTCTACTAAAAATACAAAAATTAGCCTGATGTGGTGGCGGGCACCTGTAATCTTAGCTACTTGGGAAGCTAAGGCACGAGAATCACTTGAACCTGGAAGGTGGAGGTTGTGGTGAGCAGAGATCATGCTACTGCACTCCAGTCTGGGTGACAGAGCGAGACTCCATCTCAAAAAAAGAAATAAATAAATAAAATAAAAATAAAAATAAAAACTAACAACAAAACTAACAATAAAAATTCAGGTAAGACGGAAAGATATAAAATAACATACACAAAACAGTAGCCAATTCAAAGATATAATTGAAGAAAAAACATTTATAGTGGCAACACACAAGATAAAAATACTCATGAATAAACTTCATAAGAAATATGAAAAACATGTATGAGGAAAACTTCAAAACACTCCTAGAAGTAGTCTTGACAAACAGAAAGACATCTCTCGGTTTTAGATAAGATAACTCAACTTCATAAAGATGCCAATTATCCTAAAGTTAATATACAAGCCTAATACAAACTTAATACGCTCTCCTTCCCCGCCCAAATACCAGAAACATGCTGCAACAGCCAGGAAATCCTTGCAGTAAAAAGCGGTGGAAGGAACTTGCCCACCACATATTAAAACACAACAAGGAGAGTTCAGCCCAATCTCTCTCCTCTACTGCAATGGTCTTCAATAAAGTCCTCTTTGCCATTATTATTATTATATTTATTATTATTATTATTATTATTTTGAGACAGAGTCTCACTCTGTTGCTCAGGCTGGAGTGCAGGGGTACGATCTCAGCTCAGCTCACTGCAAAATCTGCCTCCCGGGTTCAAGCGATTCTCATGCCTCAGCCTCCCAAGTAGCTGGGATTACAGGCATATGCCACCATACCCAGCTAATTTTTAATATTTTTTGGTAGAGACAGGGTTTCACCATGTTGGCCAGGCTGGTTTCAAACTCCTGACCTCAAGTGATCCGCCCACCTCAGCCTTCCAAAGTGCTGGGATTACAGGCGTGAGCCACTGTGCCAGGCCCTCCTTGCCTTTACATATATATTTTTTTCTCTCTCTCTCTTTCTCTCTTTTACCAGTATGTGAACAGATGGAATAGACAGACCTGTGAAACAAACTAGAAAGCCCAGAAACAGGCCCAGGGCTTGGATTTTTAGTGTATGATGAAGGTGCATTTCAGATCACTGGAGGAAAGATGACCTTTTAAATAAATGGCTTTGGGATAGAGTGCTAGACATTTAGAAAAAGATTAAATTGGATCCACAGACTAAGTACAAAACTAAACAAATATTAGAAAACACAGATGATTGCTTTATAATTGGGCTTTTCATAGTTAGAAAAGTCTAACTATGATTCCAAATCTATGTGAAAAGATGTCCAATTTCATTTATAATAATAGAAATATAAATTTAAAATACACTGAAATACTGTTTCTCAGCTCTCAAACCAGCGAGGCTGTGGGGAAACAGAAGACACTGTGATACATTGGTGGTGGGAATGCAAAATGGTGCTACCTCTTGACAGGGAATTTGGGGCTAGCTAACAAAATAAATCCACATTCACTCCTACTTCTCGAAGTGTGTTCTAAATATACACCTTTGCAAATACTAACAATATAGTTGCAAGGTTATCCATTACTCCATTATGTTAAATTTTAAAAGGCTTGGAAAAAAACCAAAATTGTTCATCCACAGGACATAATTTGAACAAGCAATAATAGTACAGCCACAGAACGAAATACTATGTGAGTGTAAAAAAGAATGAGACAGGTCTCCACGAACTGGTAAGAAGTTACTTTCAGGACATACTTCTAACTGAAGAAAAACAAGGAGCTGTACGGCTAACTTTTGTGATAATGCTTAAATGACTTGTTTTGCAGAAAGAGACACAGGAAGGATAAACCAGAAAATATTTTAAATGGCTACCAGTGGTGTGGGAACAAGGAAGAAGATGCAGGAGTGGGATTGAGACCTTTAAGGATAGCTTTTTAATAGTTTTGACCTTTCAACCATGTGTTTTACATATTCAAAAAATAAAATTACATCCTAAAGTCTAAAGGAAAAAAAGCTCCAAATTGAATGCAAGTAGAAACACACGAAGCTAACAGTGTGTCCGATTGATAACATCATCACACAGCACTCCGCCTGCACACCCGTGGAAATCCCGATGCTGACCTAGTAGGTGTTGGCTGGCTTCGGTGCGGATGCAGTAATTCTGAAACTATTTCGGGGTGCATTGCAGAGCTAAGTAAATGATTAAATATATTCACGTTTGGGGGAACAAGGTTCTCACTGCAGGAGAAAGGGAATGGAAATACTAATTTTTAGTAAAAAAGAAAGGTGCCTTGGCTTGGTCCACTGACAAGGCCTAGAGGCAGCGAGTGCACGCCCCACGCTAAGCCCGGGTCCCACACAAGGAACCAAGGCCCCTTGGAGAAATGCCTGACTCTGGATGTGGGTCCAGGTACAAGTGAGAGCTGGAACCACCTCAGAGGCTGGCGGGGACATGGCAGGAGGGTGCAGACCCCGGCCTGAAAAGGGCCAGTTCCCGGGCAGGGCCCCACATCTGGCGGCCTGCGGGCTCCTCCTCGCCAGTCCCGCCCGGGCTCCGCAGCCTGTCTGTCCGCCCGGGCTCCGCAGCCTGTCTGTCCCTCTCTCGCCTGTCCGTCTGTCCGTCTCTCGCCTGCCCCCCCTCTCCTGCCCTGGCAGTGCGCCCACCCGCCGCCAGGGGCAGCCTTTCAACTCCCAACCTCCAAACGCCCTGGGGGCTGCCCAGGACATCCAGACCCTGTACTGTCTCGGCTCCAGCTCCGCCCCCTCCTGCCCTCAGGGATCTCACCCGCGCTGTTCCCCCAGGCTACCCGTCCATCACAGCACAGGCAGGGCTCCCCGCCCAGGACAGCCTCCCTGACCAGACGCAGGCTCCGCCGCGCCCTGGTCTCCCTCTGCCCCAGTCACCCTACTGCATGTTCTTCCCAGCACGCATTCTTGGCCATGTCCTTGCTTTTCCCTCTGATTCCTTGTCTGGTGTCCCCTCCCACACCAGCTGGTGAGCACTTACAGGGGCAGGCAGCAGGCGGCACACAGTAGGCGCTCAATGAATGTGGCCAGTGAGTGCACAACCCTAGTCCCCCTCCACCGGTCGCCTGGCACAGTGGCTGCACTATGGCTGTTGAAGCCAGTCCTACCAGAGGTGGGACCCCAGCGTTGCCACTCCATGGTCCCGGCCCTCTCTAATCCTCAGTTACTCCACCTGCCTGGCAGGCAGAGCTTCCCAGGACTCTTCTCAGGCTCCCGGGGCTCAGCAGAACTTCTGTCTCCCCCACAGCCCCAGGAGGCAGGAGGTAGGGGCCCGGAGGAGCTCCTCTATCACCCCAACTTGCCAGCTCTGTCTTTCCCACGGTTTCCCACGCCCACGCTGAGCATGGGGCGGCGTCGGCAGCACCCTTCCCCAAGTCCCCCCAAGCATCGCTTTCCCAATCTAAATACAAAGAGTGGACCAGGTGGTCCCTTGATGCCGTCCGCTGTCACTGCGTGAGGGACACACCCGGGACTCCCAGCAGACCCCACTGTTCTCGCAGGGCCTCTGACAGTAGTAGCGCTGGTCCTTTCCTCAAATCCGATCCCATCCTCAAGGGCGACAGCACCCTCTTCCCCCAGGCGCAAGGTCCTTTCCCTTCTGCACCTGCACTGGCAGGTCTGCCTTCCCGTCCCCATTTCATAGACGTGGAAACTGAGGTCCGGTGCGGGTGGAGGCTTTGGTCCAGGCTGGCTTTTCCTGCCACTCGAGTGGCTGAAAGAAGCTTGTTCCTCGCGCCCAGCAGGGACTGGGGGCGCGCGGCAGAGCCCGGTCTCCCGCCAGGTGGCCGGGGGTGTGCCCTTAGGGTCCCCTCCCCGCCACGCCTGCGCCTCCAGTCCCGGCAGCCGCGCGGACCCCGCCCCTGCTGACCCCGGCGCACGCTCCCGCGCCGCGCGCAGCCTCCCGCCACCCGCCGACCCCGCCGCGCAGACCGCACACTCACGTGCGCCGCGGTCCCGGCCCCGCCGGCCGGCCACGCGCACAGTCACCACGCGCGAACCTGTGCTCTGGGTCAGGCCCGCGCGTGTCCGCCAACGGCCCGGACACCGGCCGTCCCCGCCGGGCTCGCTGCCCCGCACCCACGCCGCGACCTGGCCCGCGCCCCGCGCCCGCCGGCAGCCCTCCCCAGCCCCCGCGAGCCCGCGCCCCTGCCCGCACCGCCAGGTGTCTCCCGGCCGCGCACCACTCACCGGCTCCCGGCGCGCCGGAACTCCGGGCCCGGCCCATGGGCAGCGCCCGGTGCGAGCCTCGGCGCCGCGGACCGGGACGCCGCGGACTCGGGGCGCCACCCGCCGCCGCCACCGCCGCCGCCGCCGCCGCCGCCGCCCGACCGCCGGCTCCCAGCGCAGCCCGCACGAGCGCCTGGCAGCGGCCCCAGAGCAACGCGGCGCTGCGCCCCCTCGTGGCACTCAGGGAGCGCGGAGCGGGCGGGGCGCGGGGTGGAGCTGCGGGAGCCGGCGGGCGGCGCTGCACACCAGGGCCCTCCGCGCCCAGGCCGCGGAGCCAAGCGTCCCGCCCTGCGTTCAGGCCTCCGCGGCGGCTGGCCTCCCGGGCCAGGACCACCCGCTCAGGCCGTCAGACGCTGCCCTCCCGAGCGTGGACCCTGGCGGACTCTGCGCCCGAGCTGCCCCAGCCTACACCTCACCTGGTGGGCCTCTGGCGCCCCAAAACCCAGTTCGGCCTCTCTCCTCAAGACTGGGCCCGGCCCGGTTCTCTGGACTGGCCTCCTACCATGGCCATCTAGGTTGTCTGTGTCCCCCAGTGGGACGTCCCTGGGTGGGCATCCATCAGGGGATGAGGAAAGGGCACCCCACCCCCAAACTTCTCGGTGCTCTCCCGTGGCCCCCAGGGAGGGTGGACACCACTTTGAAGACACCGGGGTGCTGGGAGGATGGCGATACATGATTTCACTTTTAGAAAGGGAGAGGGGCTCTAATAGGATCCAGTGGCCTCCTTGAACTGGGCCGTCAGTCAAAGTTCCCTGGTTGGTCCCAGCATAGAGGTCAGGACACCTGTCCTCTTGTGTCCGGAGTTTGTCCCTTCCCCTGGGTTTCTGGTCTCGCTGACTTCAAGAATGAAGCCACGGGCCTTGGCAGTGAGTGTTACAGCTCTTAAAGGTGGTGTGAGGGTGAAACCCTGTCTATACTAAAAATACAAAAAAATTAGCCGGGCATGGTGGCGGGCGCCTGTGGTCCCAGCTACTCGGGGGGCTGAGGCAGGAGAACAGCGTGAACCCGCGGAGGCGGAGCTTGCAGTGAGCCGAGATCGCGCCACTGCACTCCAGCCTGGGCCACAGAGCGAGACTCCGACTCAAAAAAAAAAAAAAAAAAAAAAAAAAGGCTGATACAGATCCAAAGAGGGAGTAGCAGCTCAATTTCTTGTGAAGAGCAAAAAAACAAAGCTTCCACAGCATGGAAAGAGACCAGAGCAGGTCGCTGCTGCTGGCTGGTGATAGGTGGGCGGGCAGCTTTTACTCCCTTTTTTGTCCCCACCCATATCCTGCTGATTGGTCCATTTTACGGAGTGCTGATTGGTGCATTTACAATCCTCTAGCTAGCCAGAAAAGTTCTCCAAGTCCCCACCAGACACAGAAGTTCCAGCTGGCTTCACCTCACTCTGCCTTAGTCAGGACCTGCCTGATGAGATGTGGCCCAAAACTCAACCCAACCAGCTTGAGCAAAAAGCTGGTTTGTGGATCATAAAAAGCCAAGGTTTGCTGCTTAGAGGAATAGCTAGATCCAGTTACTTAACCTATGTGCATAGAAACTGGCTTCCCCGATCTCCCAGTCTTTCTGTGGCAGAATGGCCCTGGGTTGACACCTCAGAGAGGGCACATCTGCCTGATAGTTACAAGGACAGCCTGCGGCTGCCGCACACAGGCTCCGAGGAGCCGAGCTCAGACCATTGCCGCAGACCTAGGGAGCAAGAATAACAGGCCTGGGTGTCGTCTCGCTAGAGCTAGGGCAGAGTTAGTCCTGTGTCAGCTTGGAGGATAGAGCAAGGTGCTGTTCCAAGCTTCCCTGAAGGCTGTTTCTGGAAGAATGGACAGGTTAAAAACAACAGTCCAGCCCATTTCTTGAACAGTTAGGGAAACTGAGTCCTGGAGCGAGTGGGCATCTGCCTAGGGCATACAGATGTATTAGAATGAATGTGGGCCAGGTAGCTAGGCAGGGAGGCAGCAGGGCTGGGGCCGGGGCCAGGGCCAGAGGCTGGCCCTAGGGAGGGTGAGGTGATGTCTGACACCAAGGGTCAGGTGTGGGGAAAGGGAGGGGGAACAGAGGCAGGCACTTGGTCAGGGGTGAGCAGTGTGTTCCCAGCAGATAGACAGATGCACCTCAGGGTGCAGGCACTGGGCCACTCCCTGCATCTTCTCCGATTATCACCCTATGCCCCTAAGCCTCAGGTCTAGTCCCAGGGTGTCGCCTGGAGGAAGCCAGGAGTCTAGGAGGAGAGGCTGCAAGAGGGACCTTGGAAGAGCTGACGCACTCAGCTGTGTCGTTCTGGGGTCTGGGCAGCACTGAGCGGCCCTCCTAACCAAGTGCAGCTCAGGGGGGTGAGGCCAGTCTTTCCCCAGCTCACCCTTGCTCTGTCAGCAAAGGCTTGCTGTCCCCTGATAAAGCATTTTCTCCAGCAAGTGGCTGGGGCCACTGAAGCATGATTGCCCTGCTGGGAGCAGGGTAGGGGATGCTTGGATGAGGCCAGAGCAGCTGGAACGTGGCTGTGGACTAGCTCCGTGTCCCACAGGGGTGAGGGTGGCAGAGCTATGCTCTGGGACAAGGGAGAAGACCGTGTCCCCTGAGATCTCCTGTGTCCTCTCCCTGCCAGACCCATCACTGCCGAGAGTTGGGCCTGTGCTGAGGAAGAAGCATGAGCTGCAGTCGCAGCTCATGCAACACCAGGAGGGTTTTTGAGCCTCGCGGCCAGCGTGGAGTTCTGCCCTGAGCCCCCAGCTTTGTGGGACCCTGGCTGCAGGTGCCACCACTGGGCCCTGGGAGGCATCTGCCCCCGCCCCCTCATAGCCCACCCAGGAGTGCCCTCTAGCAAGGAACCTCTCCTGCCCAGCCCCTACCCTGCCCACCCAACTTCTCACTCCAGAACATGTCCCGGGGCTAATCCCTGAGTGAGGGCATTGGGACAGAGGGTGAGCCATCCCTAGGGCCGTCAGCTCAGTCTCCCCTCACCCCACAGCTGCCCTGAGACATCTATCGGGTGGACACTCACCCAGGGCCTATGTGTGCCGGGCACCATGCTGGGTGCTGGGAATATAGCAGAGAGCCCGACGTGGGGTTCCTGCCCCCTGGAACTCACAGTTTAGAGAAGGGAGGCTGAAAACTAACCATACAAACAAAAGAGTGAAAACAATCGTTTCGGAGAGCGCCGAGTGCCATGAAGGAAGCCATATCGGGGAGGTGGTTGAGTGCGGCGGGGCTGCTTTAGAAGGGAGGGCCCAGGCAGGGCCTCTCCAGGCATAGCAGATGGGGAACTGGCCACACAGGGTCTGGGAAAAGCACCCTGGGCAGAGGGAACAGCAAGGGCGAGGCCCTGTGGCTGGCATGGACTTTGCATCATTTTTGGAAAAAAGAGGCTGGAGAGTGGCTGGAGCCAAGGTGGAAGGGAACAGGGCCAGGCAGGGTGTCCAGGCAGGCAAGGAGCTGGATCTGTCCTCTGGGTGTCGACACAGGGGCAAGTGTGGCCGCAGCTCTGCCAGCAGCACCCCCAGCAGAAGGGGGTGGTGCTGTCCCCAGATGTAGGGGTCCTGACACCCACGAGGCCTTTTCCAGCACCTTCAGCCCCTGCGTAGCTGCCCCTGGCCTGGATGGCACATCCTGCACACGTGTGACTCTGGGAGACCTGAGTGTGCCCCACCAACTCAGCACTAGATTAGTGGGGCTGGAGTCCTTGTCCACAGGGCATGGCCATGAGGGACAGGCAGCAGGCCCACGAGGAGGTGGCAGGCAGGGGAGAGCTGATGAGTACAGACCCAGGCAGGGGGCAGGGAATGGGGCAGACCTGAGGGCTGTTTCTGGGGGAGAAGCCACAGGACTGGATGATGGGAGATAGGAGAATGTGTGAGAAGTGACAGCGATGGCAGGGGTCCTGGCAGGGTGAATGGGGCACCTTTCCCAGGAGGGCGAGGAGCCCCTTCACAGCAGATAGCACCTGCTGGGACTGTGGGGCCAGGGGCATGTGGAGGAGGTCTGGAGGCAGCAGGGCCTGTGGGTGCCCACCTGGTGCGGGTCCTCAGGGAGGAAGGAAGGACAGCAGGGGCAGCAGCTGCAGGCGCTTATGCAGAGCAGGAGCCTGTGAGGCCCTGCAGTACGTCTGCCCCAGATGCTTGGCACAGCCACAGCAGGTGACTCAGGGAAGGGGCACCAGGCAAGGCTGCTGAGCAAGATCACCAATAAAATCAGGAAACAATGAGGACAGAACTTTGGGCTCTGGCCACAGCATTTTATTAGCCGACCCGTAACTCGTCCATTCTTGGTCTGGTGAAAACCCTCCAAAGTTACTGCAAGGGCAGAGCTCCAGGAGAAGTCACCCTATAGCCAGCCACTGGAGGGGCCACGTTTAATTATCCTTTACAGTCCAGGGCTGCCAACCCACTGAGCCTGGGCTGGGAGGAGCAAGAGAGAGGGTGTGTGTGTGTGTGTGTGTGTGTGTGTGTGTGTGTGTGTGTGTATGGATGTGCACATGTGTGCATGCATGGTATATGCAGTATGTGTATGTGCATTTGTGTGAATGTGTGGTGTGTTCTATGCATGTGTATGCAGCACATGTGTGTAATGTGTGTGTGCTGTATGCTTGTGTATGTAGTGCTATGTGTTTTGTGCACATGTGTGTGCTGTATATATGTGATGCTGTGTGCATGAGTGTGTGGTATATGCATGTGTGTGTTGTCTGCTGTGTGCATGTGTGTGTGCTGTGTGCATGTT